>NW_016803320.1:12043-88018 GCF_001698545.2 Rhinopithecus bieti
GATAGTATCTCATTGTGGTTTTGATTTTCATTTCTCTAATGACCAGTGATGATGAGCTTTTTTTTCATATGTTTGTTGGTCACACAAATGTCTTCTTTTGAGAAGTGTCTGTTCATATCCTTTACCCACTTTTTGATAGGGTTGGTTTTCTTTCTTGTAAATTTGTTTAAGTTCTTTGTAGATTCTGGATACTATCCCTTTGTCAGATGGATAGATTGCAAACATTTTCTCCCATTTTGTAGGTTGTCTGTTCACTCTGATGATAGTTTATTTTGCTGTGCAGACGCATTTTAGTTTATTTAGATCCCATTTGTCCATTGTGGCTTTTGTTGCCATTGCTTTTAGTGTTTTAGTCATGAAGTCTTTGCCCATGCCTATGTCCTGAATGGTATTGCCTAGGTTTTCTTGTAGGGTTTTTATGGTTTTAGGTATTACATTTAAGTCTTTAAGCCATCTTGAGTTAATTTTTGTATAAGGTGTAAGGAAGTTGTCCAGTTTCAGTTTTCTGTATGTGGCTAGCCAGTTTTCCCAACACCATTTATTAAATAGGGAATCCTTTTCTCATTGCTTGTTTTCCAGGTTTGCCAAAGATCAAATGGTTGTAGATGTGTGATGCTATTTCTGAGGCCTCTGTTCTGTTCCATTGGTCTATATATCTGTTTTGGTAACAGTACCATGCTGTTTTGGTTACTGTAGCCTTGTAGTATAGTTTGAAGACAGGTAGCATGATGCCTCCAGCTTTCTTCTTTTGCTTAGGATTGTCTTGGCTATATGGACTCTTTTTTGGTTCAATATGAAATTTAAAGTAGTGTTTTCTAATTCTCTGAAAAAAGTCAATGGTAGCTTGATGGAGATAGCATTGAATCTATAAATTACTTTGGGCAGTATGGCCATTTTCATGATATTGATTCTTCCTATCTACGAGCATAGAATGTTTTTACATTTGTTTGTGTTGTCTCCTATTTCCTTGAAACCTGGTTTGTAGTTCTCCTTGAAGAGGTCCTTCTCATCCCTTATAAGTTGTATTCCTAGATATTTTATTATCTTTGTAGCAATTGTGAATGCGATTTCACTCATGATTTGGCTCTCTGTTTGCCTATAATTGGTGTATAGGAATGCTTGTGATTTTTGCACATTGATTTTGTATCCTGAGAATTTGCTGAAGTTGCTTATCAGCTTAAGGAGATTTGAGGTTGTGATGATGGGGTTTTCTAAATATACAATCATGTAATCTGCAAACAAAGACAATTTCACTCCTTCTCTTCCTATTTGAATACCCTCTATTTCTTTCTATTTTCTGATTGCCCTGGCCAAAACTTCCAATACTGTGTTGAATAAGAGTGTAGAGAGAGGGCAACTTCGTCTTGCGTTGGTTTTTAAAGAGAATTCTTCCAGCTTTTGCCCATTCAGTATATTTGCTGTGGGTTTGTCATAAATAACATAAATATTTTGAGATATGTTCCATCAATACCTAGTTTATTGAGAGAGTTTTTAGCACTAAGGGGTGAATTTTATCACAGGCCTTTTCTGTATCTATTGAGATAATCATGTGGTTTTTGTCATTGGTTCTGTTTATGTGATGGATTACATTTTATGAGTTGCATATGTTGAATCAGCCTTGCATCCAGGGATGAAGCCAACTTGATCGTCGTAGATAAGCTTTCTGATGTGCTTTTTAACAATCACAATGTATGTTATTGTTTTTGTTTTTTATTGAGACAGGGTCTCACCTAGTCACCTAGGCTGGAGTGCAGTGGCACCATCTTGGCTCATAGAAGCCTCAACCTCCCAAGTTCAAGTGATCCTCCCACCTCAGTCTCCCAAGTAGCTGGGACTACAACGAGTGTGCCATCTTGCCTGGCTAATTTTTGTATTTCTTATAGAGACAGGCTTTCACCATGTTGCCCAGGCTGGTCTCAAACTCCTGGGCTCAAGCAATCCACCCACCTCGGCCTCACAAAGTGCTGAGACCACAGCCATGGGCCACTATATCTGGCCACAACTGTATGTTTTTACAGCTTAAATTGCATTTGGAGCCAAAGCAAAAGAAGCTTTGTCTAAGAAGTAGACACTACATATAGAAGGTGAATGTCTAGGCACTGAAGTCAAACTGCCTATGTTTAATCTGACCTCTATCACTTGCAGGTTGCAGAATCTTAGACCAGTTACTAAAACTCTAACAGACATCGAAGATAAATAATTGATCCTTAAATTAAATGAGCTAGTGCATTAAGAGAACTCAGTCTAGTGTCTAGCAATAGACTGCTCACACATGGAGCAGAAGTTTTGTCTTGCTCATCATGAACTCTTTAGTACCTAAAATGTCTGACACAGAGTAGATGCTCAGAAAGTGTATTGCATGTTGGAACATTTATTTAGAAACCCAGTAAGAGAAGGTCTGCAGATTACTACAGTTTACCTGCATCAGGAATTGGAATTGGTCCCAAACTAAATTCTGTATCTTAGAAAATGGATCTTTTGAAACCATCTTGTTAGTAAATAAGGTTCTTCTTCAGAAACACACATTGCAGTTTAGCTTAAGTCTTTTTAAAAGGGACTGATATGGTTTGGCTCTGTGTCCCTACCCAAATCTCATCTTGAATTATAATCCCCAATGTGTCAAGGGAGGGACTTGGTAGTAGGTGATTGGATTATGGGGTCAGTTTCCCCCATACTGTTCTTATGATAGTGAGTCCTCAAGAGATCTGATGGTTTCAAGGTGGTACTTCCCCCTTTGCTCTCTCTCTTTCCTGCCACCTTGTAAATAAAGTACTTGCTTCTCCTTCACCTTCAACATGATTGTAAGTTTCTTCAGGCCTCCTGAGCCATGCAGAACTGTGAGTCAATTAAACTCCTTTTGTTTATAAATTACCCAGTCTCAGGTAGCATCTTAATAGCAGTGTGAAAACAAACTAATACAGATAATTGGTACTGGCAGAGTAGGGTACTATTACAAAGATAACCTGAAAATGTGGAAGCAACTTTGGAACTGGTAACAGGCAGAGGTTGAAAGAGATTGGAGGGCTCAGAAGAAGACAGGAAAATGTGGGAAAGTTTGGATTTTCCTAGAGACTTGTTGAATGGTTTTGACCAAAACGTTGATAATTATATGGACAAAGAAGTCCAGATTAAAGGGGACTCAGGTGAAGATGAGGAACTTTTGGGAACTGAAGTAAAGGTCACTCATGCTATGCTTTAGCAAAGACACTGGTGGCATTTCACCTCTGCTCTAGAGATCTGTGAAACCATGAACCTGAGAGAGATGATTTAGGGTAACTGGAGGAAGAAATTTCTAAGCAGCAAAGCATTCAGGAGTTTACCTGGCTCATTCTGAAAGTGTTTAGTCATATGCATTCCTAAAGAGATTATCTGAAAGCGAAACTTTTGTTTTTAAAAAAAAAAAAAAAAAAAAAAAAAAACAGAACATAAAAGTTTGAAAATTGGCAGCCTGACCACGAGGTAGAAAAGAAAAACCCATTTTCTAGAAAGAAATTAAAGCCAACTGTAGAAATTTGCATAAGTAACAAACAGCCAAATGTTAATTGCCAAGATAATGGAGATAATGTCTCCATGGCAGGTCAGAGATCTTCAAGGCAGTCCCTCCCATCATAGGTTCAAAGGCCTAGGAGGAATAAATGATTACATGTGTCTAGCTTACAGCCCTGCTGCTCTGTGCAGCCTCAGGACTTCGTGCCTTGGGTCCCAGCCACTCCAGCTCCAGCAATGGCTGAAAGGGGCCAAGATACAGGTTAGACCGTTGCTTCAGAGGGTGCAAGCCCCAAGCCTTGGTGGCTTCCAGGTGGTGTTGGGCCTGCAGGTGCACAGAAGACAAGAGTTGAGCTTTGAGAACCTCCACCTAGATTTCAGAGGACGTATGGAAACACCTGGATATGCAGGCAGAAGTCTGCTGCAGAGGTGGAGCCCTCACAGAAAACCTGTACCAGGGCAACACAGAAATGAAATGTGAGGTTAGAGCCACCATACAGGTCCCCACTGGGTCACTGTCTAATGGAACTGTTAAAAGAGGACCACTTTCCTCCAGACCCCAGCATAGTAGATCCACTGACAGCTTGCACCATGGGCCTGGAAAAGCCTCAGGCACTCAATACCAGCCCCCAACGAAAGCAGTCAGGAAGGGGGCTGTACCCTGCAAAGCCACAGGGGCAGAGCTTTCCAAAGCCATGGGAGCCCACTTCTTGCATCAGTGTGGCCTGGATATGAGACATGGAGTCATAGGTGATCATTTTGGAACTTTAAGGTTTAATGACTGCCTTAATGGATATCTGACATGCATGGGGGCCTGTAACCCCTTTGATTTGGCCAATTTCTCCCTTTTGGAATGGCTGCATTTACCCAATACCTGTACCCCTATTGTACCTAGGAAGTAACTAGCTTGCTTTTGATTTTACAGGCTCATAGGCAGAAGGGACTTGCCTTGTCTCAAATGAGACTTTGGACTGTGGACTNCCAAGGCTGTGGGAGCCCACCTCTTACATCAACATGAACTGAATATGAGACACAGAGTTAAAGAGATTATTTTGGAGCTTTAAGACATGACTGCCCTGCATGTCTTTAGGGCCTGCATGGCACCTGTAGCCCCTTTGTTTTGGCCAATTTCTCCCACTTGGAATGGCTCCATTTATTCAATGCCTGTATCCTCATTGTATCTAGGAAGTAACTAATTTGTTTTTGATTTTATAGGTTTATAGGCAGAAGAAATTTGCTTTGTCTCAGATGAGACTTTGGACTTGGACTTTTGGGTTAATGCTGGAATGAGTTAAGACTTTGGGGGACTGTTGCAAGGGAATGATTATGTTTTGAAATGTAAGAACACGAGGTTTGGGAAAGGTCAGCAGTGGAATTATATGGTTTGGCTCTGAGTCCCTACCTAAATCTCAAGTTGAATTTTAATAATCCCCACATGTCAAGGATGGGACCAGGTGGAGATAATTAAATCATGGGGGTGTTTTCCCACATGCCATTCTTGTGAGAGGTTATCTGAAATTGACATTCTTGTTTAAAAGAGAAGCAAAGCTAAAAGCTTGGAAAATTTGCAGCCTGATGATGCAATACCAAAGAAAAACCCATTTTCTGGGGAGAAATTCAAGCCTGCTGCAAAAATTTGCATAAGTAATAAGAAGTTGAATGTTAATAGCCAAGACAATGGGGAAAATGTCTCCAGGGTATATCAGAGATCTTTACAGTAGCCTCTCCCATCACAAGTTCAGAGACCTAGGAGGGAAAAATGGTTTAATGCATCTGGAGCATGGCCCCACTGCTCTGTGCAGCCTCAGGACTTGGTGCCTTGGGTTCCAGCCACTCCAGCTCCAGCCATGGCTAAAAGGGGCCAAGATACAGCTTGGGCTATTGCTTCAGAGGGCGAAAGCCCCAATCCTTGGTGGCTTCCAAGTGGTGTTGGGCCTGCAGGTGCACAGAAGACAAGAGTTGAGCTTTGGAAACCTCCACCTAGATTTCAGAGGATGTATGGAAATACCTGTATGTCCAGGCAGAAGTCTGCTGCAGGGGTGAAGCCCTTCTAGAGGACCTCTACTAGGGCAATGCAGAGAGAAAATGTGGGGTAGAGTCCCCACACAGAGTCCCCACTGTTTCCCAGAGTGCCCTGGAAAAGCCACAGTCAGTCAACACCTACCAGCCCGTGAAAGCACCTTTAGGGGCTGTACCCTGCAGAGCCATAGGTGCAAAGCTCCCCAAGGTCATGGGGGCCCACCTCTTAAATCAGTGCAATCTGGATGTGACACAGGGAGTCAAAGCAGATTTTGAAGATTTAATATTTAATGACAGCCCCACTGGGTTTCAAACGTGCATGGGGCCTGTGGCCCCTTTGTTTTGGCCAATTTCTCCCATTTGCAATGGGAACACTTACCCAATGTCCACACCCCCACTGTATCTTGGAAGTAACTGACTTGCACTTCATATTACAGGTTTATAGGCAGAAGGGACTTGCCTTAGCTTAGACGAGACTTTGGACTTGGACTTTTGGGGTAACGCTGGAATAAGTTAAGAGTTGGGGGACTGTTGGGAAGGCATGATTGGTTTTGAAACATAAAAATAACATGAGATTTGGGAGGGACCAGCAGTGAATGATATGCTTTGGCTCTGTGTCCCCACCCAAATCTCATCTCAAATTGTAATTTCCATAATCCCCACGTGTCAAGGGAGGGACCTAGTTCAATGTGATTGGATCATGGGGGCAGTTTTCCCCATGCTGTTCTCATGATAGTGAGTGAGTACTCATGAGATCTGATGGCTTAAAATTGGCACTTCCCACTCTGCGCTTGCTTGCTCGCTCTCTTGCTCACTCTCTCTCTCTCCTGCCACCTTGTGAAGAAGGTACTTGCTTCTCCTCTGCCTTCTACTGAGTTTCCAGAGGCCTCTTCAGCCATGAAAAACTGTGAGTCAATTAAACCTTTTTTTCTTTTTAAATTATCCAGTCTCAGGTAGTATCCTTATAGCAGTATGAAAATGAACTAATACAAAAACCCTTTCTCTCCAATTCAAATTTACATTTAGAGTTGTAAGGTTGAATGAAGGGATAACTTAGTTGATAGCATAGGGAAGCACCTTTTCTCTAACTTTGTCAAATACTGCAAATAAATATTCCAGTTGAGAATTTCAGATACATCTTACTAAAGCATTTATGTTCCTTTGTTATCCAACAGATATTAGGCAATCATGTCAAAGTCATGTATCTCACTATTTTATGTACAAACATACCTTGGAGATATTGTGGGCTTGGTAACAGACTACCACCATAAAGTGAATATACAATAGAACAAGTCACACAAATATTTTGGTTTCCCACTGAATATAAAAGCTACATTTACAGTATAGTTTATCAAGTGTGCAATAGTGTTGTGTCTAAAATAAGTACATATCTTAAAGAATACTTTATTGAAAAAAAAATTGCTAAGGATCACCTGAGTGTATGTGATGCTTTTTGGTAGCATTTTACCCACACTAGATCTTCTTTCAAAATTGAAGTCAATCCTCTCAAATCTTGCTGCCATTTTATCAACTAAGCTTATGTAATATTCTAGATCCTTCATTGTCATTTAAACAATGCTCAGAGCATCTTCAACAGAAATAGATTCCATTTCAAGAAATCATGTTCTGGAAGAGGAGGTAGAGCAAGACAGCTGAATAGAAGCCTCCAGTAATCATCCTCCACACAGGAACATCACATTGAACATCTATCTACACACCAAATTTTGATTCTGATATTCATCAGAATCAAAAATCAGATTAGAGAACACAGTACCTGGTTTTAACATATTAAGGAAATAGACACTGAAGAGGGTAAAAAGGACAGTCTTGAATCATCTATACAACCACTCCACCATCCTTCTGCAGCAGCCTTGTGGTGCAAAGAGAGAATCTATGCACTTAGGGGAGAGAGAGTGCAGTGGTTGTGGAACTTTGCATTGGAACTCAGTGCTGCCCCGTCACTGCCTGTAGAAAGCAACACAGGCAGAACTCAGCTGCTTCCCATGGAGAGAACATTTAGGCCATCCCTAGTCAGAGGCAAATTGTCCATTCCAGCCATCAGACCTGAGCTCCCACAAGCCACATTACCATGAGATAAACGGCTCTGGGGTCCTAAAAAAGACATGAAAGGCTGTCTAGCCCACAAAAACTGCAATTTCTGGGGAAGTCCTGATCTGTGTTGGGCTCAGAGCCCATGGACATGGGGGAAATATGACCTAGTGAGACATCAGCTGGGGTGGTCAAGGGAGTGCTTGCATCACCCTTTCCCCAACCCCAAACAGCACAGCTTGCAGCTCTGGGAGGGACTCCTTCCCTCTGTTTCAGAAGAGAAGGGACAGTAAAAACTGACTTTGTCTTCCAACTTGGATACCAGCTCAACCACAGTACAATAAGGCAAAAGGCAGAGTCCTGACGACTCCATCCCAGGCTCTAGCTCCAAGAGAACATTTTGTATTTATTTTTTTAAGTTCTGGGGTACATGTGCAGAATGTTTTGTTACATAGATAAACGTGTGCCATGGTGGTTTGCTGCTCCTATCAATCCATTACCTAGGTATTAAGCCCAGCATGCATTAGCTATTTTTGCTGATGCTCTTCTTACCCCCAAGAGGCTCCACTGTGTATTGCTCCCCTCCCTGTGTCCACGTGTTCTCACTGTTCAGCTCCCACTTGTAAGTGAGTACAAGTGGTGTTTGGTTTTCAGTTCCTGCATTAGTTTGCTGAGTATAATGGCTTCCAGCTTCATTCATGTTCCTTCAAAGAACCTAATCTCATTTCTTTTTATGGCTGAATAGTATTCCATGATTCATATGTACCACGTTTCTTTTATCCAGTCTATCATTGATGGGTATTTTGCTTGATTCCATGTCTTTGTTATTGTGTAGCATGTGTATGCTACAATGAGCATACACGTGCATGTATCTTTAAAATAGAATGGTTTATATTCCTTTGGGTATATACCCAGTAATGGGATTGCTGGGTCAAATGATATTTCTGTCTCTAGGTCTTTGAGGAATTGCCACACTGTCTTCCACAATGGTTGAACTAATTTACATTCCCACCAACAGTATAAAAGCATTCCTATTTCTCCACAGCCTCGCTAGCATCTTGTTTCCTGACTTTTTGATAGTTGCCATTCAAACTGGCATAAGGTGGTATCTCATTGTGGTTTTGATTTACATTTCTCTAATGATTAATGGTGTTGAACTTTTCATATGTTTCTTGTCCACTTGTATGTCTTCTTTTCAGAAGTATCTGTTCATTTCCTATGCCCACTTTTTAATGGGGTTGATTTTCTTTTGTAAATTTGTTTAAGTTCCTTCTAGACTCTGGATATTAGACCTTTGTCAGATGGATAGATTGCAAAAATTTTCTCCCATTCTGTAGGTTGTCTGTTCACTATGATGATAGTTTCATTTTCTGTGCAGAAGCTCTTTAGTTTAATTAGATCTCATTTGCCAATTTTTGCTTTTCTTGCAATTGCTTTTGACATTTTCATCATGAAATCTTCACTTGTGACTATGTCCTAAATCGTACTGCCTAGATTTTCTTCTAGGATTTTTATAGCTTTTGGTTTTACCTTTAAGCCTTTGATCCATCTTGAGTTAGTTTTTGTATAAGGTGTAAGGAAGGGGTCCAGTTTTAATTTTCTGCCTATGGCTAGCCAGTTCTCTCAGTACCATTTATTAAATGGGGAATTATTTCCCCATTGCTTGTTTTTGACAGCCTTATCAAAGAGCAGATTGTTACAGATGTGTGGCCTTATTTCTGAGTTCTCTATTCTGTTCCATTGGTCTATGTGTCTGTTTGTATACTAGTACCATGCTGCTTTGGTTATGTAGCCTTGTAGTATAGTTTGAAGTCAGGCAGCATGATGCCTCTTTTTGCTATTGATTGCCTTAGCAATATGGGTACTTTTTTGGTTTCATATGCATTTTAAAATAGTTTTTTCTAATTCTGTGAAGAACATCAATGGTAATTTAATAGGAATTGCATTGAATCTATAAATTACTTTTGGCAGTATGGCCATTTTTATTATATTGATTCTTCCTATCCATGAGCATGGGATCTTTTTCCATTTGTTTGTGTTTTCTCTGATTTCCTTGAGCAGGGTTTGTAGTTCTTCTTGAAGAAGTCCTTTACTTCCCTTGTTAGCTGTATTCCTAGGTATTTTATTATTTTCATAGCAATTGTGAATGGGAAGTCATTCGTAATTTGCCTCTCTGCTTGTCCGTTGTTGGGGTACAGGAATGCCTGTGACTTTTGCACATTGATTTTGTATCCTGAGACTTTGCTAATGTTGCTTATCAAGTTAAGAATACTTTGGGCTGAGATGATGGAGATTTCTAGATATAGGATTATATCTATACAGAGACAATTTAACTTTCTCTCTTCCTATGTGAATACCATTTATTTCTTTCTCTTGTCTGATTGCCTTGTCCAGAACTTCCAATACTATGTTGAATAGCAGTGGTGAGAGAGGGCAATCTTGTGCCAGTTTTCAAGGTGAATGCTTCCAGCTTTTGCCCTTTCTGTATGATAATTGTTCTGGGTTTGTCATAAATGGCTCTTATTATTTTGATGTATGTTCCTTTAATACCTAGTTTATTGACAGTTTTTAACATAAAGGGATGTTGGACTTTATCTCTGGCCTTTTCTGCCTCTATTAAAATAATCATGTGGTTTTTGTCTTTATTTCTGTTTGTGTGATAAATTAGGCTTATTAATTTGTGTATGTTGAACCAGCTTTGCATCCCAGGGATGAAGCCAACTTGGTCATGGTGGATAAGCTTTTTGATGTGCTGCTCGATTCGGTTTGCCAGTATTTCATTGAGGATTTTTGGATTGATGTTTCATCACGGATACTGGCCTAAAGATTTTTGTTGTTGTTGTATTTCTGCCAGGTTTTTTGGGATCAGGATGCTGCTGGCCTCATAAAATGAGTTAGGGAGGAATCCCTCCTTTTCCGTTGTTAGGAATAGTTTCAGAAGAAATGGTGCCAGCTCCTCTTTGTAGCCCCAGAGGACATTTTAAAGACACTGTGGGTCAGAAGGGAACCTGCTACATTGAATGGGAAGACCAAGTTCTGGAAGAATTCATCAACTGCCGATTAATTTAGCACCTGCCTTTATCTCTGAATAAGTAGCAGAGGTAGCCGGGCAGTACTCACTGTGGGCCTTGGGTGAGACTGAGAGCTCTGCTGGCTTCAGGTATGACCCAGCACATTATCAGCTGTGATGGCTACAAGGAAAGACCCCTTAAGCTTGAGGAAAGAAGAGAAAACAGTAAAAGGGACTTTGTCTTGCATCTTAGATACCAGCTTGGCCATAGTAGGGTAGAGGACCAAGCAAGCTCCTGGGGTTTCCAATTCTAGGCCTTGACTCTTGGGTGGCATTTTTGTACAGTCCCTGAGACAAAGAGGAGCCCACGCCCCTCATGGAAAACACTCAGGGTTTGTGTCATTCACCACAAGATGACTGCAGAGCTCTTCGTCACTGAGTAAACATTGGTGGTAGCCAGGCAATACTTGCTGTGAACCTGGGGTGGTGGTGGCCATGGGAAGAGACTCCTCTGCTTGAGGAAAAGGGACAGAAGAGTGGGAAGGACTTTGTCTCATGGTTTGGGGGCCAGCTCACAAGCCTGGATAGATTGGCCACCCACTGATTGTAAAGCCCTTAGGCCTTGAGTGAAGATAGGTAGTAGCCAGGCAGTGGTCACTAGAGTTCTTGGGCAAAACCCAGTGGTATGCTGGCTTCAGATATGACCCAGCATAGTCCAAGTAGTGGTGGCCACAGAGGTGCTTATGTCACCCCTCCCCCAGATCTAGGCATCTCAGAACAGAGTAAGAGGCTCCATTTGTTTGAGGGAAGGTAAGGGAAGAGAACAAGAGTCTCTACCTGATGATCCAAGGAATTCTCCTGGACCCCTACAAGTCTGCAAGAGCAACAGGGTTAAGCAAATATGACTGCAGTGACCAAGATTTAGATCTCAATACCCAAGTCCCTTCAAATACCTGGAAGGTCCTCAAAAAGGATAGGTACAAACAAGCCCAGACTAAGAATACTACAATAAATACCTAACTCTTTAATGCTCAGACACTGACAAACATCCATAAGCATCAAGACAATACAGGAAAGCACAATCTCACCCAATGAATTAAATAATATACCAGCATCCAATCTTGAAGAGACAGAGATATATTACCTTTCAGATAAAGAATTCAAAATAGCTCTTTGGGGGAAGCTCAATAAAATACAAGATAACACAGGGGATGAATTCAGAATACTATCAGATAAATTTCACAAAGAAATAAAAATAATGAAAAAGAATGAAGCAGAAATTCTGAGGTTGAAAAGTACACTGACATACTGAAGAATGCATCAGAGTCTCTTAACAGCAGAACTAATCAAGCAAGAAAAGAATTAGTGAGCTTGTAGATAGGCTATTTGAAAATACACAGCTAAGGGAGACAAAAAGACAAAATAAAAAAGAATGAAGCACACCTACAAGATTCAGAAAATAGCCTCGAAAGGGTAAATCCAAGAGCTACTGGTCTTGAAGAGGAGGTAGAGAGAAAGTTCAGGGTAGAAAGATCATTTAAATGGATAATAACAGAAAACTTCTCAAATCTAGAGACAGATACCAATATTTAAGTACAAAGTTACAGAACACCAAGCATGTTTAACCCAAAGAAGACTACCTCAAGATACTTAAAAATCAAACTCCCAAAGGTCAAGGATAAAAAATGACACTAAAAGCAAGACAAAAACAAACAAGTAACACACAAAGGAGCTCCAATATGTTAGGTAGCAGATTTCTCAGTGAAAACCTTATGGGTCAGGAGAGCGTGACGACATATTTAATGCAATGAAGGAAAATAAAATTTATCCTAGAATAGTATATCCCGTGAAAATATTCTTCAAACATAAAGGAGAAATCAAGACTTTCCCAGTCACACAAAACCGAGGAATTTTATCAACACCGGACCTGTCCTACAAGAAATGCTTAAGGAATTTCTTCAGTCTGCAAGAAAAGAATATTAATGAGCAATACGAAATCATGTGAGGGTATAAAATTCACTGGTAATGGTATGTACACAGAATATTATAACCCAATAGTTATGCTGTGTAAACTACTCATATCTTAAAATAGAAAGACTAAAATATGAACATATCTAAAATACTACAACAACTTTTCAAGACATAGACCATATAATAGGATATAAATAGAAGCAACAAAAAGTTAAAAAGTGGAAGGACAAAGCTAAACTTAGAGTTGTATTAGTTTTATTATTGCTTGGTTGTTTATGCCATTAGTGTTAAGTTGTTATTAATTTAAAATGAAGGGTTATATTATTTGCAAGCCTCAGGGTAACCTCAAATAAAAAAAAAACCGCACAACAGATACACAAAACATAAAAATCAAGAATTTAAAGCATGCCATCTGAGAAAATCACCCTCACTAAGAGGAAGACAGGAAGGAAAGAAAGAAGAAAATACCAAGAAATGACCAAAATAATTTTAAAAAATAACAACTTGGCAAATATGTTAGTCCATTTTCATACTGCTTTGAAGAAATATCCAAGACTGGATAATTTATAAGGAAAAAGAGGTTTAACGGACTCACACTTCCACATGGCTGGGGAGGCCTCACTATCATGGCAGAAGGCGAAGGAGGGGCAAAGTCATGTCTTACATGGCAACAGGGAAGAGACCGTGTGCAGGGGAACTGCCCTTTATAAAACCAATAGATCTCATAAGACTTATTCACTATCATGAGAATAGCATGGAAAATCCACCCCCATGATTCAATTACCTCCCACTAGGTCTCTCCCATGACATATGGGGATTATGGGAGCTACTATTTAAAATGAGATTTGGGTGGGGACACAGCCAAACCATATTGACAAGTATAAATCTTTACTTATTTATAATAACATTGAATGTAAATGGACCAAACTTTCCAATCAAAAGACAGAGGGGCTGAATGGATTTAAAAAAAAAAAAAAAAACAAGATCTAATGATCTGTTGCCTATAAGAAGCACACTACACCCATAAAGAGACACATAAAATGAAAATAAAAGAAAGAGATATTTTATGACAATGGAAAACAAAAGAGAGCTGGAGAAGCTATACTTATTTCAGACAAGATAGATTTGAAGACAAATGCTATATAGAGGCAAAGAAAGTCATTCTACAAGGATAAAGTGGTCAATTCAGTAAGAGGACATAACAATTTTAAATATACATACACCCAGCACTGGAGCACTCAGATATATAAAGCAAATATTAGAGCTAAAGAGAGAGATAAGCCCCAATACAATAATAGCTGGAAAATTCAATACTCCATTGTCAGCACTGGACAGATCATCCAAAGAGAAAACTAACAAAGAAACATCAGACATATCAGCACTGTAGACCAAATAGACCTAATCAATATTTACAGAACATTTCATCTAATGGCTATAGAATAAACATTCTTCTCCTCAGCACATGCATTATTCTCAAGGATAGACCATATGTTAGGCAACGAAACAAGTCTTAAAAAATGAAATTATATCAAGTATCTTCTCTGACAAGAAAGGAATAAAATGGGTAATTGATAACAAGAGGAAATTTGGAAACTATACAAACACAAGGAAATTAAACAATATGCTCCTGAATGACTAGTGGATCAATGAAGAAATTACAAAGAAAAGGTTTAAAGTGTCTTGAAATAAATAAAAAAATGGAAACAAAACATACTAAACACTATGGGACGCACTGAAAGCAGTTCTAAGAGGAAAGTTTAGAGCAATAAGCATCTACATCAAAACAAAAGAAAAACTTCAAATAAACAACCTAGTGATGCATATTAAAGAATTACAAAAGGAAGAGCAAACCAAATGCAAAATTTATAGAAGAAAAACTATAATAAAGATAAAAGCTAAAATAAACAAAATTAAATTAAAATAAAAAATACAAAAGATCAACAAAATGAAAGTTGGGTTTTGTTTTGTTTTGTCTTTGTTTTGTTTCATTTTGTTTTGTTTTTTGGGAGACCAGATCTTTATTATTACTCAAATCAGTCTCCGGATAATTTGTGGATCAGAGTTTTTAAGGACAATTTGGTGGGTGGGGGGAAGCCACTGAGCTTGGAGTGCTGATTGGTCAGGTCAGAGATGAAATCATAAGGAGTTGAAGCTGTCTTCTTGCACTGAGTTAGTTCCTGGGTGGGGACCACAAGATCCAATGAGCCAGTTTATAGATCTGGGTAGTGCCAGCTGACCTATCAAGTGCAGGGTCTGCAAAATATCTCAAGCACTGATCTTAGGCTTTACAGTAGTGATGTTATACCCAGGAGCAATTTGGGGAGGGTCAGAATCTTGTAGCCTCCAGCTGCATGACTCCTAAACCATAATTTCTAGTCTTTTGGCTAATTTGTTAGCCCTACAGAGGCAGTCTCGTCTCCAGGCAAGAATGGGGTTTGTCTTGGGAAAGGCCTGTTATCAATGTTGTTTTAAACTATAAACTATAAAATTCCACCCAAAGTTAGTTTAGCCTCTACCCAGAATGAACAAGAACAGGTTGGAGGCTAGAAGCAAGATGGAGTTACTTAGGTCAGATCTCTTTCACTGTCTCAGTTATAATTTTGCAATGGTGGTTTCAATCCCTCCCTTTAGGATTTATAATGCCTCAATCCTAAGGTGTTGGCTAAAGAAGATGAAAAAAGGGTGAATACCACTCTAACTTCTTCCTGCTGACCAGGGGCATGGTGGGAGTAGGTGTTGACCCCAAGGTGAGAGGAGCAGAACTACCCTGCAACTCTCTGAGTGTACTTACACAGGCCTGGCTGGGGTTCCAAGGCTTGCAGTGCAAAGGCATTAGTAATGTCATCTACAGTTTTAGCACTGCATTTAAGGGGAACAGTGTACTATATGGTAAATAATGAGTACTAGGGTATGGAGTGCAATTCCCATTTTTAAAAGTAAAGATTTGAAAGCACTAGTTTGGGGACTTGTAGCCCATAAAGAAGTTAGGATTTAATCCATACTACAGAAAAAAAAAAAAAAAAAAAAAAAAAAACAAGAACAGCTAACTACAGGTATACTACAGTTTTTTGAAGCATAATTTTCTCCCTCCAGTCCCCATTTTATTAATAGTAAATCATGATAGGACTGATCTGTCTGCAAAACAAACTTTAGCATTATTATATTTTGTCTGATTATTTGTATAAAGCACAATAAGAATAATTATTTTTTAAGCAGAGTTTTCAAATTGGCTTTGATGAAATTCTTATTCATAAGGAATCTCAGATAAGACTTTTTAAAAAGCTGAGCCCAGTCATGGGTTTGTACCCTTAAATACCTATGAATTGGGTAAATTCCTCTCTTCGTGAGGTCCCAAGATAACTTGGGGCTCCTGGGCCTGTTAGAAAGTGACATTCTTTACTTGCCACAGGTGTGGAAACTTGTACCGGGACTGTGTAGACAAGATATGAGAACAGTTTTCCCAAGAGTCTTTTATTGGCTGTATAACTTAAGTTTGATTCATTAAAGGAAAGCATACCATTCCAGTCAAAGCCTTGGTAAAATAACCAGTTCCTCCAATTGTGTCGTACTGCAAAAGAAAACATTTTATAGCATTTGTGCAAATAACTATATTGCCATGAGTTAAGAATACTCACAAATAGTTTCCAAATTCTAGAGAAAGCAGGTAAAGAGAAACAAATGTGCTCCAAATTTTGTTCATAGCAGCATACTTTACTCAATTGTTAAAAGCTGCAAATAACTCAAAAAAGTTTTCTTGGCTTTGATAAACAGAAAAGGATCAGCAACCTTTTAAGGGGAAAGTCAGAAAAGATTATTGCAGTCTTCTATTTGAGAATTTGTCTCTATTCTAATGTCACAATCTCCAGAATGATCAATCAGATATCTGCATTTAAGAGTGTGTGTTAGAGTTTCATGGCTAATAATAAAACCATCTTTAAAGAGGATCAAAACAAGACAATCGTCTATGAATGAAAAAATCCCTAGGGCAATCACAGAGAAAGACACAATTGACAAGGAAATTAATTACCTCTGTAGCACACAATAATTTAACATAACAAATATAATTATTACTGTTAACATACACTAAGTCATATTACAATTATAGGAGATTCCCATAATTTTGGAACATATACCAGTAACACATGTACACAAATATAATCCAAAGAAAGCCAAACACCATTTCATATTTGGCAATGCATTCTGTGTACTTTTTTTTTTTTTTTTTACCAAATAAGCCAAATAACATTTTTGGATTTTAAAGGACCTAATATCTAAAAGATTGGGTAAGAAAGAAACATTATTCATTTATTTATTTTTATTTTTATTTAAGTTTTGGGATACATGTGCAGAATGTGCAGGTTTGTTACACAATTATACATGTGCCATTGTTGTTTGCTGCACCCATCAACCTGACATCTAAGTTTTAAGTCCTGCATGCGTTAGGTATTTGTCCTATTCCTCTCTGTCCCTTTGTCCCCTACCCCCTGACAGGCCCTGGTGTGTAATATCCCCCTCCCTGTGACCCTGTGTTTTCACTGTTCAACTCCCACTTATGAGAACATACAGTGTTTGGTTTTCCATTCCTGTGATAGTTTGCTGAGAATAATGGCGTCCAGCTTCATCCATGTCCCTGCAAGGACATGAACTCATTCTTTTTTATGGCTGTGTAGTACGTCATGGTGTATATGTGCCACATTTTCTTTATCCAGTCTATCACTGATGGGCATTTGGGTTGGTTCCGAAACTTTGCTATTTTGTAAATAGTGCTATAATAAACATACATGTGTATGTGTCTTTATAGTAGAATGATTTATAATCCTATGGGTATATACCCAGTAACAGAATTGATGGGTCAAATGGTATTTCTGGTTCTAGATCATTGAAGAATCACAATACTGTCTTCCACAATACTTGAACTAATTACACTCCCACCAACCGTGTAAAAACATTCCTGTTTCTCCACATCCTCTCTAGCATCTGTTGTTTCTTGACATTTAATAATCGCCATTCTAACTGGCATGAGATGTCATCTCATTGTGGTTTTGACTTGCATTTCTCTAAATGACCAGTGATGATAAGCTTTTTTTCATATTTTGTTGTCCACATAAACGTCTTCTTTTGGGAAGCATCTGTTCATATCTTTTGCCCACTGTTTGATTTTTTTTTTCTTGTAAATTTAAGTTCCTTATAGATTCTGGATATTAGACCTTTGTCAGTTGGATAGATTGCAAACATTTTCTCCCATTCTGTGGGTTGCCTGTTCACTCTGATGATAGTTTCTTTTGCTGTGCAGAAGTTCTTTAGTTTAATTAGATCCCATTTGTCAATTTTAGCTTTTGTGGCAATTGCTTTCGGTGTTTTCGTCATGAAATCTTATGACTATGAGATTGTGCCTATGTCCTGAATGGTACTGCTTAGGTTTTCTTCTAGGGTTTTTATGGTTTTGGGTTTTAAATTTAAGTCTTTAATCCACCTTGAGTTAATGTTTGTATAAGGTGTAAGGAAGGAGTTCAGTTTCTGTTTTCTGCATATGGCTAGCCAGCTCCCCCAGCACCATTTATTAAATGGAATCATTTCCCCATTGCTTGTTTTTTGTCAAAGATCAGATGGTTGTAGATGTATGGTGTTATTTTTGAGGTCTCTGTTATGTTCCATTGGTATATATATATATCTGTTTTGGTATCAGTACCATGCTGTTTTGGTTACTGTAGACTTGTAGTATAGTTTGAAGTCAGGTAGCATGATGCCTCTAGTTTTGTTTGTTTTGCTTAAGATTGTCTTGGTTATACGGGCTCTTTTTTGGTTCCCTGTGAAGTTTAAAGTAGTTTTTTCTAATTCTGTGAAGAAAGTCAATGGTAACTTTATGGGAATAGCATTGAATCTATAAATTACTTTGAGCAGTATGGCTATTTTCACAATATTGATTCTTCCTATCAATGAGCATGAATTTTTTTTCCCATTTGTTTGTGTCCTCTCTCATTTCTTTGAGTAGTGGTTTGTAGTTCTCCTTGAAGAGGTCCTTCACATCCTTTGTAAGTTGTATTCCTTGGTATTTTATTCTCTTTGCACTAATTGTAAATGGGAGTTCACGCATGATTTGGCTCTCTGCTTGTCTATTTTTGGTGTATAGGAATACTTGTGATTTTTACACATTGATTTTGTCCTGAAATTTTGCTAATGTTGCTTATCAGGTTAAGAAGACTTTGGGCTGAGATGATGGAGTTTTCTAGATATGGAATTATGTCATCTGCAAACAGCAACAATTTAACTTTCTCTCTTTCTATTTGAATACTGTTTATTTCTTTCTCTTGCCAGATTGCCCTGGCTAGAACTTTCAATAGTAGGTTGAATAGGAGTGATGAGAGAGGGCATTCTTATCTTGTGCCAGTTTTCAAGGGGAATATTTCCAGCTTTTGCCCATTCTGTATGATATTTGTTCTGGGTTTCTCATAAATGGCTCTTATTATTTTGAGGTATGCTCCTTCAATACCTAGTTTATTGAGGGTTTTTAACATAAAGGGACGTTGAATTTTATCTCAGGCCTTTTCTGCATCTATTAAAATAATCAAGCGGTTTTTGCCCTTTTTTCTGTTTATGTGATGAATTATATTTATTAATTTGTGTATGTTGAACCAGTCTTGCATCCCAGGGATGAAGCTGACTTGATCGTGGTGGATAAGCCTTTTGACATGCTGCTGGATTTGGTTTGCTAGTATTTTATTGAGGATTTTCACATCGATGTTCATCAGGGATATTTGTCTAAAATTTTCTTTTATTGTTGTGTCTCTGTCACGTTTTGGTATCAGGATGATGCTGCCCTCATTAAATGAGTTAGTGAGGAGTCTCTCTTTTTCTTTTGTTTGGAATAGTTTCAGAAGGAATGGTACCAGCTCCTCTTTATACCTCTGGTAGAATTTGGCTGTGAATTTGTCTGGTTCTGGGCTCTTTTTAGTTAGCATGCTATTAATTACTGTCTCAATTTCAGAACTTGTTATTGGTCTATTGAGGCATTCATCTTCTTCCTGGTTTAGTCCTGGGAGGGTGTATGTGTCTAGGAATGTATCCACTTCTAGATTTTTTAGTTTAGTTGCATAGAGCTGTACACACTATTCTCTGATGCTAGTTTTTATTTTTGTAGGATCAATAGTGATATCTCCTTTATCATTTTTATTATCTCTATTAGTCTAGCTAGTGGTCTATGTATTTTGTTAATATTTTCAAAAAACACCTCCTGGATTCATTGATTTTTTGAAGTGTTTTTTTGTATCTCTATCTCCTTCATTTCTGCTCTGATCTTAGTTATTTTTTGTATTCTGCTGGTTTTTGAATGTGTTTGCTCCTGCTTGTCTAGTTCTTTTAATTGTGATGGTAGGGTGTCAATTTGAGATCTCTCTAGCTTCTGATGTGGGCATTTAGTGCTATAAATTTCCTTGTTATCACTTCTTGATTTCTGCTTTAATTTTGTTATTTATCGTTCAGTGGCAGGTTTTACAATTTCCATGTAGTTGTGCAGTTTTGAGTGAGTTTCTTAATCCTGAGTTCTAATTTGATTGCACTGTGGCCTGAGGGACTGTTAGTTATGATTTCCATTCTTTTGCATTTGCTGAGGAATGTTTTATTTCCAATTATGTAGTAGATATTAGAATAACTGCCATATGGCACTGAGAAGAATGTATATTCTGTTGATTCGGGGTGGAGAGTTTTGTAGATGTCTATTATGTCCATTTGATCCAGAGTTGAGTTCGAGCTTTGAATATGCTTGTTAATTTTCTGTTTTGTTGATCTACCTAATATTGACGGTGGGGTGTCAAAGTTTCCCACTATTATTATGTGAGAGTCTAAGTCTCTCCGTAGGTCTCTAAGAACTTTATGAATCTAGGTGCTTCTGTATTGGGTGCATATCATTTAGGATAGTTAGCTCTTACTGCATTGATCCCTTTACTATTATGTAATGCTCTTTTACTTTTTTGATCTTTGTCGGTTTAAAGCCTGTTTTATCAGAGACTAGGATTGCAACCCCTGCTTTTTTTTCTCTTTCCATTTACTTGGCAAATATTCATCCATCCCTTTATTTTGAGCCTATGTGTCTTTGCATGTGAGATGGGTCTCTTGAATATAGCACCCTGATGGGTCTTGGCACTTTATCCAATTTAACAGCATGTGTCTTTTAATTGGGGTATTTAGCCCATTTGCATTTAAGGTTAACATTGTTATATGTGAATTTGATACTTTCATCATGATGCTAGCTGGTTATTTTGCACACTAGTTGATGCATTTTCTTTATGGTGTCATTGGTCTTTATGTTTTGGTATGTTTTTGCAGTGGCTGGTACCAGTTTTTCCTTTCCATATTTAGTGTTTTCTTCAGGGGCTCTTGTAAGGCAGGGCTGGTGGTGACAAAAATCTCTCAGCATTTGCTTGTTTGTAAAGTATTTTACTTCCCCTTCACTTATGAAGCTGAGTTTGGCTGGATATGAAATTCTGTGTTGAAAATTCTTTTAAGAACTTTGAATATTGGCCTCCATTCTCTTCTTGCTTGCGGGGTTTCTGCAGACAGATTCACTGTTAGTGTGATGGGCTTCCTTTGTAGGTGACCTGATCTTTCTCTCTGGCTGCCCTTAACAGTTTTTCCTTTGTTTCACCCTTTCAGAACCTGATGACTATGTGTCTTGGGCTTGATCTCTTCGAGGACTATCTTAGTGGTGTTCACTGTATTTTCTGATTTTGAATGTTGGCCTATCTTGCTAGATTGGGGAAGTTCTCCTGGATAATATCCTGAAGTATATTTTCCAAGTTGATTCCATTCTCCCCATCATTTTCAGGCATACCAATCAATCATAGGTTTGGTCTTTTCACATAGTCCTATATTTCTTGGAGGCTTTGTTCATTTTTTTTTTTTTTTCATTTTTCCTCCAATCTTGTCTTCATGCCTTATTTCAGCAAGGTGATCATCAATTTCTGATATTCTTTCTTCTGCTTGATCAATTAAGCTATTGATACTTGTGTATACTTCACAAAGTTCTTGTTCTGTGTTTTTCAGCTCCATCAGGTAATTTATGTTGCTCTCTAAACTGAGTATTCTAGTTAGCATTTCCTGTAACCTTTTATTAAGATTCTTAGCCTCCTTGCATCAGGTTAGAACATGCTCCTTTAGCTCAGAAGAATTTGTTATTAGCCACCTTCTGAGGCCCTGTCAATTCATCAATCTCGTTCTCCATCCAGTTTTGTGCCCGCGCTGGAGAGGAGTTACAGTCATTTGAAGAAGAAGAGGCATTCTGGTTTTTGGAATTTTCAGTGTTTTGCACTGGTTTTCCTCATCTTCATGGATTTATCCACCTTTGATCTTTGAGACTGATAAACTTTAGATGGAGTTTTGTGTGAGTGTGGGGGCGGGGTCTTTTCTGTTGATATTGTTGCTTTCTGTTTATTAGTTTTTCTTAAAAGTCAGGCCCCTTTTCTTCAGGCCCACTGCAGTTCACTGAAGGTCCACTCCAGACCGTGTTCACCTGGGTAACACCAATGGAGGGTGCAGAACAGCAAAGATTGCTGCTTGATCCTTCCTCTGAGAGCTTTGTACCAGAGGGGCACCAGCCTGATGGCAGCCAGAGCTCTCCTGCATGAGGTGTCTGTCGACTGCTGTTGGGAGGCCTCTCCCAGTTAAAAGGCACAGGGGTCAGGGACCCATTGAGGAGGCAGTCTGTCCCTTAGCAAAGCTGGTGTGCTGTGCTGGGAGAATTCCCCTTGTCAGGATCAGCTGCTCTCTTCAGAGCTACCAGGCAAGAAAAATTATGTCTGCGGAAGCTGTGCCCACAGCTGCCCCTTTCTCCAGGTTCCCTGTCCCAGGAAGATGAGAGCTTTATCTGTAGGCCCCTGACTGGGGCTGCTACGTTTCCTTCAGAGATCCCCTGCTCAGTGAGGAGGAATCTAGAGAAGCAGTCTGGCCACAGCTGCTTTGCCACACTGTAGTGAATTCTCCCCAGTCCAGACCTCTCAGTCTCCTTAGCACTGTCAGGGGATAACAGCCTACTAAAGCCTCAGTAATGGTGGATGCCCCCTCCCACACCAAGCTCAGTTATCCCAGGTGGACTCCGGACTGCTGCTGGCAGTGAGAATTTCAAGCCAGTGGTTCTTAGCTTGCTGGGCTCCATGAGAGCAGGACCCACTGAATGAGACCACTTGACTCCCTGGCTTCAGCCCCCTTTCAAGGGCAGTGAAGAGTTCTGTCTTGCTGGGGTTCCAGGTGCCACTGGGTACAAAAAAAACCCTTGCAGCTAGCTTGGTGCCTGCCCAAACAACTGCCCAGTTTTGTGCTTGAAACCCAGGTCCCTGGTGGTGTAGGATCACAAGGGAATCTCCTGATCTGCGATGAAAACCATGGGAAAAGCACAGTATCTGGGCTTAGTAGCACAGTCCTTCATGGCTTCCCTTGGCTGGGGGAGGGATGTTCCCTGGTTCCTTGCATCCCAGGTGAAGCGACACCCCACCCTGCTTCTGCTCACTCTCCATGGGTTGCACCCACTGCCTAACCAGTCCCAATGAGATAAACTTGGTATCTCAGTTGGAAAAGCAGAAATCACCCACCTTCTGCATTGGTCTTAATGGGAGCTGCAGACAAGAGCTGTTTCTATTTGGTCATCTTGGCCCCTCTTCAGAAACATAATTTATAATTTGATTTGGGGAAGTTTGTCAGATATCAAAGGTTTAAAACATACTGGGTATCACAAAATAGAATCCCAGGTCATCATAAGTCATTCATCTGAACAAAATGATAACTGCAAAATGTTAGAAAAGAAAAAAATTCACTCTGAGAGAGGAGACAGCTTTCCAAATAAGACCCAGTGAAGACAGCATGAGGCCAACTGAATCTGTCTCTTCTCGTTCCCTTCCCCCCATTTTTTTTTTGTAGTTTTCTTTAAAACAAAATCTTTCATTTTTTCTCAATAGTACATAAAATATTTTCAAAAGGGAAAACCAAATTTCATGTTTGTATTAGTGCATCTTTAATAATAATGCTAGTTTTTGATAAAATTTTATAAATCCAATTTTAATTCATTTGACCATAATGTAAGATTTTCATAAACCTTTTAGAACCCTATACTATTTTCCATTAAACAGATCAATTTTCTAAGAAAACCCTGCTATACATGGGTTTAGATTCTCACCCCACATCAGTGTGCTTTCATTTTAATGTTCAATGACTGAAAAAAAATGAAACAATCCCCTTCAAATCTTATCCAACTTGCTCATACCCACAGAACATTCTTTGCAAGATCAACCCTTCACAAGCCCTATTCAGCTTGCCTAAACCTTTAACTTTATTTTAAATTAGAGCAATCCTCTAACTTTCTAAACTAGGCGAAAGCCACATTCCCATGCCTTCTTAGACTCTATTTGCAAAAACACGTTCTGCTTCCTTTATACACCTTGTATATTAAAACTGTTTCTCCAATAGTCTGAATTACATGTTACAATGTTAACTCTTAACAACTTTTATTTTTGATGAAAAATCTGATAAGTAAACAAGTTTAATTACATACCAGGTGTGGGGCCTAGAATATCAGACAGAAGTGTAGATAAGATCTGACTGCTTTCAGCATAGCTAGGGGCATGGCTAACTCCACATGTCCCAAGGCCATATCTAGAATCTAATGCTCCAAAGTAGGTAAATTGAACAAATTTAAAGTCAAAGAAGCAGTGTATGACCTTAGAGCATTTAGTAAATCTGATATCTGACCTTAACTTAGACCAAATGTCTAAATTTTGAAGACATTTTTATTTTAGCTATAATCTTTAAAACTGTCTTTATTCCCAAAAGATTACTAAAGTCCCATGAACAAAAGGCATTAAAGTTTCTATTTTCTGACAAAATATGATTCAAGCACTTATTTTTCTAAGCCAATTAATCAGAGCTCTTTTATATATAAACATTAAACACAACACATATAAATACACAGACAGACAGAAGATCCAATAGTTCTAATATTTTTTCATTTGCCAGTTTCTTAATTGGATTACTGGCTTCAGGGTGGAGCCCTTGGAGAAACAGGGTCAGGAAAGCTTATAGTTTTTAGGGCCTAATAAGCAGACATAGCTGGAAGGCAAAAACAGATCCCTAGAATTAAGGGTGCCATTTTATACTGGATCCTAGATGCTGGATCCCCCAAAAGGAGCGAAATCCTATGGGAGAAGATCGTGCAGTGTTTCTACCATGCATTCCATTGCAGGGCAACCCAAATCCCATCAGCCTATTTTGTAATCAGCCCATCACCCATTGGAGTCTCATCTCTCAGTGGAGGGTGGGGATGTCTGCATACCACCCGGATGGCCAAGAGCATGCTTCTCTGATCCAAGCATGTGAAGAGTCAAATATACCTCCAAAACTGGTATTAGCCATCCCTTAAAGTATATTTCCTGCTTAGTTATTACACACCAAGGCTAAAAGCTCTCCCATAATGCAAAGTAATTTTTGATAATCCCCAAAGTCAAAACCATCAGCTAACACAATGCAAAACAGAACAGAGCCTTAGATTTTGAGGGATTTATTTTCTTTCAATCCTGGGGTTCCATGAGGAAAACAGTTTTCCCATAATGGGGTCTGTGGTGCCTCCTCTGTTTTTCCCCAGGAGTCCCAGGCTGTTAATGATTATCTTAGGTTCTCCCATGTGGGCATCAACAGTGGCAAGAAGATAAAATGGAGAAAAACAATTCAGCTGACTGAGAAGAAACACTTTTTTCCAGAAAAACATGATTCAACAAGAGGAAAAAAATTAAGGCCTTTTAAATACATATAGCTTGGATATCCATTTTAATTGAAGCACATTTTAACCATAGAGCTCTCTTTAAAAAATCTTCTAAAATCTCTTGTTACCAGACTCTAACCAGGACAGTCAATATTTCTGGCTTTTGAATTCTACCACAGGTAACTTCCCACATGAAATTAATAAGTTTTAACTAAGATTATGACTTAACCATGGACACATATGTTGTCTCAAAGAGATATAGTAAGCACCCCCTTCCCTTCCCTTCCCTTCCCTTCCCTTCCCTTCCCTTCCCTTCCCTCCCTTTTCCCTTTCCCTTTCCATTTCTTTCTGTCTAGATTTGGAATCTCCTCAAGCATAGTTCAGAGAAAGGAAAATTCAAGGCAGGAAATCAGAAGCTATCCATGATGGGTGTGGGTGGGAAGCTCAATAAATGGCAATTACACAAATAATAAACCAAAAAGGAATCATTCCAGAAGCTGAGAATTAAACCTGGGCCACTATTATCAAAAGATAAAGCCTTAGCTACTGAGCTACACAGCATTGAGCAGATTCTATTGCTTTTCCCAGAAATCTACAGCAGCCAGTTTCAAGTCTGCAAAGTCTTTTAATTGCTCAAGATAATTTCTAGGGCTAACTATGACATGAACCCCCAAATTCCTGTCCTCTGGATGGTGAACCATGACAAGTATCCCCACATGGTCACAAGGTTAAGCTCTTAAGGACACAAAACAAGATGGAGAAATTTCATCTGGTATTGGTTTCAGGCACCCACAGCAAAGTTCATAACTGACCAGCCTGTCAGGCTGGCTTGAAAAGCAGGCTTACAGGGATCCTCAACCCACATTCTATTCTATGATACCCCTCTCCCCATTACAGAAAGACAAATTCTTTCTGTAATGGGAAGGGGGTATCATATAATAGAGTGCACTAGATTTGCTACTGCCTAAGACTAGTCTCACAAATCCTTTTTTCAATTAATCAGACACTTGCAGAAGAGACAAATAGTGATATTTACCACTTACACACACATGCGCGTGCGCGCACACATACACACACACACACACACACACACACACAACTTGGCTGGTAAGATATTTTTACCCATTTTGCTAGTATACCAGGTTTCTGGGCTCCCTTTCTCTGCAGCTTCCAGGAAAATGGAGTAGCGTTTGAAGGACCCAACTCACTGTGCCATAGCTGTGGAGGTCAAGCCACCTTCAAAAAGAAAATCATCCTTTTCTGTTTTATGGAAACATAGGCAAAAGGTTCTCAGTTTTGCAAGATACTGCCCAAAGCTGCATGGGGAACCAAATTAACATTTTCCATCCCAGCCAAGCAAAATGCACATAACAAAACAGACACTAGTCACCTTGTTTAGCACCCAGTATTGACTTGGCAAGGCTCAAACTTTCTGCCATTGGTCCCTGTTGGTATTGATCCACTCCATGTGGGGAGGGATGACCTCCAACTGGTAATTCAATGAGTGGTCTCCAAGCAATACGAAGAGTGGATAGTCTCCCCTAGTCAGGCCTGCTGCGCTTTCTTCAGAGCTCACCAAATGTGATCAGACAAATAAGGAGGGTTTTCTGAGTTAGGCCTGCTGGACTTCTGTCAGCAATTCCTTTTGAGATCCCCTCCACATATACAAACACACACAAAGACACGATGGACAGAAGGCCTTCCAAATCAAGATCCCTAACCAAGAACTTCAAGAGTATCCCTTCCTAAGTATTCTCCTGTTCTCTGTCTGGAAATCTCCCTGAAATCTTTCTGACTGAGGAGAAGTCTCCTGCATCAAGACTCTTCCTACTAATTAAGGAGAGCCAACTGAAACCCCTGAAGGATCTGAATGAAGACAGACAGTCTGCAACGGACTACAGACAGACACCCCACCGTGGGGCTACAGAAAACCCAAGATCCCCTAAGGACCCAAACCAATCAGAAGGAAGAAGGCATTGGCAGCGCCTAGGATACTCATTACAGACACCCTGTAATGGGGCTACAGCTACAGACACTCCATGACTGGACTACAGACAGATACCCTATGATCAGCCTACAGGCAGACACAGTGTGATAGGGCTGCAGTTACATAAACCTCACCAGGAAGCTACAAACATCCTGTGATAGGGTTACAGTTATGGGATGTCTCCCCATGACTATTTCTCTATTGCAATTAAATCCATGCACATTGGGTTGGCAGCACCTTGCCAACAGAGGCAATATCAGAGTGAGCCCCCAAGACCAACAGAACAAAGTGGATGCTTCAACTGGCCTCTGATCTATCAAGGAGGTGGGGCTACTGAACCACAAACAGGTAGCCACAAGAGCAATCCTGGATGAGCACCCAACTTTGTAACCACCCAATGAGTTCACCTTGCCCACTGCCTAGACAAAGCTGATTTATTAAGACAGGGGAATGGCAATAGAGAAAGACTAATTCACACAAAGCCAGCTGTGTGAGAGACTGGAGTTTTATTATTACTCAAATCAGTTTAAAAAGTTGATTTAAAAATATAAACAAAATTGATTAATCTTTAGCCCACTGAACTAAGAAAAAAAGAGAGAAGATCCAAATAAAATCAGAGATGAAAGAGGAGACATTACAACTCACAAAACAGAAGTTTAAAGGACTATTAGAGGTTAAGATAAGCAACTATATGCCAACAAATTGGAAAAACCTAGAAGAAATGGATAAATGGTTGCTAGATAACCAACCTACCAAGATTGAGCCAGGAAGAAGTCCAAAATCTGAACAGATTAGTAACAAGTAACGAGATTGAAGCTGTAATACAAAGCCTCCCAGTAAAGAAAAGCCTGGGACCTGAAGGCTTCACTGCTGATATTTACTGAACATTTAAAAGAGAACTAATACTGGAACTACTCAAACTATTCTGAAAAATAGAGGAGGGAATACTTCCAAACTCATTCTATGAGGCCAATATTAACCTGATACCAAACCAGGCAAAGACACAACAAAAAAAGAAAACTGTAGGCCAGTATTTTTGTTTAACACTGATGCAAAAATTCTCATAATACTAGCAAACTAAATTTAGCAATACATTAAAAAGATTATTCATCATGACTAAGTGTGACTTATCCAAGGAATACAAGAATAGTTCAACATACACAAATCAGTGTGATATATCATATGAACGGAATGAAGGACAAAAACTACATGATTATTTCAACTGATGTTGAAAAAGCATGTGATAAAATTCAGCATCCCTTCATGTTAAAAACACTCAAAATACAAAGAATAGAAAGACCATACCTCCACACAATAAAAGACATATGAAACAGACCCATAGTTAGTATCACTGAATGGGCAAAAACTGAAAGCTTTTTCTCTAAGATCTGGAACAAGAAAACAATGCTCAGTTTTACCACTGTTATTCAATATTGCCGTGAAAGTCCTAGCTAGAGCAATCAGACTACTGAAAGAAATAAAGGACGTCCAAATTGGAAAGGAAGATGGCAAATTATCCTTGCCTGCAGATGATGTGTTCTTATGTTTGATAAAACCTAAAAATGCGAACAACAATAAAAAAGCATTAGAACTGATAAATTCAGTAAAGTTGCAATACACAAAATCACCAAATAAAAATGTGTAGCATTTCTATATGCCAACAGTGAAAATCTGAAAAGAAATTAAGAAAGTAATCCCATTTACAATAACTACAAATAAAATAAAATACCTAAGAATAAAGTTGCCAAAGTGAAAGATTTCTACAAAGAAAACTATAAAACATTGAAGGTAATTGAACAGGACACTAAAAAAATGGAAAGATATTCCATGTTCAAAGATTGGAAGGATCAATATTGTTAAAATGTTCATACTAATCAAAGCAATCTGCAGATTCAACACAATCCCTGTCAAAATACCAATGACATTTTTCACAGCAATAGAAAAAGCAATCTTAACATTTATATGAAATTACAAAAGACTTAGAATAGCCTAAAAGCATTCTGAGCAAAACGAGCAAAACTGGAGGAATCACATCACCTTACTTCAAATTATATTACAGAGCTATGGTAACCTATAGTAACCAAAACAGCATGATACCGGCATAAAAATGGACACATAGACTAATAGAGCAGAATAGAGAACCCACAGAGAAATCTACACACCTAGAGTGAGCTCATTTTCCACAAAGGTGCCAAGAGCAATACACTGGGGAAAAGACAGTCTCTTCAATAAATAATGCTGGGGAAACTGGATATCCATATGCAGAAGAATGAAACTAGACACTTATCTCTTGCTATATATAAAACTCAAATCAAAATGGATTAAAGACTTAAATCTAAGACATCAAACTGTAAAACTCATAGAGAAAACATTGGGGAAACTGTCCAGGATATTGAATTAGGTGAAGATTCCTTCAGTAATACCCCACAAGCACAGGCAAACAAAGTGAAAATGGACCAGTGGGATCACATCAAGTCTAAAAGCTTCTGCACAGCAAATAATCAAAAAAGTGAAGAGAACCACCCACAGAATTAGAGAAAATATTTGTAAACTACCCATCTGATAAAGGATTAATAGAATATATAAGGAGCTGAAACAATAAGAAAAAATTTAATAATCAGATTTTAAAATGAGCAAAAGACTTGAATAGATATTTCTCAAAAAGAAGACATGCAAATGGCAAACAGGTATATGAAAAAGTGCTCAATATCACTGATCATCAGAGAAATGCAAATCAAAACTCCAATGAGACATCATCTCATCCCAGTTAAAATGGTTTTTATCCAAAAAACAGGCAAAAACAAACTCTGACAAGATTGTGGAGAAAAGGGAATTGTCATACACTGGTGGTGGGTATGTAAATTAGTACAATCATTATGGATAATAGTTTTGAGGTTTTCAAAATTAAAATAGAACTACAATATTATCCAGCAATCCCAATGCTAGATATATATATCCAAAAGAAAGGAAATTGTTATATCAAAGAGATACCTGCACTCCCATATTTGTTGCAGCACTATTCTCAATAACCAAGATTTGGAATCAATCTATGTGGCCACTGACAGATGAATGGATAAATAAAACATGGTACATATACACAGTGGAGTCCCACTCAGCCATTAAAAAAATGAGATTCTATCAATCATTTGCAACAACATGGATGGAAGTGGAGGTCATTATGTTAAGTGAATAAGCCAGGCACATAAAGAAAAACTTTGCATGTTCTCAATTATTTGTGGGAGCTAAAAATGTAAAATAATTGAACTCATGGAGACAGGGAGTAGGATGATGGTTACCAGAGGCTGAGAAGGGTAGTGGGGATGGCTAATGAGTACAAAAATACAGTCAGGTGGAATGAATAAGATCTAGTATTTGATAGCACAATAGGTGATTACAGGCAACAACAATTTATTGTATATTTTTAAATAACTAAAATAGATGATTGGATTGTTTCTAACACAAAGAAAGAATAAATGCTTGAGGTGATGAATACCCTATTTACCCTGGTGTACTTACTATACATTGTATGCCTGTATCAAATATCTCATGTACCCCATAAATATATATAGCTACTATGTACCCACAAAATTTTTAAGAGAAAATAATGTATTTTATTTGCTCATCCATAAGAAGCAACTACTCATCAGTTCAAGTTTAACCATAAGATTACAGAAATTCAGTGACAACTTCAGGTGGCACTTCTAATTCTAGTTCTTTTGCTATTCCCACCACATCTGCAGTCACTTCCTTCATTGAAGTCTTGAAACTCCTGAAGTTTTCAATGAGCGTTGGAAGTAACTTCTTCCAAAATCCTATTAATGGTGATATTTGACTTCTTGCCATGAATCACAAACCTTAATGGCACCTAGAATGGTTAATCCTTTCCAGAAAGTTTTCAATTTACTTTGCTCAGATACATTAGAGGAATTAGACCTATGGCCTTATGAAATGTATTTCTTAATAACACTTGAAAGTAAGAATTACTCCTTGATCTATGGGCTGCAGAATGAATGTTGTGTTAGCAGACAAGAAACTAACATTGATCTCCTTGTGCATCTCCATCAGAGCTCTTGGGTGACCAGGAACATTGTCAATGATCAGTAATATTCTTAAAGGAATAATTTTTTTTCTAAGCAGTAGGTCTCAACAGTCAGCTTAAAATATTCAGCAAACCATACTGTAAACATGTGTGCTGTCGTACAGGCCTTGTTGCTCCATTCATAGATCACATGCAAGGAGAATAGGCTTAGCATAATTCTTAAGGGTCCTAGGATTTGGGGAATGGTAAATGAGTGTTGGTTTCAACTTATAGTCACCAGCTGCATTAGCCCCTAACAAGAAAGTCAGTTTGTCTTTTAAAGCTTTGAAGCCAGGCTCTGACTTCTCTTCTCTAGCTATGAAAGTCCTAGATGGCATCTTCTTCCAATATAAAGCTGCTCCATCTACATTAAAAACCTGTTGTTTAGTGTGGGCACCTTCATCAATTATTTTAGCTAGATCTTCTCGATCTCTTGCTGCAGCTTCTACATCAGCATTTGCCGCTTCACCTTGCACTTTGATGTTATGGAGACGTTCTCTTTCCTTAACTTCATGAACCAACCTCTGTTAGCTTCAAACTTTTCTTCTGAAGGTCCCTCACTTCTCTCAGCCTTTGCAGAACTGAAGAGAGTTAAGGCCTTGTTCTAGACTAGGTTGTGGCTTAAGGGAATTTTGTGGCTGGTTTGATCTTCAATCCAGACCACCAAAACTTCCTCCATATCAGCAATAAAACAATTTCACTTTCTCGTCATTTATGTGCTCACTAAGGTAGCACTTTTAATTTTCTTCAGGATCTTTTCCTTTGCATTCACAACTTGACTGCTTGGCACGAGAGGCCTAGCTTTCAGCCTGTCTCAGCGTTGAACATCCTTTTTCATTAAGCTTAATCATTTCTAGCTTGTGATTTAAAGTGAGAGATGTGTGCCTCTTCCTTTTACTTCCGTACTTTTGAGGTAGGGTGGATAGAGTGGTAACAGCCTCCTTTAAAGGGGAATAAACTTGCTAAACAGATGAGGAGAACAAACCACCTGACAATGCACAAACCACATCCTGGGTTCATGGTTAGACCATCCTTTAGCAAGAAGGTGGAAGAATAGAAGGGAAAATCCCCAGATTCACACAAGCACAGAAATTCATGGTTAGTTACCTTGGACTGACCTATGCTCACTATAATAGTAAAAAAGATGCCTCTGGGTGGAGATTTAAGATGCCAATGAGACATGCGATATATGTACTAGCATATACAACCACAGCACATGGGCTGCCCACCCAGCATATACAACCACAGCACATGGGCTGCCCACCCAGAACATGCTTAATAGCAGCACTTCTTCCCACCCCTTCATGAAGAATCATGTTCCCATAAGGGGAGTTTCCCAAGTGTCAGTTGGTGCTGTCTCACCTTTGAGCATCCCACTTTGAGCAGCCATCAGAGTGTACCTTCACTTTGCAATAAACTCTCTTGCTTACTTTTGCTTTGGACTCATGCTCAAATTCTTCTGTGCAGCAAAGTCAAAAACCTAAACTGGCCCACTGAGTACACTTAGAGGCCACTGTAGAGTTATTAATTGACCTCATTTCAATATCATTATGTCTCAGAATAGAGTGGCCTGAGGAAAGGGAGAGACAGGGCAACTGCCTGTTGTTGGTGGATCAGTCTAAACACACACATGTTCATTAAGTTTCCCTTATTACATGAGTGCAGCTTATGGTGCTCCAAGCAATTATGATAGTAACATCAGAGATCACTGATAACAGATCACCATAGCAGATATAATAATAACAAAAAGTTTGAAATATTGCTAAAATTGCCAAAATGTGACCCAGAAACACAAAGTAAGCACGTGCTATTGAACAAATGCTACGAAGTACAATAAAACAGCATATGCCTGTAATTGAAATTTAGCCTTATATGCCTGGCTCAGACAATTATGAGATAGTCAGGATTGTTTTGTGGTCCAATGACCTTTCAAACTTAGATGTGAAGAGAGAAATAAGTGACCTCAGGACAATGTGCTGAATTCTAATCATAAAGCTCAGTCAGGTCCTCCTTAAGGAAATATGAGAGCACATGTAATACATGAGGCTCAGTAGACCCATGCTTTGGAGGCAGACAGATGAAAAAATATCCTTATGTAGATGATATTACGGTATTCCCTTGAGATGCTTACTAATGTATTCTTGGAGATTTAAATTAGTCCCTGAAAAGAATTTCCACTGAAGAGCCTGCTAACATCATTGTATCTGGCTGCTGATCTCCAGTGTTTTTTAGCCAGGCTACTCCAGTGACATGGCATTCTTCTCACTCCCATAAGGTGGGACCAGCTAGAGTTCCAAGCAGCTGCCCAGGATACCACAGCCCTGCTCTCACTGATTGCCTTTCACATGACCTAAATCCTAAATTCAACTCTGCAGCCCAGTTTTGATCATTACTTCTGTGGCTTCCTCCCAACTTCCAAGATTTGGCTTTCATCCATACTCTTCTCATGACCATCTTTGTTAACTCAGGCCTGTTGTGCAGCTGGTGCGTTTCTCCTGGGCTGGGCTTCAGGGTAGAGACCCAAATGCATGGAATGCAACCCCTTCTCAAATCAAGCAAACCAAATTCTAATGCTACATAAAGAGAAAACATTTAATCAATGACATCAAAGTAGAGGTTTTCAAATTTGAGAATTCAGTGAACCTTTTTTGAAAGAAAAGTGTTTATTTTCCTGAACCATGGCTTAAAATATGTGGCTTTTAAATTGTACTAACATGAAATTAGTTATAAGCTTCTTTTACACATTTTTGTAACTATTCTTAAATATCTGTAGAAACCAACTAAATGTATATGCTAAATAGAAACTACATACAAATATAATTCTAGTTAGCAAAATTAATATAATGTGATAGCTAATGTTATTTTGCTGGAAATAAATTTCTGCCCTCCAAGGGAACATGGCATTGATTGCTTCTGGGCAGGTGCTCCTAGGACCTGCTACAAACCTAACGTCAGGTGATGCTTCATTTCTGACATCTTGTCTTTCAGATTAAGTTATTATGAAGCCTCATGCAGAGACTATTATATGGCATTTGGCCTTCATTTAATGTAAATATATTATTTGCCCCTAAGTCTGCTTGTGTTCTTTTTACATTGGCTCATATATAAAAAGTAGTTTAGGAATTAAAGTAGTTCAGGAATAGTGGGTTTATATTAAAGTCATAATCCATATAATGTCATAGATAAATAGATCATAGATCTAGATCATAGACAAATAGACCATTGGACTAAGAGCTTTTTTTTATTTAAGGTCTTATTATACTGAGAATAGCTCCAAAGACATGAATGGGTCTGCAGGCTGAGAGCCTGTGAACTGTCCTCTAGAGAGATAGAGTTTTAGGCAGAAGTCCTACATATATGTGAATGTCTATAGGAATAAAAAATATTAACACAAGTAGAATCCTAAGAAGTATGGGATCTGTGGAAGACTGGAGAGCATATGGCCTGTGTAAAGAAAGAAATTGCCACTCACCACTGAAATATGGTGGCCATGTAAGAACCATGCCACCTTCTGATTTTGCAAGAATTTTTATTTTTCAAGGAAGGCAAAATGATTTTAGACTTTAAAGTTTTAATGTGGAAGCTTCTAATTTTAAGTCTTATAAGCTAATTCAAAAATATTTCCACACTCTATAAGCCAAACAAAAATGTATTTGTAGGCCAGATGTAGTGTGAGAGCCACGGTTTCTAATTTCTGATTAGTGCTGACTGTGCACTATCCAGAAACTATTCTGCAGGTCAAGGGATACAGGTGACTTTTTGGAGTCACAAAGGAAAGGCTCTTATAAGCATCTTCTTCAAAGAGATATAATGAATGGGAGCAGCCCTGGGACCCCAACCAGTAAAAGAGACCACTATCAACTACAGCACTAAGCTGGTGAGAACTTGAGTTGGAAAGTGTCTCCTATAGCCACTGGTTCAGAATGAGACTCCTCAACATAGAGTAGCTGGTCAGTGCTGCCAAGAAAGACAATGTGCTGTTGGTGTAGCAGATCAAGAGTGTTAAGTGGTGGAGCCACATTCCAAATATTGAGAATCTGCCAGGCAGTCCCCTCATGTACTACCTTCAGACCTCTCTCCAGCATCTCAGAATGAGTCACCCGTGAGCTGATGGCTATGAGCATTGTCACTTTTCTAATATACAGCTCACTGCAGAGATCAATGAATTTCCTTACAGGAGAGCAGATAGATAAGATTCTCGGAAATTATAGCGAGGTCTTAAATGACAACTAGACTTTCACTGTGGTGAGTGTGTTCTAAGAGAAGAAGGCTATAAATAAAACAAGCAAACTCACTTTATTAGCATTTCTACCAAAGTAATGATAGAAATGAAACACTTTTACCTAGAAGGTACCACATGACAATGACAATTAACCTCTCTCTTAGCAGGCTCCAAGGATTTATGAAATATCCGTGAATATGTGGTTTTTAAATAGCTTGCTTTATGCAGATGTGAATTTAAGGTTTAGGTTTCATGACCTTGAAACCCATTCTCAGTGCTATGAATGATGGATATCACTTTCTATGTCTTTACCACAGATTATTTTACTAAAATCTATTCATTCCTGAACACGTGAAAGTACTCATCTGTGTTGCACAGAAATTGATTTGAAAACAAAACGGAAACAAAACAGGTGCTCAACTTGGAAAGAAAGGTTAATGTTATTCTGACATCCTTCCTGAGCGTTGACAAGGGTCAGTGCACGTTTTGACATTTCTTTTCCCAGCAGTTGAAAACTGCCACACAGCACCACAAAAAATAACAGGGCATATGCAATCGGGAGATGACGTCATCTCCAAGGGTCAGGTACTCAAGGATTACAAGTACAGATGCTGAAACCAATCTAATTTGACCACTAAATTAAACATCCCCTTCTCTGTGGGACCTCTGCATAAAGAAGAGGTAAATTTTCCTTGTATCCCCAGCTAGGAAAAATATGCTGTTTTGAAATGCAAGAAAATCATAGCCAGATAAAAAAGGGCTATATTTAAATTTCTAAATAATCCTAATTATGAACCAACTCTGTGGTTCCTTTGCTAAGAGAATAACAAATAAGAAAAAAATAATAAAGGTAACAGCTGACAAACTATGGGTTTTTGTTATTTCACAAATTAACATTTGAAAACCCTGTTCTGTTAACTGAAGGGTATCTATGCTGTTATGAGTGTATATATTTAGGCTAGAATCCCAATAGTCTACTCTGAGGTCTATTAAACTTTCTGTAAATTATATTAAGCTGTTTTATTATGCTCTTAAGAATAAGATGCAAAGGCAGTGCAAAATCTTTAAACAACATGACTTTGATCATGTTCAAGTAAGAATCCTGTTCCATACTGACATCAGTATCATATCACTTTTCCATCTGTAAACTCTCCCCAGAAAAAGATAGATGTGAGAAACTAAGAAAGATGCAAACTCTCTATACTCCAGAGCTAATCTGCCTCTATTTTTTAAACTGAGTTCAAATTTCAAAATTCTCATTTGAAAACTCGAGACCATTGGTTTGGGGTGAGAGAAGAAACCTAATGCGTCTGCTGGCACCATTCCAGCCTGTATGTCATCGGCCTGCATTCCTGGGAGTATCTCCATTAGCCAGAGGTGAAAAAGCTAAAACATCGTTAAAACCGATGAAAGAGCTTAGAGGGGAAGAAAAACACCCAACATGCAAAACAGTGGAGGAGCATTAATCAGTATCTCCAGCCAGCTATTGGTTAAGACAATCAAGAAAAGCATCATACCCATGTCCAAATCTAAAAGAAATTTTGATGAATACAAAGAAAATCAGTCAAGACGATTTAAAAAGCTGGGGCTTTCCTCAGATAATTTAATAAGCTTATCTTGTGGATTCTGTAGTAATCACAAGTAATATTTGTGAAAAGTCTCCAAATTTAATTCCTGAAAGACCAAAAGCCTATGTCCTTCCTTCCTAAGGCCAGTGTCAAAAGGTGGAATAGAAGGGGAAAATAAAGAGGACATGAAAGTGGCCAGTAAACTTGCTGAAAGGATGTAGGATATAGATTCTTAATTTTCAAAACGATTCCTAGATGTGTTCATATATATTTAAATTGTGAGTTGTAATCATTCCGGGGGAAATGATTGCTCTACTATAGTCCTGAGTATCTGACTGCTTTCCATCAGCCATTGTGAGCAAAATAAAAGAAATTAAAGTCATAACATCATGATGAATTATTTGGGGTTCCTCCATTTCAAAGCTAATAAAATTGTGGCTTCATGCCATTATTAAGTCAGCATCAGGCAGAGGCTGATTTAGGGCTACAAGATATATCTTTTTGTCAGAAGAGAAGCTGTTTAAGAATGGTGTGCAGTGCAGGAGAATATTCACCACTATTGTACTGAAAGGCAAAAATGCTATAATACTTTTATATTTCTCAGAATGTCAGACTGATCTAATCCAAAATGAAGAGTCATATACAACATTCTTTGTCACTCTATAAGATAATTAGAAAAATATAAGAACAATTCTTCCCCAAATTCCAACGGATTTCTTGACTTTCCCATCTCTGTTCCCAAAATGGTACTAATCTTCTGCACAGAGGAATAAAAGAGCAGGCCAAACAATTTATTGCTTTGGGCAGCCCCTCACACATAGCCACCCAGCACATGCTCAGAGACTGCTAGAAAGAAAGGAGCAACATATGGATTAATTTGATCAAATATTTAACGCCTCTGTCAAGTTTCTTAGAGTACAGAATCCAAAGCTTTCTAATAACCTCAGAAAACTAGAGCAAATAATTTTACAGGACATCTGAGTACCAAAGGTGCTGAGTGTATAAAACTCCATTAAGCCATTAACATTGGCTTTAGCCAATGTTCTCTGCTCTCTGCCCTCTAAGAGTGGCTCCTTCCTCTGCCATCCTATAAAACTGCTACAGTGCTTTTCTCTGTTGAATGACACAGTAACCTGTGAAGCAGAGGAGAGGTCTAAAGACTTTCCAAGGAATTTAATTGCCAAGTGTTTTCTGTAAAGATAGAAATTAGGAGACACTATTTCATGACTGACCCTCACCAAATGCATGCTTTTCAGACTACTATCAAGTCATCAGCAGAAAGGAAAGTATATACCAGTCTAGAAATTCTATTCATACTTGTAATAAAAGAACAATCAAAAATAGGCTATTAAATTAAATGTATCCTGTATGGGCCCATTCTATCAACAATTTTAAAAGAAATCCAATTGGTTTCTTCTGAAAAATGGCAGATGATTTCCCCCAGATAAGTGGTCTGTAATTTACTTGCACTTTACAAAAGGCTGCTGATTAAATACTATATAAAGAATTTACCCAGAAGGTTAATAAATATGGACTAAAGAATAAGATCCTTTGACATGATAGCAATAGCCTGGCTAAGGCACAGAGGATAAGGAAGCAGCTCAGCCTAAAGAGATGAGTGACTGGCCAAATGTCACAAGCTTCAATATTGGAACTAGTTTGCTTATTTACTTAAAAGATTAAAGTCTTGAAGAATAAAGGTGAGAGAGTGATGACATTTCTGGTATAAAGCTGGAGAATTCTCAAATTGAAGCTTCCATTCACAGAGTGAGATGAAGCAGGATGAAAGCTATGTTTGCTAGTGTATGTCCTGACCATAATGGAAAACTGAATCTGTTGCCAGAAGCAAGAGCAGAACCAGAGCCTTGTAGAATTCTCTCATCCACAGGGAAAAAAATAGGTGATACTCTAGCTATCTCAGAGAGTGTTTGGACTCCAGTTCTTTGTTTTTTGGTAAAAAACAAAGTTGGTCAAAGTAATTTTCTGTCCCAAACATGTAGATTTGGATACAAGGTAATCAATTACAAGCCATATCTACTTTTTTTTTTTTTTTTTTTTTTTTTTTTTTTTTGAGATGCAGTCTCGCTCTGTCACCAGGGTGGAGTGCAGTGGTGCTATCTCGACTCACTGCAACCTCCGCCTCCCAGGTTCAAGTGATTCTCCTGCCTCAGCCTCCCTAGTAGCTAGGACTACAGGCACACACCACCATGCCCATCTAATTTTTGTACTTTTAGTAGATACGGGGTTTCATCGTGTTGACCAGGATAGTCTTGATCTCTTGACCTCATGATCTGCACACCTCGGCCTCCCAAAGTGCTGGTATTACAGGCGTGAGCCACTGTGCCCTGCCTTGTATCTACATTCTTAACATCTCTTCTTCAGAAAGTTCTAGCATTGTTCAGAGTTTGTTTTCATTTTTCTACCTCAACACAAAGAACTTAGAGATGGAATGAAATAATTTCAAGTCTAGATGGGATATGAAAGTTAATAAAGATTGATGCAACTGTGGCACTGATTTGTCTGTATCATTGTAATATATTGGTTCATTAAGGTACCAAAAAAGTTAAATGCAGGCATTTTGAGTATTTTTTAAAAACAAGCAATATATGATTTTGACATAGAAAGGTAATAGAATTTCACAGTTAGGAAGGATCTAAGATACTACTTTCTTCAATCCTCTTAATTTATGAGTCATGGCTACAACCCTGAGTGTCACTCAGAACCAAGTAGGACTTTAATAATCAGAGCACGGAATTCAGATTTGCTGACTCTTATCTTAGACATCTGTCTGCCATATGCATGCCTAACTTCTGTTTTCCTTTTGCATTACACCCTTCAACAATTGCAAGTACTGCATCTTAAAGCTCAGTATTCTAACTTGCATCGCTGACTATTTAAGAGCATTGTTAGATATTGTACTAATCCATATCCAGGTCCAACTTATAAGGAATAGAACAACTTGAGTCAATAGTTTCTATTGTATATCTTATCATTTCTAGAAATGGCCTTAATTATATTCAGGCTATGTGTAGATATAAAGCATTTTAAATTTCTTATATTTTGAATTTATTCTACATGAGCCAACAGAATGTACTTTACTCCAGGATTCACTAATAATTCTGTCAAAGTATAATATGTAGAAAATGGATCATCCAGAATTTTATTACCTTGTTTTAGCTGAAATCCTCACAAAGCCAAGACTATCTTTCATCATAGCCCTTAAATCCTACTGAATTCCTAGAAAAATTAGAATATGAGTATGTCACCTAAAATGCAGCCAAGCGTATATTAAAATATAAGAGAAGTAGAAGGTTTTGCGATGCAGATTTAGTTACTGTATTTAAGTGGGATTGAAGAAATTTGAGAAAATTTTAAAAAAATAGCTATGGAGTTAAACCATGCCAACTCTCACCCACATTATCATAATTCTTTGCCAAACCCTAGCATCAGCCTAGGAGATTGCCGCATATGATCTATTTATCCAAACCTACTGGTTCCTTTACCTCATCACCTCTAACGGTCTTCATCTCCACTCCAAGCTGATTTCCTAAAAAGTTCTCCTACCCAAAGTCTCAACTTCCTTGCCCCTCTTTCTGCTACATTGGCCCTACAAATTTCCAGCCAGCACTCAGTCCTGCAATTTGCCAACGCTGCACTCATATTCATCTACCTGGAGGTCCTAGAGAATACTATATAATTACCGAGTCAATGCTACGACAGATTTGAGAATTATAATTTTAGTGACCCACTCAGATCTTCATTCCCTCTGGCAAATTTAATTCTCATTCTGTTGATGTCTTTCCCAAAACTTTCCCACTTAATTCAAGTACCTTAGCCCAACATTTTGACAATCTTTCTCATTTCAGGATGTGACCTTCTACTTCACAAAGAAAGATGAATTAGACTAATCTGACTTGAATTGCCCCATGCTCTCCTTCAAGAAAAAAATAAAGACCTCTGTTCATACTTATTTTTCTCCTGTTTTGGAGGATGAGCGGCTATGGTCCTGCTCAACACCAATTCCCATCTCAGGAGATTGTATTATTTCCACACCCAGTTTCCCCTATTATTCACATCTTACATTAGCATGGTACATTTGGTACAATTAACCAAGCTTGATGCATTATGTTTAATGGAAGTCCATACTTCATTCACATTTCTGTCGTTTGTACCTAATGTTCTCTTTTGGTTTTAGTGCCATATCAGGATGCTACATTACATTTAATTATCATGCCTCTTTAGATTTCTCCTGACTATAACAGTTTCTCATATTTTTCTTGTTTTTGATAAGTTTGACAGTTTTGAAAAGTACTAGTAAGGTATTTTGTAGAATGCCCTTCAATTGTGATTTGTCTGATATTTTCCTCCTGATTAAAATGGGGCTTGGGGAAGAACACCACAAGGTAAAGTATTGTTTTCATTACATTGTATCAAGAATGCATACCGTCATCAATGATGATGTTACTCTTAATTACCTGACTCAGATAGTGTTTGTCAGGTTTCTCCACTCTGAAGTGGAGAAAAAATTCTATACATTTTTTTCTCTTTCCATACTTTATTTTTGGAAGCAAGTCACCATGTATAACCTACATTTAAAGAACTGTGTGTATTCCAAATCTGTTATTATTCAATATTCTATGTTGACTATTCTGTCTTTTGTTTTTCTGTATAAACTTTAGAATTACTTTTCAGTATCTATAAAATTGCTTGCTGGAACATTGATCAGAATTGCACTGAATTTATAGAGCAAGATGAGAATTGATATCTTTTGAATATTGAGTCCTCCTATCTGTGAACGTGGAATACCATTCATTTAGATCTTTTATTTCTATCATCAGTGTTTTATAATTTTCCACACTTAACTCCTGTACAATTTTCTTTTATTTATACCCAAGAATTTTATTTTTAGGTGCTACTATTAACGTTTTATAACTTTTAAATGTCAAATTATAATTGTTTATTGCTGACATATAATTAAGCAACAATTATATATTGGACTTCATCCTGTGACCTTGATTTATTTATTTATTAGTTTCAGAGGTTTTTAATAGATGTTTTGTAATATTTTTGTAGACAATCATGTCATCTGAAAATAAACTTTCTTTCTTTCTTTCCAATCTATATATCTTTTATTTCTTTTTCTTGTCTTATTGCATTAGCTAGTGCCCATACTACAAGGGTGAATAGGAATGGTGAGAGAGGATGACAATCTTGCCTTGCTCCCAACATGAAGGCTAACTAACCAGTCTCTCAACATTAAGTGTGATATTATCTGTATGCATTTTGTAGATGTTCTTATCAGGTTGTCCTTTATCTACTTTATTCCTAGTTTGCTAAGAGGCTTTAAAACCTTTTAAATCATAAATCAGTTTTAAATTTTGTAAAACACTTTTCTGCATCCAATGGTATAATCATATGATTTTCTTCTTTAATTTATTGATATGCAAGATTATACTGATTTTTGAAGGTTAAACCCACCTTGAATCTGTGAAATGAATTTTACTTGGCCATGGTGTATAGTTTTTGTTATACATTGTTGGATTTGTCCTTCTAATATTTTGTTGAGGATTTTTATCTATATGTTCATGAGAGATATTGATCTGCAGTGTTTCTCTCTTGTAATATTTTTATCTGATTTGTAATATTTGTAATAGGGAATTCTGGACTCATAGAATGAGTTAAGAATCATTTTGTCGGCCTTCACTTGCTGGAAAATAATATGGATCATTGATATTATTTTTTGGAGATCTGACTGTGAAATCATCCTGGCATGGTGCCTTCTTCTGGAAAGGTTGTTATTAATTCAACATATTTAATATGTAAAGGGCTACTCATGCTATTTCTCCTTGTATAAGTATCAGTAGTTTGCATATTTCAAGGAATTGCTTCATTTCATCTAAGTTATCAAATTGCATGAAAAATTTTTTCATAGTATCCTTTTATCATCCTTTAAATGTCTGCAGAATCTATAGTGATGATACCTCTTTCATTAATTATATTGGTAATTTGTGTCTTCTCTCTCTTGCTTAGCCTTATGAGGGCTTTATCAATTTTGTTGATGTTTACATACAAATAGCTTTTGGCTTTATTTTCTTCATTGTTTTCCTGTTTTTAATTTTGTTGACATCTTCCCCAATTTAAAAAAAATAATTTCAACTTTTATTTTAGATTCAGGGGGTACATGTGCATGTTTGTTACCTGTGTATATTGTGTGATGCTGAGGTTTGAGGTACATATTATCTTGTCACCCACTCAGTGAGCATAGTACCCTGTAAGTAGTTTTTCAGCCCACAGCCTCCTCCCCACCCCCTTCTCTAGTAGTCCCCAGTGTCTATTGTCCCCATCTGTATGTCCTTGAGTCCTTGATGTTTAACTCCTACTTATAAGTGAGAACGTGTGATATTGGGTTTTCTTTTCCTGTATTTATTCACCTATGATAATGGCCTCCAGTTGCATCCATATTGCCCAATTTTTAAATTTCCCTTTTTCTGATTACTTTTGGCTTAAATTGCTCTTCTATTTTCCTAAGGTGGAAGTCTAGGTTATTCATTTTGAATCTATCTTTTAATATATTTACTTAATGCTATACATTTCCCTTTAAGCACTGCTTTATGGTATTCTACAATTTTGTTTATTTATTTATTTATTTGAGACAGAGTCTCACTCTGTCACCCAGGCTGCAGTGCAGTGGCACGATCTTGGCTCACTGCAACCTCTGCCTCCCAGGTTCAAGTGATTCTACTGCCTCAGCCTCCTAAGTAGCTGCGATTTTAGGTATGCGCCACCACACCTGGACAATTTTTGTATTTTTTTTTTTTTTAGTAGAGGTGGGGTTTCACCATGTTGGCCAGGTTGACCTCAAATGATCCCCCAGCTTCAGCCTCCCAAAATCCTGGGCAGGCATGAGCCACCGTGCCTGGCCATATCCCACAGATTTTGACGTTATGTTTTCACTAATATTTAGTTTAACATCTTTTTTTGAATTTCTTTTGAGCCTCCTTTGACTCACCTGTTCTTAGAACTGTTTTGTTTAATTTCCAGAGATTTCAAGATTTTCTAGATGTTCATTGTTCTCTAGTTTAATTGCATTGTGGTATGATAACATACTTTGTATGATTTCTATTCTTTTAAAACTGATGGTATATATGATGTATTTTATAGCACAGAATTTATTGTGTCTTGGAGAATAGTCTATAAGGGCCTGAAAAAAATTAATATTCTGCTATTGCTAAGCAGAAAATTCGATACTATTAATTAGATCAATTTGATTGATAGTTACTGTTCAGGTCATCTATATCCTTATTTTCTGCCTACTTGATCCACCAATTACTGATAGAAATGTGCTGAAGTCTCCAACTATAGCAGTGGATATGTCTGTCTGTTTCTCCTTTCAGCTCTCTCAGTTTCTGCCTCCTGTCCTTTTGATGCTCTGTTGTTAGATGCATACATTAAGATTGTTTTATCTTCTTGAATAATTGTTCTCATCATCATCATTTAAATGACAGCAGTGGCGGCCCATCTGGAGAGGCCACTGTGAAGACGCTGGCTGTAGCAGGAAAGGCGCAGCTAGGGCTGCACACTCCACTGAGCCAGCAGGCCGGGAACAGGTGGATATCCCGCCCCCTACCGAGTCAGGGGGCAGGAGGAGCCTCTCACTTCTGGGCGCAGCTGCAGCTGCCCAGCCGCCTCTCTGGACCCAGGTATCCCTGCGCTGTCAGTGGCCCAGGAAACCCCTAAACCCCTACAGGCTTAGAAGTGCCTGCTTCTGCTCCCTGGCCTTTCTCCACTCCCAGCACCCACTTCAGGCAGAGCAAAGTTGTGGCTGAGCCCGGACGCTGTCACAGCCCGTGTGTGCACACGTTCAGGGCAGCGCTGACACACCAGCCCCCTCTGGATTTTGTATGCTGACAATCTCGGGAGGGAGGCCAGTGACCTGAGAGCAGTTCAGTGTGAGCCTGCAGGTGCCCCTCGGCAGGAACAGCCTGGGTGCGGTGGACCGTGGATGACATGTTAATGGTGGCAAGAAGCAGGCAGCCTCCTGGGCAGAAAGAGGTGGGTCCTCAGTGAAGCCCTATCTTCAAGCCAGGCATGGCTTAAAGCCTGGGGGCTGGGCTGTCAGCTCCTGGTGGAATCTGAGGCTGCTGGGAGTGAGAACTTATGGTGCTTTTTCCAGGCCCAGCCATGGCCACCATGGACCAATCAGCAAGCACTTCCTCCCTTCTGAGCCTATAAACCCAACCCCCTAAGTAACCAGACAGACTCATACAGAAGTCAGGAAAACCTGCCTGTGGAAATGAGCTACCCACTGTGGGTCTCCTCTCCACTGAGAGCTGGACACTCCTCAGGATGACCAGCCTGAGGAAAGGAGCTACCCACTTCAGGTCTCCTGAGAGCTGTTCTGTCATTCAAAGCTCCTCTCTGCCTGGCTCACCCTCCAGTTGTCCACATACCTCATTTTTCCTGGATGTGGGACAAGAACTCGGGACCTGCTGAATGGCTGGACTGAAAGAGCTATAACACAAACAGGACTGAAACACGCCTCAACATCCCCCACTCACCACCTTGGGGAATAAAGAGAGAAGAGCTGTGGCTCTTCAGGGAGCCCAGACCTAGCGGCTCCCCAAGCCACGGCTGTGACACCTTCTTTGGGACTTTGCGGTTTCTGGTGTCTCCAAGCTTCAGGGTGCCACTGCCTTCCCCTCATCCAGATGTAGGTGCCCACAGCAGAAGCTGCTTGTGGTGCATCTGATCCAGCCGCAGGCTTGTATGGAGCCAGTGCCTGGAGCTGCCCGCCCTGCCACAGCAGCTGGTGTGCCTGGCTGTGCGCAGTGGCTGGACTCCATTCTCACTGGCCCACACATCCCTCACTGCTCTGCGCCTGGCTCACTCTTGGCAGGCAGGGGATCCAGGCCAGTCGTGAGAACCAAGGGCAGCCTGCCTGGCTGAGTGGGCCGAATGAGCCCAGCAGGCCCGAGCAAAACTCTGGCAAAGGCACCCACAGCCACAGAGGTTTCCAGCCGGAAAAGCAACACTTGAAGAATCCTGTGACATAATGACCCTCTTTATCCATGATAATCTTTATTATCCTGTAGCCTGTTTTGTCAAGAATTAAGCATACCAACTTTCTTTTGATTAGTATTATCATGATGCATTTTTTTCCATCACTTTACTTTTAACCTGAGTGTTCAAAGTGGTTAGACAACATAGATTTGTGTGTTTTTTTAAACCATATTGACAACATAGATTTGGGTATGTATGTATATATGTGTGTATATATGTATGTATGTACGTATGTATGTACGTATGTATGTATTTTGAGACAGAGTCTTGCCCTGTCGCCCAGACTGGAGTGCATCGGCATGATCTCGGCTCACAGCGACCTCCGCCTCATGGGTTCAAGCAGATTTGGGTGTTTTTTGAGCCATACTGACAATGTCTTTTCTGTTTCAGCTTTTAAGTTCAGGGGTACATGTGCGGGATGTGCAAGTTTGTTACATAGGTAAATGTGTGTCATGGGGTTGGTTGTACAGATTATTTCATCACCCAGGTATTAAGCAGAGCACTTATTAGTTACATTTCCTGCTTCTCTCCCTCCGCTTGACCTCCACCTTCTGATAGGCCCCAGTTTGTGATGTTTCCCTCTAAATGTCCATGTATTCTTATCACTTAGCTCCCACTTATAAGTGAGGACAATGTCTTTTAATTGGTATATTTAGACCACTCACATTTAAAATGATCATTGACATAGCTGGATTAATATCTACCATGTTTGATATTGTTTTCTATTTATTATATTTTTCTTTCTCTTTTCTGCTATCTCTGTTTTTAATTGAATAGTTTATCTAATTCTATTTAATCTCTTAGCCTATCAAGTATACTTTTCAAAAAAGTACTTTAGCCATTGCCCTAGAGTTTACAATACATATTTTAAACCAATCTATGTCTAATTTGAAATAGCATTATACTGCTTCATGTGTGGTACAGGTACCTTACTGTATTTGCAATTCCTCCTTCTGATCCTTTATTACATTGTTGTCACTCACTTATCCCTATCTTGTAATCACCAATATGCTATTGTTATTTAGTATTAATATATTAATACTTTATTATTTAAACAGTGATCTTTAGGATTAAGAATAAAAAATAATGTTATTTTACTCTCATTTATTACTTCTCTGGTACTTCACCTTTCTTTATGTAGATCTATGTTTCTGATCTATATTATTTTCCTTCTGCCAAAAGAACTTCTTTTGACAATTTTTGCAGGAAAGGTCTACTGGTGAGTTTTCTCAGTTTTTGATGGTTTGATAAAATGTTTATTTCTCCTTCTGAAGGATAATTTAACTGTATGTTGAGTTCTAAGTTGGTAGGGGTTTTCTTTCTACACTTTAAACATTTCACTCCTCTCTGTTTTTGCTTTTATGATTTTTAACTAGAAGTCTGCTTTCAATCTTATGTTTGTTTCTCTATAGGTAAGGTGTTTTCCCCCTTTTTGGTTTCTTTCAAAAATTTTCCTTTGTGTTTGGTTTTCTGCAGTTTAAATATGATATGCCTAGGTATATTTGGTCTGGTATTTTTTCTGCCTGGTATTCTCCCAGCTTCTCAGTAATTTGTTGTTTGTGACTAATTTTGGAAATTTCTCAGCCATTATTACTTCAGCTGTGTCCTCTCTTCCATTCTCTTTCTTCTGCATCTAATTTTCTAGTTACACATGTTATACCCTTTGATATTGTCCTAAATTCTTTGATGTTCTGTTTTATTTTGTTTGTATTCTCCTTTGCCCCACATTTAAATTTGGGAAGTTTCTATTACCATATCTTCCAGCTCATTGATTCTTTCCTCAGCTGTGTCAAATCTACTGATGTGCACATAGAAGGCATTTTTTTTTTTTTTTTTTTTTTTGAGACGGAGTCTCGCTCTGTCGCCCAGGCTGGAGTGCAGTGGCCGGATCTTAGCTCACTGCAAGCTCCGCCTCCTGGGTTCACGCCATTCTCCTGCCTCAGCCTCCCGAGGAGCTGGGACTACAGGTGCCCGCCACCTCGCCCGGCTAGTTTTTTGTATTTTTTAGTAGAGACGGGGTTTCACCGTGTTAGCCAGGATGGTCTCGATCTCCTGACCTCGTGATCCGCCCGTCTCGGCCTCCCAAAGTGCTGGGATTACAGGCTTGAGCCACCGCGCCCGGCCAGAAGGCATTCTTTATTTCTCTCGCAGTGTTTTTGAGTTCTAATATTTCCTTTTAAATCTTTCTGCTTGTATTATTAATGTTATCATATGTTGTCTACTTTTATTTTATTGCAGCCCTTAGCATATTAATCATAGTTCTTTTAAATGCCGTCTGATAATTTTGCCATCTGTGTCATATCTCAGTTTGATATGATTGCTTTGTATTTTAGACTGGTTTTCTTGCCTTTTGGCATGCCTTGTAATTTTTATTTTGGAAAGCTAGGCATGTTGTATTGGGATATAGAACATAGGAGCCAAAATACATTTCAGCCTTTACTGTGAGGATTTATATTAATGTAGCTATAATTTATATTGTGCTTAGTGTTACCAGAGATTTCAAATTTTTTCTCAGATCTTTTCTTTTTGTCTTCTCTTAATTTTAGGCTTCCTTAAGCTGTAATCCACTGTTTTTACATTATAGCCCAGTTATTGTGATGGAATGTAATAGTAAGGTGTTGGGAGGCAGCATTCTAAAATCTTCTGATTAAAACGTAGTCTTTTAGTGGTCCTGTGTCTTTAGGCTGTGACCTTCACATGTGTCTCTCCAATGGCCTAGCTATTTTTCCCAGAGTCCTTTACTATTTACTCTATTCCCTGGCTACAGTGTTTACTATATATTCCGTTAAAACTCTGATTTACTGTTAACATTTTTCCCCCTCTTATATGAGAAAGGAAAGCTAAATAGGCCTAAAATGAAGGAACTTTTTTTCCCTCACCTGGGATAACACTCTGGCAATCCTTTTCTCCCGAAGAGCAGACCTTTGTTATAGAGAACACTCTGGATGTGTCTCATAATGAATACTCACGCACTCCCCTTGCCAGAGCTGTAAGGGGATGTTTCACAGTTCTTCACCATGAGTTCCTGGAGATAAAGCCCATGAAAATAGGGGTTCCCCTAGAACTGTGTGCCCCAGGTGTTTTAAACTATCTTCCAAGGTAGTTGAAAGTATTATATAAGACAATGTACCTAAAGCACTTAGCATAATGTTCAATAAATGATCGATTTTACTGTTATAGTAATAACAGCTCTAGGCTCTACATTATATTTGATAAGTAAAAAAATAATTAAACTGCTGTAAAGTAGCCAAATGTCTAGAAGGAAAAACAAAGACATAAACAGGCAATTAATATAATAATAGTTGTAAAACTGGCATGTATTATACAAACTGTATCTAACTTCCTAGGGAAAGTAAAAAAAAGGTATATTGAGGATATTTATTATTTTCTAATAAATTTATTAATAATAAATTTATGATTTTCTAATAAATTTATTTATAAACTAGTTGTTCTCAGTGGAAGTTATCTAAGTTACTGGTGGTAAATCCATACTGGTCTGTGGCAAACTCAGTTCTTGCCTCCTCACAAGAAAGATTTCAACTCAGGGGCATAAGGCAGAAAAAGAGACTGAGGCAAGTTTCAGAGCAGGAGTGGAAGTTTATGAAAAAGCTTTAGAGCAGGAATGAAAGAAAGGAAAGTACACTTGGAAGAGGCCTGAGTGGGTGTCTTGCAGGTCAAGTGCCCCGTTTGACCTTGAACCTAGGATTCTATATACTGGCCTACCTCCAGCATCTTGCACCCCTTTCCTTTTATTCTCCCCTTAGGGTAAGCCACCCACATGCACAGCGCCTGCTAGCACTGGAGGTGAGCATGCACAGTGTGTTTACTGAAGTTGTATACAAACTCACCCAAGATTTTCTTCCCCTTTCCAGTGGAATGGCCCCAGAAGGTCATACTTCACCATTTTGCCTCTTAATGCACATGCTCCAGCCCACTTGCCCAATCCCTGAAAGCTGCCGATTACCAGTTTTAGGTGTTCTTATCTGTTGGGAAACTGCCTCACCCTGGCCCTGGCTGTGACCAATTATTATCGTAGAGCATCACACAATGTGACAACTGCCTGACCATCACCTGATGGTCACCTGACATTCCTGGTGGGTGGAGGGAGCCCTCTCCTGCCCCACTCATGCCTGACTAGCCACCTACTGTAACATAGCCCATATTTGTTTAGTGCCCACTACTTGGCTAGCACTGGCTTAAAGCTTTGTTAATATGTAACCTAGGACCTAACTTGATAGTTTGATCATCAAAAGCTGAAAGAGCCAGTATTATTACTTTTACCTCAGAGCCAAGAAAAGTGGGGATGAAGGGGAGTGAGTGACTTTCCCAAGTTTTTACATAAAACTAGTGTTGGAACAGAGCGCAGACTCAAAGCATGTAAATTTTAGAGTACCACCTTAACAATTGCACTAGACTAAATATTTTTACTCTTATGTAAAGAAGATATGACATTCTACATTTTTCTCACAGATTCAGCAATAACTCATCTTTGAGCACTTTGAAGCAGAAAAGGATGAAATTTCCCATACTGATATGTCTTAAAACAAATTTGTTATCTGGAGTTTTCTACATCATCTAAAAAGGTTCAGATGAAAATGATCATGTGTGATAACTAGTTGTCCTTGTAAATTTTTACCAATTCTAAACTGTATCGTACCAATAGTAGATACTCAATTGTACACTATAAAAATGAGTTGATAACTTGGTCTTCAGACGCCAAATATCAACACAGTCTGAAGTGGTATAAAATTGGAAAATTGGTACTTATTTAGCTCAGCACTTAAATCACCTGCAGTGTAGAAGAGGCAATTCTAAAATCCTTGAGACAGCTGCTCTTCTGGGAAATAATGGATTAAGTCATGAGTTGGTTTCTCTGTATTGGTGATCATAAAACCCTAGATACACGAAGAAATGGTTTATAGATCTGCCATGATGTGAGTGAGAAAAATAGTCTAGACTTCAAATGGAAGTTCCCTATTTTCTGTCTATGAACCAGAGCACATTCGACTCACAAGGAGGTTATATTGTTTCACCAAAAACATCTTCTTCAAAACTCTCAGTTTTCATTTGTGCTTACAATGCTATCATCTGAGGCCCTCTAGCTTTCTGCTCATTTTCTGAAGAAAATTCAGAGAACATGACTAAATGGGTAAGGAATAAATTCCCTGATGAATTGGATGTTTTGAGGCACATAGTCAATTAATTATCCTACTGGGTGGCCATCCCCAAGAGGGACATTTAGATGAAGTCTGATTGAAAGTGCAACTATTCTGTTTCATATACATATACACTGAAATTGAGACATACTTATGATTTTTACTTGTAATATAGTTAGTTGTGAAATATCACTACCTTCTTAAAATAGCAACAAAAGCCACAGAAACTTCAAGTTTTATACTTTTTTGAACCAATCAGAGAACTGGGGTCACAAGTCAACCAACTAGTCCAAAATCTAAGGAGAAAAAAACAAAACATTACCACTTTCTTACCAAGGGCAGATGCTGCCAGAGGAAGACTAAGTGAATTTAGCTTTAATTGTTAACAAATTGGTAAAAGTCAATGTGGGCTAGAGAAAAGTGTGGATCCCCTGGGGCAGGAGAAAAACAAAAAGTTTACAACTACTTACAAGCTCTTCTTCATGGACCTCACCAAGTGCTCCAAATCGGGAAAAAAAAAAAAAAAAGACAACAAAACACCTAGGTGAGTCCAAAGAGAACATTCCTCATAGTTCAGGCCTGGAAGAGGGGTACATGAGTCACTGTGGGAAGAACACAGATATCCTTCTTCCCTGTCACCCAAAAGGAACCATAGCCTTGGGGTGGGAAGGAAGGACAAATACGGTGGCTCTTAGGGCCCTGGTAAAAACTAATTCTGTCTGGAGAAAAAAATAGGAAAAACCTCTTGACTAAGAGGAAGGGCAGAAACACAGGCTGAGCTAAGAACAATAACCAGAATAGGATCAGAAACACTAAGGATTAAGCTATAATCCTGAGAGCCAGGGTAACATTGTCTGCTTAAGCTAAAGCGTCATCAGAACAACAGAGAATTTCTCCTACATTACATTCTCACCACCAGGAAGACAAGCAATGAATAAGAAGCAACAGTAGAATATTTCTGGAAGAGGAATAGAAGAGAGACAAGACAGTAGGGAAGAAATGATCTAAGACAAAGCTGATAGGGGAGACCCAAGGCTGAGGATGGAACAGATATTGAGAAAACCTGGCTCCCATCCTAAACACAAAATATACCAAGGGGAATTTGAAGCCTATGGTTCTATCAAGGTATCCAACAGTAACAAATCCAAAGCCAGCTCAACTCCAGACTAGATTGGCTCAAATCCCCACACTAAAGACTTAGCAGAAGGAAAGGCATGTCCATTTCCAGGCATAAAACTATTCACCTTAGTCTCTCTTGCCATATATAATAAAATGAAAATGAAGCTTTAAAATAAAATAATGAGGCATATGAAAAATCAAGAAATATACACGATCAGCGTGAAAAAGTATTAAACAGGATCAGACTTAGGTATAACACAGATATTGGAAACATATCTAGCTATATTTAAAGTTAAAATAAATAAAGATTTAAAAGAAATGGGGAAACATGTAGGGTAAGAAGGAAAACTTCAGAGTTGAAGATCATAAGAAATGATTGAAATGCTAGAAATAAAAATCACAGTAAGAGGAATGAAGAATGCCTATGATGAGCTCATTTCTAGACTTGAAAAAACTGAGGAAAACAGTAGTGACCTTAAAGATAGGTCAATAGAAATGACACAGAATAAACCACAAAGAAAGTAAAAGTAAATAAAATAAAACAGCATCCAGGAGCTTTGGGACACTATCAAACCATCTAACATGCACATAATGCAATCACAGAAGTAAGAATGAGAACAAGGTAGAATACTTGGAAAACAATAATGGACTAGAAGTTTTCAAAATTAATGACACACAATAAACCATACATTCAAGAAGCTCAGGGAACACCACAGCTGATGAGGATGCAGAGCAACTAGAAGTCTCAAATACTCTGATTAGGAATATAAAATAGTATAGCCACTTTGGGAGACTGTAAGGTGGCTTGTTATACAATAACCATATACTAATTATGACCCAGCAATCCTACTTATAGGTATTAACTCATGAGAAACAAAAACTTATGTTCTCACAAAAACCTGTATAGAAATGTTTATAGCAGCTTTACTCATAATCATCAAAACCTGAAACAACTGGAGAATGGATAAACAAACTGGAATGTTGCTACAATGGAATATTACTCGTTGATACAAAAGGAATGAAATATTGATTCATGCAACAATATTGGTGAATCTCAATGGACTTTGTTAATTGAAAGAAGTCCAACCAAAGTACATATTATATCATTCCATTTATTTAGCATTCTGGAAAAGACAGAACTAGATGGATAGAAACAGACTTGTGGTTACCATGGGTTGGAGCGGGAAGGAGTGCTAACATCAAGGGGGCAGTCTGAAGAAATATGGGGAGTTGATGGAACTGTTCCATATTATGACTGTTGTGTAAATACAGGACCCTAAACATTTGTCAAAATCTATACAACTGTATACCACAAATGTGGATTTTACTGTTACATAAATTTAAAAATAAATTTAAAAATATACTGATAGTGAACTAATTAAAGTACCTTTTAAAGGCCCAGAGAATGAAAAAAAAAAATGCTAGAAAGATTGTTTGCATTTTCTTCTAATGGGAAGGCAAGACACATAGAAATTCACATTAACAGAAAATGAAATATCCAAAGAAATTGCATGATATAATGGAAAGAATAGTAGGAAAGCATCAGAAGACTCATTCTTAATTCTGGATCTGCATCCCCTCCTTTTGTGTCCTTGGAAAGGCCACTTGGCCCTCTCAGTTTCAGCCATGATCAAGTAAGTTGTTCGCGTTTTATAGGGGAGTAATATGGATTTTGCAGTTAGACAAATAGATTTCAATTTAAATCCTCTCACCTTCGATTTTATGTTAGATGGTGTTGAGCAAGTTATGAAACTTCACAGTTCCCCAGTTTTATCTATAAAATGGCAATAAAAATGCTAATGTGTAAATCGTTTTATGTTGGAGAATGCACTGTATTGTGAGGCTGTGTGGAAATAGACAGCGTCTTACATTTAATTGCATATTTAAAAATCTCTGGCGGATGACAGGAAACTAATTACAGTGACTACTTCTTTAGGGGTTGAGAACAATGGGAATTTAGTGGGAAAGAGCAAGAAGCTGGAGGGGGACTTCTTACCATGCATCTCTGAAAATGTCTGGTAACAAATTATATGAATCAATTAATTATCTAAAATACAAATAAACAAACTTTAAATAGTTAAGATATGAAGAACTCATACCAAGACCTGGCATTAAGATATTCCAGAGGAGGAGGTAGTGGTGGTGAGTATTGTCATAATAAAGCTGGTCTAAGAAAGATCCAAGGGGATTCAAATTCATTCTAATGTGTAAATACTACCACAAAAGATCATCTTAGCTTAGTTTTGTTGGTGGATACTGTTTGGATACAAAAGAGTTTTTAGTTGATTTTCAAAGATATTTGTAAATCAAGATTTCTGCAATAGAACATCCCTGTAAACCAGACATTTTACTCTCAGTTTTCTAGTGACTCATTTTCTAATAAAGTATGCAGATTACTTTTTTATTAAATGTTTTTCATAATCGACTTCTAAGTCCTATTCTTAAATGATCAGACTGTGTTAGTCTAAGTATTAAAATGTTGGCCTTGCTATTTAAAGTCTTCAGTAAATGTTTAAGTCCCAGTTACCTGAAAAATGAAACCAACTTCATTTTAAATATTAAAGGAGAACATTGCAGTGTGTGGCCTAAGACATAACACAGCACATGGCTGTTTAATGTAGCATGCTGTAATTGCTTGTGACAACATGCTTCCAAGTGTCAATGGCATGCAATCTGTCTTTCACAGCACTTGATTTTATAGAGAGTGGGTACAGTTATGCAAAAAGAATTATGATGATGGGATATCTAGCTTCTTATTACCTCCTGGCAAACTCTCCTTTTTCTATTTCAAGTTGTTATTGAGTCATCATAAAGTCCTCCTATACAGAAGGGCTATATAGTATGTTGCTATTCATCAGCTATGGTCAGCTGTCCTAACAAGGCAAGTGTTTTATTGGCTCACCTCTATCAATATAGAATTTTTCCTTTGAGTCTACCATTGCTGAGGAAATTCAAGGATATTGTATGCTGTGGGGCATTTCATTTTCCAGGGCCCTCTCCAACATTTTGCAAAATTCTTGAAGTAGCTAAACCATTACTTTAAAATATTTTAAAACACTTTATACATTCAACTTTTGGTGAACAAGACAGAAAAATTAAAGTTAACAACAAATTTTTTAGCATACCTAATAAGATATAGTGGCCTTCTCGTCTAACATCAGTGTTGCATAAGAATGGCTCTGGTTCCCTCCCCTGAAAGACAAGTTGAGTTATGTTCAGCACAGGGTTGTATATTCTTCTCGTTTTCCTTATTTGTAAGCACTAATGCTCTTAATGAACACCAGTTCTCATTAGCCTCTTAATACTTTCATTATATCAGCCAATGAATGCCTATAATTTGTCATATATTTATTTCATGTCATCCTCAGAAAAATCCATGAAGATAGATATAGTGTCCAGTTTAGAGATGAAGGAATGGAGGTTCAGAGAATGAAAAAAAAAAAAAAAAAACAGACTGAAATCAGACAGCTGTTAGTAACAGAGCTGGGACTGGAGCCTCCATTTGTGTGATTTCCCAAAGAAGCTCTTTCCAGTGTATTAGGTTTCCTCCCATCAAGACCAAGGCACAGTATTTGTATCTTTCCCCTTTTCTTATCCCTTACAGCATCTAGTGTAATAAGTGCATAACACTGACAGATAATTCTTCATGGTATTTCTGCACATTCTTCCCCTATATTCCCAATGATGTTTGTACAGCAAACGACCTTGGAAGGTAGAGGTAGTATCTCCCCTTCCGGGGCAGAGGGCAATTTGTTTTCTGAGCAGAGTAAAGATCAACATATCTCTCCACAGAGCAAATGTTGGGGAGGTTTAGCAAGCAGGTTCTAAACGAGATTGACAGTTTCCTAAATTCAGTGTTCCTCAGCTATGATGCAAACCCATTGTGTGTGCATCATCCACCTGGGTCACTCCACAACCCCCATGGGACTTGATGGGAGATGATGGGGTGGAAGGAAACTGAACCAATGCAAACATAAAGCCCATCCTCCCTGCAGTGCTGACTAATAAAGTTCCAGGGTTCTTGTGTGGCAGACTAACTTGTTAGCTTGCAAATAGGGCAAAATCAAAGACTCTTCACAGTTCTTAACCATAGTAGGTACTCTATACATACCTGTTGACTTTTTAGAGTACATTTCATTAGGCAGTGTTCAAATACTCTGCAATTTAGTGACCCCTGGATGTGTAAGACTCTTTGCTATGAATAACATTTCACTAATGAATAATTTATTCAGACAGAAAAATCTAGTTTCTAATACACAGCAACATAACTTGAAATAATCCACTGAATAGTCCCACAAATGCCTTATCTCTTTTACAATGCCAAAGAGTAATTTCTATCTAAATAAATCAATGAATAAAATCCATTTTCTATTCTGAGCAGCCAGACTACTGTGTAAACTAATTTTGGTTATCAGATTAATAATAATAAAAAGAATCCTTGATTCCCACTGTACAAAGCCAAGGAGATTGGATTTCAGATTCTATTTTGTTTAATTATGAGAAGACAGCATATAATCTTTCACGTAAAAACATTTTCTAGCATTATTTCAAATCTATTATTTGCCTAGTAAAAGTCCTAATATCAGGTAAGTCACAAGTAGCCTGTCATTGTTTTTAGGTAATTTAAACTGCAAATACCTGCAAGAATGAATCATCCTCTATTTCTTTTTCTCTCAGAATATCTTTCTAAATTAGAAGGCTCTGATCGTCAAGCTCCTTTGACTTAATTGATAAGTATAATGATGCAATGTGCACAATGGGAAGAACACACTGTTCTTTAGAATACAATATAGAATAATTAAAGAATTAGATAACATAAGTAAAATCAAGCAAGCTGTGAGGGGGGAGAAATAAAATCACGAAGCTGGCATTAGAGGATTTTACTATTGTTCATCTTTTCCTTTCTAGATTGGATTTTGAACTATTAGCTTATTTGTAAATTCTACTGGACTTATAATTTGAAGAGAAACAGCAAAGGATATGTACCTAGAAAAAAAAAACAAGCCTATTAAATATTGGCAAGCTTTCAAATATTTGGCAGGGATTTGACAGTAGAATGTGCTGGTCTTAGGAGAAGGACCTGTAGACAGAGCACCTAGAGTTCTGAATCTCATTTTGAAGCAAATTTCTCTATGCTTCTGTAAATTCTGCTTTTTTTCCCTCAGCATCACATTATGCAGAAGCATAAGTGAGGAAAATTAAAAAAGAGAGGGATCGTGTTTTTGAGCATGCTACCTGCTACAAGTAACTGTTTCTTTCTCTGCAGTTCAGACTGCATCTAACAACACAGAGAGAACCAGCTCTCTTCTAAATGCTTCATTTTAACTCTTAGTGTTTCCAATCACCTCATACCCTGATGACTATATACCCAGCTAGTGTTTCCCAAGCTTTAGTGAACACCAGAATTACCAGCTTGTCAAAACACAGATTTCTCCTCTTTCCTTTTATTTAGTGTCCAGGGTCCAGGCATAAATTTGCATCACTAACATCTAAGTGATGCTGCTGCTGCTGATTCTTAGACACCCACCTTTAAGCATCACTAGGATCCATCAGGAAAGAGTGCAGTGGGAAGTTTACCAGATTTTGATGCTGTTAGCTTCTACTGTTCCCTTCTCATGAAAATTAATGTTAAGATAAAAATAAAAACTATTACTTTTCTGCTACCTTAGCATTGTGATAGCCATAGAAAAAAAATGTCGCATTTTAGAAATGTTTAAAAGGTTTGTCAGCTGGGTGTGGTGGCTCACGCCTGTAATCCTAGCACTTTGGGAAGCCAAGATGAGTGGATTGCCTGAGTACGGGAGTTTGATACCAGCCTGGCCAACACGGTGAAACTCTACCTCTACTAAAATACAAAAAATTAGTTGGGCATGGTGGTGCGCGCCTGTAGTCCCAGCTACTTGGGAGGCTGAGGCAGGAGAATTGCTTGAACCCGGGAGGCTGAGCTTGCAGTGAGCCAAGATCATGCCACTACACTCCAGCCTGGGCTGGGTGAAAAAGCAAGACTCTGTCTCAACAACAACAAAAAATGTTTGTCAATGTTAGAATTCCAAGAGCTATACTAAATGTATTTCTTACCTCTACAATTTTATTAAAATCAAAATAATTTTGTAGTAAGTTGCCACATAATTGGGTATAAATGTGTTATGTCCAGTCTTCTCTGAGATGCTCTATATAAAACTATTTTCTGTATAGCATACATTCAAAATATGATGGTTATGTCACTGTAATTATTACTATTATACTGTTATCAATAGCTAATACTTACCAAGCATCTACTGAGGATCAAAGGTCAGGCTGAGTGTTTTCCCAAGTGCAATACAGTACCATGTTATTAAATATTATCATGGGAGAAATAGAAAACTTAATAATTTTTAAATTTTGGCCACAATTATGCAGTCTAAAATTGCCAACTAAACTTGCAGAACTCTATTTTATTTAGCTGTATGTAGACACAACCTTTGAAAATTTAATACATTCCAATTTCATTTTGCTAGGCCAGCATTATCCAAATACCAAAACCAGACAAGAACTTCATGCACAAAAAAATTACCGACCAAGTTTATCTCTGACGAATATAGGTACAAAAATCTTTAATAAAACATTAGCAAATCAAATCTATCTGTATATAAAATGAGTAAAATATCATGATCCACTAGTGTTTTTCCTAAGAATACAAGGTTGGTTCAAAATTTAATAATCGATTAATGTAATTCGCCATAACAATAGACTAAAAAAATAAAACTCTGTATATGGTCATCTCAGTAGATGCAGAAAATGCATTTGACCAAATTTAACACCGATTCATGATGAAAATTCTCAGTGAACTAGAAAGTAAAAGGAATTTCCTCTACTTAATAAAGGGTATCTATAAAATACATAAAACTAACATCATTCTTAAGACTGGAAGCAAAGCAAGAAGGTCCTCTCTTACTACTTCTAGTCAACATTGCACCAGAGGTCCTAAACTAAGCCATGAAGACAGAAGAAATAAAAGGCATATAGACTTAAAAGGAAGAAAGAAAACTGTCTCTATTCACAGATGGCATAATCATCTACATAGAAAACCACAAAGAATCCAACAAACTACCAGTGAGTTTAGTAAAGTTAAAGGATACACAATTCATGTACAATACCAATATTCATTTATTAAATCAATGCATTCAAATATAATTATATACTGAAAACAAGTAATTAGAAACTAAAGTTTTTTAAATATCACTTACAATAGCATGAAAAAACATGAAATATTGGGATAAAACTTTTAAAATGTGAAAAACTTGTACTCCTAAAATTACAAGACACTGTTGAGGGATTTAGAGTAGATCTAAGTAAATACAAAGAAACACTGCGCTCAAAGATCAGAAGATTTAATATCAATAAGGTGTTAGTTAATTCCTCCCAAATTGATCTAGAAAGTTAATGCAATTCTAATCGAAATCTCAGCAGGACTTTTTTGTAAAAATGTAAAGGCTGATTCTAAAACATATTAGAACATTCAGAAGACCAAGAGACATAAAATAATTTTTAATAATAAGATGTAAGTTGGAGGACTCAAATTTTACCTGATTTCAAAATTATAAAGCTACACTAGTCAAGAAAGTATAATATTGGCATAAAGATAAGCACATAGCTCAATGGAATAGAATCAGAATCAAGAAACACACCCATACATGATCAGTTTTTACGAAAGTATTGGTATAATTCAATGGGAAAAAGATTCAATTTTAACAAATGATTCCACTACAATTGTACATCAACATGCAAATTAAGTGAACCTCTACCCTTACCTTAAGTCATACAAACAATAACAAAAATCAAAATCTCAGAACCATAAGACAAGGCGAGGAAAAAAAGACAAAACCCAAAATGCATCACAGACCTAAATATAAAACCTAAAGCTATAAAACTTCTAGGAGAAATCATAGAAAAAAATCTCTTAAAACTCAAGTAAGACAACAAATAGATACCACTACAAGCCTAATAAAATCACTAAAATTGAAAAGACTGATAATACCAAATGCTGGTTACAAGAAAAGCAGCTAGAGCCCTCATATGTTGCTGGTGGAATTGCAAAATAGTACAAACACTTTGGAAAATAGTTTGATAGTTATCTATCAAGTTAAGTATACACTTATCATAACCTACTAATTTTCCTCTTAGGTATATACTTAAGAGAAACAAAAATGAATGCCTACACGAAGACTCACATTCAAATCTTTATAGCAGCTTTATTCATAATTGCCAAAAATTGAAATCCCATTAAATGCCGATCAACCGGATAAACAAAGTGTGCTGTGGCCATACAATGAAATATTACTTGGCAGTGAAAAAGAAATAGTTTACTAACATGTTCAACATCCTGGATTGATCTCAAAAGTATTAGGCTAGGTAAAAGACTCCAAACACAAAAGGCAACAAAAATACTCTAAGTTTCTATTATATTTTATATAAATGACCTTCTGGAAAAGCCAAAACCATAGGCACAAAAATCAGATCAGAGGTTGCCAGGGATTGGGAATATAGACAAGTTATTGGTTGTAAAGGGAAATGGGAAAACTTTTAGAATTAATTTTTTATTTTGGGGATGATTACACATTCTATACAATGTTAAAATTCATTAACGTGTATATTAAAACATACATTAAACAAATATAATGTAAAATATATTTTTATTGCTTCTGGCCTTTATATTTTACCAAAAGTTGTAGATGCTCCTTAACAATGTCTACTTACCTGGATATTTTAGTCCTTTAACACAAACAAAACATCTTCCAAAGTTCTAAAAGAAGCATGAATACAGAATTTTGTAGAGGCAAGAAAAGGTTGCCTCTTTTGCTAACTATATTCTGCAAGTTGTACACTACTCTTATTTAACAGCTTTTTTCCCATTTGGTGCTGCCAAGTGCTTCAATGAGACACCAACAGATAAAAGCAACATTTAAAGCATATTTTTAATTGTGTATCATTAAGAATAATAACTAATTAATTGACACACATCAGAAAGTTTAAACTCAAGAGTTTAAGATAATACAAATAACTGGTCACCATGGAGGGCTACTTGTAAACCAAATCATTATTTTGAAATTAGCAAATAAATGAAAAAATTAATTCTTTGTCCTTCTTTTCTTATGTAAATAGTATCAATGAATAATTCAAAGGTAGATGAAAGGAAGTTTATCTTAATAGAAATATTGCAGCTGATAAATGAAGAAGGAATTTTAGAATTGGAGTATCACCATTTAACAATGAGTTATGGAACTAGGGGTTCATCATCCATATTTGTTGATATCACAAAAAGAAAAGATAACCACATATGTATTCTGATGAAGGAACACAACACTTCCCACAAAGTAGTCTTGCCTCCCTGCCAAAAGAAAATATATATTAAATACATATACACAAGCACATAATCTGAACATGAATCGGATGAATCAGCCACTACAGGGGACTGATAAATATGTAAAACACACCATGGAAAGACAATCAGCATAATCCAGATTGCAGAAAGCTCTAGAGAAAACTAATTCCATTTCTGCAGCAAGTGAATTACAAGGGGGAAAAGAAGGCAGTCATTTGCAATGTCTAGACCTTCTCTGGACTGTGATTCAAATAATAAACTATGAACAAATTACAACATTTTTAAGATAGTAATATAAACAGTGGATGGTATTAAGTATTGTTAATGTTGTCTGACAATTGTAATGAATTTATGATAAGAATTGTATTAAATTTATGATAGGACAATTGTACTGAATTTATGTACTTTTAGAAGTACACATTAAAATATTTAAGGAACAAATGGAAGAATTAAGAGCTGGGAATATAGGCTTAAAAAAAAGAATTGGCTGTGAGTTGTAATTTTAAATCTAGGCAATGAGTAAAATGGGGTTCATTGAACTATTGACTTCTTTATTAACAGCTTAAAACTTTCTATAACAAAATAGTTTAAAGAAGATACAGAAATTCACATAAAATATTTCTTGAGCTTATTTTAGCTGGTTCTCATAATCACATCACCATTTCAAACCTTAATATAGCCAACACTTGAAAGTATGAATGTGTTTGACATTTCTTATTTTCTTCCTTCAGACATAAATTTTCCTAGTCCTTTCTAATCTTATATATAATGAGCTCTTCCGTTACATTTATCATTCAATGTTTTAAAACCATAGTTCCCTTCAGGATGACCCTTCAAAATGACCTTTCTCATCACAAATTTGCTTCTCAGCCCTACTCTAGCACTATGAATATCTGGAGCTAAACATACAGTAGGTTGTATTAAAATATCACATGTACTGCATAAATAGGTACAATTATAATAAAGCCATAAAAATTTTAAATTAAAAAAATTTAAAAACCCAGCCGGTTATTACAATGCCCACTTTAAATATGTGATTGTGATAAAACTCCTTTAGCCATGAAATAAGAAGGGCCTGAACAAGCAGTGAAAAGCAGACTGCCAATATATCAGTAACTTCACTCCCTTGGTTGAGGTTTAAGTCAGATTCAATTTATGCCAAATTCTGTACAAAGTGAACTCTACTGTCTAAATATCACAACAAACCCTCAGATTCCTTTGTAAAATATTCTAATTCTTAGTTCCTTATTATAGTACCAGGCTCTGTACTTTTGGCTCTACTAACTGAAAGCAATGCTTGTATTTATGAAAGAGACTCATACTATTCTTTCTTTTTTTTTTCATTTTCGTAGTCAATGGCCCTCCCAGAAGGACACAAATTTTTTCCACTCTTATTCAACAATTATTCAGGACTTACTGAGGGCTCTAAGGAGGGAAAGAAATCATTACACTAAGCTTGATTAGATAGTAGAAAAGAAAAATACTTTAGAAACTAAGAAATATTAGAAAAATTAATAATAATTTAGTCTGGAATGTGTAAATTTAGTTAGTCCTAAAGGTTCTGGGTAACCTTTGAAACAAAGTCAGTTTTGCACAAGGTTGTAAAATTAAATAATTTCTGTTGATAGAGATAAATCAACATTCAGGGCAAATTGAAACAGTACTAGATTTTAAAATGGAAATTACTAAGATGTATGAAGCAGCTCCTGGTGTGCACAAGTGCTCAGCAAGGCTTATTGGAATGAAGTAGAATAAAAAAGAATTCATTGGATTGGACCAGTTGGGTTGATTGGGTTACCTGAGTTGAATTTATTGGGTTTAATTGAAATGAGAGAAGAATCTTTTCTGAGAAATAATAAGAATACAAAGACGGATAAATGTGAGACAGGCACAACAAGGAGCTTGGGTTTGGCTAGTTAGATCATTGGAACGATTTGTTTATTTTAAACTTTGATTCACCAAATTACAACTTTTATTCAAATTTGGATTAAACAAACATTTCTTGAGCATAATCTACCAGGCACTATTGACTTTGCAACTTTGGTTTAAAAAACCAACTATCTCAGCATCTCTTTTAGGACAAAATTGAGAAGATGGAAGTGACACAGATCAGCAAAAATGTCATTGTGATAAAAGTCCTCCAGCCACAAAACAAGAAGGGCCCGAACAAGCAGTGAAAAGCAGACTGCCAAGATATCAATAACTTACTCCCTTGGTTGAGGTTTAAGTCAGACTCAATTTACACTAAATTCTGTTTACAAAACAACAACAACAACAACAACAACAACAACAACAACAACAACAACAAAACACTAAAGTTTTCATGTACTAATAGTGAAGAAGACTTGCAATAAGTTTGTTCAGTAAATATTTTAGGCTTAAGCCTATCTTCACCATGAGTATCATGTTCCCTTCAGGATGATCCTTCAAAATGATGTTTACCATCACAAAAAATCTTGAAGCAAAGCAAAAAATCTTTGCTTCAAGATTTTACTAATTTATTTTACTGAATCCTGTTGTAATATTTGTGCAAAATCTTAAAAGCACAAATACTGCAACAAGATACAGTAGTAAAATAAATCACTTCTTTTTTTCCCCTTACTGGCCAACAAGCAGATTTATTCAATAGAGAATACATTTTAACAGTGTAATGAGTTCCCGGATGGGCCATATACAAGCATGTATAGATAGCTGACTCACCTTCTTCAAATTCCGTTCCTATTTGCATCCATTAATTTGCAAAGGGGATAGAATCCTCCTGATAAAATAACTCAAAACATTTGTGATTATAGTTAGGCATAAAGAAGAAGGAAGAACCAAGAGATTCTAACAAGGTGTATTCTAGGGTTCCTGGGAGACAATTCAATTTGGAGGAAAAAGGCCTTAGGCATGGTGAATTGGACTAAGAATTTCTGAAGGGATTTATTATTTACAGGGTGGCATGGTGGCTGTTACCGAACTTGACCCAAACCACCGATCCTGGGGAGTGTGTCTTGAAACAGAAAAGTCAGTAAGTATAACTGAAAAAGCTGTTTGGATAAATTCTGCAATGAGTTCCCATATGGACCATATACAAGGCCCATCTGATGCCCAAGCCTCTCTTCTGTGAAACAGAAGCCTGTCTTCTATGAAACAAGCAAAGGATCAATTTCCTAGACCTTGAAACATGGATAAAGACAAGCATCCCTCAAGAGGCGAGATAAGTACATCAACCAAAGGAGGCATCAAGCAATATAGTCCAGGGTGAAGGGACATAAATAAAGCCAACAGCAACCCGAGGCAGCTCTGAGCATGTGTTAGACAATTTGGGGGCTCCCTAAAGTTACTGGAAGGGAAAGGAACCTCCAACAGAAGTCTGCAAGTCTACAGTTATACACACTGGTATTAGGGAGTATCAAAACAGGAATACTCTGATTGGTTAACAAGAGTTTCCAATTAGGTAGATGAGTGATGCATAAGTTACAGGCATGCAACAAGATACTGATCCCTTCATCTCTCTCATATATATTCGCATGCTAAAATTTCTCACACTTTCAAATACGACCTTTTACTTTCTCTCACTTTTCAGTCTCTCACTTTTTACAATGTTTAGTGTGTGTGTGGAGACACAAACGCTACATATTGTGTCCCTATTTTCCTAGTTTTATATAAATATTTTGTGAGAACAGTTGAAATGGAAATTATAACAGTAATGTATCTGTAAGTGAGATTGTACCAAGGTCTAAAACTTTCTAAAGTCACTTAACAAGGTTAAGTGATTTCTTGTGGTTTAAACGCTTAAACAAGCTACTATGGAAATTAGTCTCAGGCAATTGTTCAATGCAACTATATAGCATAGAGATTAACAGTGTGTTTGTGGAGCCAAACAGCCTACATTTGAGTCCCTGACTTGCTAACCAGATCCATTTCCAGTGGGGAAAATCACTTCTCTAAGCCTCAATTTGCATATTTGTAAAATTAATACAAGAAGAGGATCTGCAAACAAGGTTGCTATAAAGAATCAATTAGATAATCCATGGAATGCCCTCAGCCTAGTTCTTAAAGTGTTCAATAATGTTAAACTATATTGCCTGCCAATTTTTTATATCTATTTTCAATGTGTTGCTTTAAGTTATATTGCTTTCAATTTATAACAGTCAGAAAATTAGGGGAAAAATGCACTCTAAATTTTCTGTTCCCGGAAATTGTAGAAGACTAATAGACCTCATCTTACCAGGAAAAAATAAATTGCTCTATTTTTGCAGGGAATGAAAACAACATGAACAGTTTCAGGTTCTGCAATGTGCCATCTACAATAATCTGAAGCATGAATTCTAAATGTCCTAAAAATGAACACATAACTGCACCTTCTTGAAAGCAGACATGTAACATCCTTCCTTACTCCTGAATCAGCCTCAGAGATGGCCTTAATGGTGCATAACAAGGAGACACTGAAAGGCACACTGAGCCAGACTCTGATAAACTCTAAAGAAATTGGAGGTAAGAGAAGAAAATCAATATTGATCCATACAAATGAGAGCAATAAAAATAAAATTAATCAATTCTATGATAGAAAATATATCATACCTTATTTTGTTGTAGTAAATTATTAAAGAGAAGTCTCAATAACATGTATTTTTAAATTTTGAATTAACTGGTAGAAAATTTATAAATAACACAATATATGTTTTTTAAATGGAATCAATATTTTACTATTTATACCTATTCTGATTTTAAATCATCCAGCACACTGTTTGGAGATCATAATTTATATTATAAATTCAGTTAAAACAATTTTTTCCTTATCAAGTGCTTGATGATAGCATTAATGAAACACTATAATTACATACATGTTTGCTTCATTTGTGAAAACCAAATTGTCCTCATTCTCAACACAGCCAGGTTTCAAATATGAAGTAAGCATTGTGGGTGGACTCTGGCAGTTATTCCACAGAATTTGTGTGTATCAATCTTAGTATTCAGGAATTATACTACCGAACTAGTTCATGTGAGCACTGTGCTCTTCTCTACTCCTTCCAAGCATTTTAATTTTGATAGTGTTTATGAAGTTCTGTGAATTCTAGGGCACACCTGTATATTATGAGTAAATCCTGGAGAGAGGTTGCTGAATGAAGGAGGCAGGGAAAGTAGCACATGTAGATAAAAGGCTGAGTGTGGATTCTCATCAAGAAATGGGTGGAGAGAGGGGCCATCCTGTAGAATATTAATAGTGGCTTGTTCTATTTTCATTGACATGAAAGGGTATAGAGACTCAGATCTGGAGCTTCAGCTATTCATGCCTTGGGTGAGCCATGAACTTCTTCCCATAGGGAAGCATTGTTCAGTAAATGATTGACATCACAGCAGCCTTACCTGGACAACAACAAGATAGTGAATAGTGGCCACCTGGTGGGGTCACTATTCTGTAAAATCACAGTCAAATACTGTACTACAGTTTACACTGTAAGTTATAAAAGAATCTTTGTGTGTGTGTATTTTGAGATAAATTAAATGGATGCAAATTGACTAAAATAGAGTTGGTGGATGACAAAACAGCTACAAAGATAAGTACATTCCCTGTGTGCTGTATAAAGTAGGTTTGGGGAAAATGTGCTCTTAAAGAAGTTTTTGCATAGAATCTTTACACTAACTAGCTAACAACATAAATCAATTTTAAAGACATGACCAATATGATCCCAACATGTAATTACCACCAGTAAATGAATAGGCTTGGCAGGGAGGGAAGGAATTAGGATGCAGATCAATCTATTGTTTAGCTTTCCGTTTTCTGTAGGCTCTCTCTTTTGGACACGTTGTCAGAATAGATAAGCAGCTACTTTTTCTACCTTCATCCTATGGGTAATAAATACTTAAACACAACTCAAAATGACAACAGACTCACCAAGCAGCAGAATCCAAGGTGAGGACTTGATTGCCACATCTACAGGGCTAGCACAGAAAACTCTGCAGAGAACAAGATTATTCCCACTGCAGGGACAGGCAGATGGTGACACACAGATGCAGGACCAGATGGAGTTGTGTGATTCTGTCTTATCACCAGAATCAGAGAAACGGGAATTTCAGGGAAACTTACTGATGAAAATAGAACTGTTCACTCTCTGGGAGAAACATAAGGGAGACCATAATGGAAAGTTGTAGTTAACTCTTGTGTCTTGAACCAGAAGAAAAGTTGTACCACCAATAGTAACAGAAAGCTTTACCTTCTAGTCAACCTCTGGATTCAGTCTCATCTTTTTGTGAGAATGAGTGCCTTCAGGAGAAACACAACCCTAGCCTGACTTTCCTATAGAAGGACATTGCCCTTGTGCTGATCTTTGCCTCCTATGATTTCAAATTCCAATTTGACTATGTTGACTCATTTTTTTCCAACTTAAGAGGAAGAGAACATTCTCATGGAAATTTAAACCAACTTTGATAGATGTGTTTTCTGCATTTTTCTAATCCTCATAATCAAACAACCTTGTTCTTTCTATTGAGCTTTTTTATTCATTCATCCAACAAGCATTTCCTATGCTTTTGCTATATTTTAGGCAATGAGATACAGTATGTGATTCCAATTACAAATAAAAGTGAATTCATGCCTTTAAGGAGCAAATAACCTTAATTATCATGTTTAGCTAATCATGGTTTCTCTAATGTGCCATTTCTGCCCCATGCCCCTGGCCAGACCTGACATAAAAGGGTTTCCACAGGTCACACTGCTACTGGTCTTAGTTCTAAACTGTGCAAATGAAATGCTCACTATGCTTTGCCCCAACCTGTTCCAACTTTCTGACCACCAACTTTACCACTAGCTCTTGTATTTCTAGGCCAACCTCAACCAGCAAACTTGAAGTAAGTTACTACCTTCCCGGTTAAGATGTTTCTTTGCTCAGTGACAATTCTTGCTCTTCACCCTGGCAATACTTCAGTCTTAGCTTGTCTTCAGTATGTCCTTCCTGCTTCAATTTAGCCTCAGAATTCTCAGATATCTGATTTCAGTCTCAAGGATGAGGCTCAGAAGCCAAGGAATTATCCATCAACTCCAGATTCCTCTTTGTTGTTTCTCTCAGCCAAGTCTACTCCTATGGTGTATGGCACGCAGGAAAATATATATATATATATTTTTTTTTTGCGTGGGGCTCCCTGTCTATACAAGCAATTTTATTAAAAATATAAGACTCCTGAAACCCTATGAGATGTGGTTATTTATCAATGAACACAGATCTTGTTTCTTCTGCAGTTCACTGTACTATTTATTTAACACTAATTACATTATTTCTCATGACACTGTATCATCCTTCATTCGTCCCATGAATACTAGCTTTCAATGACTTTCTTCAAAATTGTTATTGTGTTTTTTGATATGACTATAAATTAAAGTCTTCTTTAGAGTATGCAGGAAAATGTGAGTCATCTTTGCTTTTCTGGTAAATTTACTGTCTTGAATTTTATAGCATAAACATAGGACAACGTATCTTCTGATCGTATCTTATATTGAAATTTTTAGACTACAATCACATCATTTCTAGAATGTGATCACTTTCAATGTTGGTTATATCACAGCCTTGCCTTCCACACCCCACCACAGTAAGGACAGGCAAGAGGCCTGGGAGTAGAGCAAGAAGAACAGTTTTATTTGCTCAAAATCATCTGTCTTTATCCAGTATGGCTTAAGACCAGCCCAGAAAAGTTTGATGATACCACCACAACCAGAGGCAATACAGGTCCCAGACATCCTCAGTGTGGCCTCAGCCCTTGAGAACTGTCAACCAGAGGTAGAGCAGTAGTCAGAACGGGGATGAGTGAGGAATAATGCATAGCCCACAAAAATGGTTCAAGCTGAATGGTAAGTGGCTATGTTGGTAGCCCACAGCCATAAGCTTTTCTTGCCTCTGACACGAGTTAGTCACCTAAAATCAGAATGTTGGCTCCATTTTGGTAGCCCAATATTATGCATTCCTATGAAAGACATACTTCATGAGCCAGCAGGAGGAGCCTGCTTTCCAGGTTGCCCTTCGAAAACCAGGGCCAACCCAAGAAACCTGGAATGATCCCACAGGATCAAATTCTCACATTTTTGGGCTTCTGGTCAACACTATCCATGCGGACTTGAAAGTCTGAGAGTACCCCAAAGGGGAAAAGAGGAATGAAGGTTCACATAAAGGCATAGCGTGTCCCATCTGGAAGGCACTGCCAGGCCTACTCAGTCCCAGGCACTAAAAGGGCACTTAGAATTTCTAATTTTGATAAATGCCCCCTAAATCCCAGGGTCTTGGCCCGTGTCCCAGGGACAGAGACCATGCTTGCTTAGATCAAAGGGCAATATTGCTCAAAGGTGAAACAAATTCTTAAGGGTTGAATTTGTCATCCCAAACTTTCTGAGGAAAGTTCTTCAATCACCTTGTCTCATTGTCCCTGACCTGGCAAGAAAAACAGTACTATAAGTCTCAACAGGATCAATTCTGAAAATAACTAAAAAAGAAAAGAGGACAAAAGAGTGAGGAAGGTAATGAGACCTTGACAATGAGTTAATAATTTGCAAAGAAATAACAAAAATGGGACAGGGATTCCAGATGGATGACTAGAGGCACAGACACTCAACTCCACAAAGAACCAAAATAGTCAATAGATAACCATATTTTGAATAGAACACCCAAGAGAGAATGCTGAAATTCAGCAGATAAGTAACAGGAAATACCTGAAGCACTGAAGGAGTATGAGGAGAGGTGTATAGTCCAGCCAGGATTAGCCAGGGCTTTGGAGCAGCTCCTCAGTGCAGGAAAAAGGTGAGAGATTCCCAGTGGCCTATATTCTCACCTCAGACTCCTGTAATTCTAGTCATGGAAGAGTTCCTCAACTCCCACAGGCTCTGGGACTGGCATAGGGAGCTGTCTGGAATCTGCATAAGAGCACTGGCTTCAGAGTGGGAACTCATGCTGGGTCCCACACACCCACTGAGTAATAGGCAGCTACAGCATGCACCAATTTGAGAGCCCAGCCTCCAGCAGACTACGCCCTACCCTGGGACCCAACAGCCCCTGCATTTCCATATTTCTGGAGGCCCACTAAGAGCCCTCATATCCTGGGGGCTGCAGCAGTGAGACATCAATTAGACTCAGCAGAGCAGCATGGTCCTCAACACTCCAGCCCACACAGAACCTTACGAGTGGGGGCAAGGGAGGAGCAGTGTACCAGGGATGCTGCCCCCAGGACAAAGGGAGCCCAAGTGCATGCTCCACAGAGCCTGAAACCTCCCTGCCTGGGGCTGCCATCCCCGACAGCAACCTCCCAGGATTTCCCCACCCTAGCAGCAAGGCTGCCGGGCAATTCCAAGTGCCCTGAGGACAGGTTATCCACACCACTGCTGCTGCCTGGGACCGAAACACATGGTACCTAGAGCTTGAAACCTACCTTCACAGGGTGGCTACCACAGATAGAAACTCTGTCCTCCCCAGCAGCAGGGCCTCTGTGTTTTGGCACACATGCTGAAAACAGGGTTTCCCCACCCATTGCTTTCACTGCCACACAGTCACTCAAACACACTGCCCAGGGCATGTGTGTTGGTCCCACCGTGCTTATGACAGTCTGCACTCATGCACAGCACTAGGGGCCTAAGGACAGGCCTGCCTGGCCTGGCACTGGCCCTCAGTCCCAGTGCCCAAGCATATTCAGGAATTGTCCTGCTTCATCAGTTGCCAGAGGCACACACACCTAAGGAGCTTATAATAGCCCCAGAACACCTACCGGCTGGCCATTGCCATAGCATATCTTCTGGATGCCTAGAGCTTGCCTCACTCCAACCACCACAGCCTATGCCCATACACACTTTTGGGAGAACCTGATACCAGGCCTTCTCCATTTAGCATCACCCCCGCTAGTGCCCAAGCATGCCACCTGGAAGCAGGGGATCACCCCACCCTATCATTAACCCCAGGCATGCATGCATTTCAACAGAGAGCCTAACAACAGGTTTAGAAAACCTGCTGTCAGCACACAACCGTGCCATTCAGCATCTTCATAATCACTCCACCCCATCAACCACCTCTGGTATCTGGACATTCCTTCAGGGGACCAGAGCATGGACCTCTCCTGCCTGCCACCACCACCACCACCACCTACACTTACCTGTACACGTCACCTTGGGGCTTGGGGACATGCTCATTCAGCCCATTGCGCCCACTGTTAACACGAGCAAGAGCCAACTGAAAGCCTGAGAGTTGTCCCATTGATGGCAGCAGTGGATGTCTGTAGCGGCCACTGCCACTGTACCAGCTACAGTGGGGAGGTATGAGTAGTGGCAGCAAGAGCAGGGACAAGTGCAGGGAGCATGCACGGAGGAGGTGGAGCTGGGCCCAGGGTGGTGCCATGTTCAATGGAGCCAGCAGGAACTAGGGACAAGTGGGAGCCCCCATGGAGCCCACCACCCTGGGGGCTGCCACAATGGGGCCAGGACGAGCCACCCACCAGTGGGGGAACAGTGCAGTTGGGCCGAGGGGCAGGCAGAAATGTGCCCAGTGAGAAACTGGAGACCCCACCCCATGCTGTGAGCAGGCACAGCTGGGGCTGCCTGCATGCTCCATGGAGCAGGTGGGAGCTCCAGCCTCCCAGGTGAAGGACTCAGGCATCTCTGCACTCAGCACTCTTGGGGGCCCAGGAAGGGCCCTTTGCCCCCACAGGTTTAGGAGTATCTGCTCCCATGGCCTGGTCTCTCCCTGCTCACAGAACCTGCTCCAATCTTGGAGTAGGATTGGAGTCAAGCCTGGTGGCTCTCACTGCCCAGCCAGGTGTGTGCACACTCAGGGCAGTGCTAACATACCAGCCCCCTGCCACCTTGGCCCCCTCTAGACTTTGGGCACTGACAAGCATATGGGGGGAATCCAAGGGAGGGCTGATGGCAGCTTGGCACTGGCCTGCAGGTGCCCCTTGGCATGAGTAGTCTGGGCATCACGGATGATGGCAGGAGGCAGATAGGCTCCTGGGAAGAAACAGGTGGGTCCCCAGTAAGGCCCCACCTTCAGGCCAGGGAGGGCCTGAAGGCTGGGGGCTGGGCTGCTAGTCCCAAGAAACCTGCGATGGGAACCAGAGTAGGAACTTGTGGTGCCTTTTCCTGGTCCACTCATGGCCACCCATGGACCAATCAACATGCACTTTCTCCCCTCTTAGGCCTATAAAAGCCTTAGGCTCAGCCAGAGCTAAACAGATGACAGGATAGCCAGCTGCAGAGAGGAGCTACCCTCTCTGCTAAGAGCTGAACACTCATCAGGATGACCAGATGCAGAGAGGAGCTACCCTCTCTGCTGGGAGCTGAACACTCATGGGACACCCTGGATCTGGAAAGGAGCTGCCCCTGTGGGTCTCCTCTGAGCTGTTCTATCACTCAGTAAAGATCCTCTTCATCTTGGGACAATGCAGTTTCTGGTATCTCCAGGCTTCTGGGTGCTACCTCATTCACTGGTACCAGCTGGAGAAGCTGCTTGCAGTGTGCCTGGTCCAGTCACAGCCTCCCAGAAAGCCAGCATCCATGCTGGCATCTGGATCTGCCTGCCCTGCAGCAGCAGCCGGCATGTCTGACTGCACAGTGACTGGACCCTAGGCTCACTCACACACCCCTGGCTGCTCCACGCTTGACTCACAGTCTCCCTTGGAGGCATGAGATCCAGGCTGGTAGTGTAAGCTGAGCACAGCCTGCCAAGCCGAGTGGGCAGAATGAGCCCAGCAGGCCCAAACAAGAGTCAGGCAAAGGCACCATGGGACACAGAGGTTTTCGGCCAGAGAAGTAACGCCCAAAGATCCTATAACACTATCACCACAACTACCATCACTCATACCATGCATGCTGCTCAGGGAACCAAGGACTCACACACCCACTCATGCCCCCACTGCCACTACTGACAGCCAAGAAAGCTGCCCAGAGGTCCAAGAAACTGCCCATGTAAACCACTTAACACCAGTGTCAACATATACCACCTGGGGGTCCAAATATAAGGACACTCAGACTGCTGCCATCACTGAGGCATAAGAACTCACCTAAGCATTCTATTCCCAGCAAAAGCTCACCATAGCCTCCACTAACAAGTGCACCTAAAGCCACTGAGGAAATCACAGACATCACTGACACTGTTTATAGTCAAAGCAATTATACAGAGAGTATACTACTGTGTGTAGCCAGAATCAAAGCAAAGGTCCCCTACACAACCGACATTTAAATACATCTACAGGAAAAAATTCTTTCTCTACAAAAACCAATTCACAAAATTAGAAGTGAGTATTACATCCGGGGTGCTAATATCAATGAAAGACACAAGAAAAAGTAAGGAAATGTGACACCTTCAAATGAACACAATAATTCTTCAACAACAGATTCCAATGAAGTCAAAATTTATCAAATGCCTAAAAATAATTCAAAGTAATAATATTAAAGAAGGGCAGTCAGATACAAGAGAAAACAGGTAACAAACACAAAAAAATCAGGACAATTCAGGATATAAAAGAGAAAGATATCATAAAAAAGAACCAAACAGAAATCCTGGAACTGAAGAATGTATTAAATGAAATACAAATTACAACGGAAAACTTCAACAATAGACTAGATAAAGCAGCAGAAAGTATTTCAGAACATGAAGACAAGTCTTTCAAAATAAAATATTCAGACAAAAAGCCAAAAAAGAATAAAAAAATGAAGAAAACCTACATGATTTACGGGACAGCACAAAGTGGTCTAAAATTTAAATTTTAAATGTTCCAGAAGATGAAGATAAATTTTATGACATAAAAAAACTGATTTAACAAAATAATACCTGGAAACTTCCCAACTCTAGCAAAGGATTTAGACAACCAGATAAAGGAAACTCAGAGATCCTTAACTATATAAAACTATAACATAACTTCTCCCTTAGTATCAAAAGTTAAAGACAAAGAAGGAATTCTATAACAAAAGACATGTGTCTAGTCTTACACATGTAAGGGAATCCACCAGACTAGCAGCGGACTTCTCGGCACAAATCTTATAGGCCAGGAAAAAAAAAATGGCATAATATATACAAAGAGCTGAAAGGAAAAAAAAAATTCAGGCAGCAATGCTGTAACTCAACAGAATCTTCCACAAATGAAGGTGAAATAAAGACTTCCCAGGACAAGCAAAAACTGAGGGATTTTATCACCACTAGACCAGCCCTATGAGAAATGCTTTAGGGAGTGTTACACATGGAAGCAAAAGACAGTATCTACAATCATATGTCATTACATAATGACAAAGGGAACAATTCAACCAAAGGATATAACAGTTCTAAATATAAATGCAGTAATCACTGGAGCACCTAAATATATAAAGAAAATATTATAAATCAAAAAGGGAGAGATGGACTTCAATATATAATAGTTGGGGACTTCAACACGCCACTCTCAGCAACAGACAGATCATCTAGACAGAAAATCAACAAAGAAACATTGAATTTAAACTACACTTTAGACCAAATGGCCCTAACAAATATTTATAGAACAATTCACAAAAGAGCTGCAGAATATACCTTCTTCTCATGAAGCATTAGAACAGACCACGTTAGGCCACAAAATATGCCTCAATAAATTTTTAAAAATTGAAATCAAGTATCTCACAGACCACAAAGGAATAAAACTAGAAATCAATAACAAGACAGACTTTGAAAACTGTATAGCAGTCTCCAACTCCCAGCGCGAGTGACACAGAAGACCGGTGATTTCTGCATCTTCAACTGAGGTACTGGGGTCATCTCACTAGGGAGTGCCGGACAATCGGTGCTGGTCAGTTGCTGCAGCCTGACCAGCGAGAGTTGAAGCAGGGCGAGGCATCGCCTCACCTGGGAAGCGCAAGGGGAAGGGTATCCCTTTTCCTAGCCAGGGGAACTGAGACACACAACACCTGGAAAATCGGGTAACTCCCACCCCAATACCGTGCTCTAAACAAACGGGCACACCAGAAGAATATATCCCTCACCTGGCCAGGAGGGTCCCACGCCCACGGAGCCTCCCTCATTGTTAACACAACAGTCTGCTGCGATCTAACCGCAAGGCAGCAGCGAGGCTGGGGGAGGGACACCCACCATTGCTGAGGCTTAAGTAGGTAAACAAAGCCGCTGGGAAGCTCAAACTGGGTGGAGCTCACAGCAGCTCAAGGAAACCTGCCTGTCTCT
>NW_016803320.1:92264-121132 GCF_001698545.2 Rhinopithecus bieti
GCATGTTCTCACTCATAGGTGGGAACTGAACAATGAGATCACTTGGACTCGGGAAGGGGAACATCACACACCGGGGCGTATCATGGGGATGGGGGAGGGGGGAGGGATTGCACTGGGGAGTTATACATGATATAAATGATGAATTGATGGGTGCTGATGAGTTGATGGGTGCAGCACACCAATATGGCACAAATATACATATGTAACAAACCTGCACGTTATGCACATGTACCCTAGAACTTAAAGTATAATAATAAAAAAAAAAAAGAATGTAGAAAACTGTATAAATACATGAAAATTAAGCATCATACTCCTGAACAACCAGTGGGTTAATAAAAAAGTTAAAAGGAAAATCAAATTATTTGTTGAAACAAAAGAAAAGGAAAATACAATAAAACCTGTGAGATATAGCAAGAACAATGCTAAGAGAGAGGTTTATAACAATAAATGCCCACATCAAAAAAAGTAGAAAGATGTCAAATAAACAACCTAAAGATGTACCTCAAGGAATTAAAAAAGAAGAGCAAACCAAACCTAAAATTATTAAAGAAATAATAAAGATCAGAGCAGAACTAAATTAAATAGAGAAAGAAATACAAAAGATCAACAAAATGGAAAGTTGGTTTTTGAAAAGATAAACAAAATCAATAAACCACCAGCAAAATTAACCAAGTAAAAAAGAGAAAACCCAAATAAAACTAGAAACACAAAGGAAATGTTACAACTCATACCACAGATACAAAAACATAAGAGACTTCTGTAAACAACTATACCCTAACAAACTGAGAAATCTAGAAGAAATAGATAAATTTCTGAATACATACAAGCTACCAAGGTTGAATCAGAAAGAAACAGAAAGCCAGAACAACCAATAACAAGTAACAACATTGAATCAGTTAACAAAAAAAAAAAAAAGTCTTTCAGGCACAGAACCTGACAGTGTCACTGCCAGCTTCTACCGAAGTTATAAGAACTAGTATCAATTCTCCTCAAAATATTCCAAAAAATAGACAACGGGAGGCTACTTTGTAACTCATTTTATGAAACCAGCATTAATCTACTACTAAAACCAGACAAGGACATGACTACAAAATAAAACTACATTCCAGTATACCTGATGACATAGATGTAAAAGCCCTTGACAAAATACTAGTAAACTGAATCTAACAGTACATCAAAGACATAACACAACATGATTAAATAGAATCTATTCCAGGAATATTGTGATAGCTCAACCAACATATGCAAATCAATAAACATGATGCAGCACATCAACAGAATAAAGGACAAAACCCATCATCTTACTAGATGAAGAGAAAGCATCTGATAAAATTCAACATCCCTTCATGATAAATACACTCAACAAACAAGGAATAGAAGGAAGATAGTTCAGCATAATAAAGGCCATATATGACAAACCCAGAGCTAACATCATACTGAATGGGAAAAAGCTAGAAGCCTTTCCTCTAAGAACTGGAACTAGACAAGGATGCCCATTTTCACTATTCTTAGTCAATATAGTACTGGAAGTCTTAGCCGGAGTAATCCGGCAAGAGAAAGAAATAAAGAGCATCCAAATTAGAAAAGAAGAAATAAAATTGTCCCTTTTGTGGATGACATAATCTTATAATTAGAAAACCAAAAGACCTTAAAGAAAACCTCTTAGATCTGATAAACAAGTTCGGTAAATTTTCAGAATACAAAATCAACATGCAAAAATCAGTAGCATTTCTATATACCAATAATGAACTAACTGCAAAGGAAATTAACAAAGCAATCTCATTGACAATAGCCACCAAAAATAAAATACCTAGGAATAAATTTAACCAAAGATGTGAAAGACCTCTACAAAACCTATAAAACACTAACAAAATAAATTGAAGAGACCATAAATAAATGGAAAGGTATCCCATGCTCATAGATTAAGAGAAATAATGTTGTTAAAATAACCATATAACTCAAACCGATCTATAGATTCAATGCAGTCTCTATCAAAATAGCAATCACATTTTTCACAGAAATAAGAAAATCCTAAAATTTGTATGAAACCAAAAAAGAGCCACAATAGCCAAAGCAATATTGAGAAAAAAAAAACAAAACTAGAGGCATCATACTACCTGACTTCAAAACATATTAAAAGATGTTATTAACCGAAACAACATGGTATTGGTATACAAACAGACACATAGACAAATGAAACAGGATAGAGAACACAGAAATAAACCCCCCTATTGACAGCCAATTGATTTTTGACAAAGTTGCCAAGAACATACTTTAGGGAAAGACACTCTCTTCAATAAATTGTGCTGGGAAAACTGGATATCCATATGCAGAAGAATGAAACTAGGCCCCTACCTCTCACCATATAGAAAATAAATTAAAAACTTAAATGTAATATACAAAGCTATAAAACTATTAGAAGAAAACATAGGGGAAACACTACAGGACATTGGTCTAGACAAACATTTTATGGCTAAGACCGCAAAAGCACAAGCAATAGAAATATAGAATAAACAAATGGGACTTTATTAAACTAAACAACTTCTGCAATAGCAAAATAAATAATCAACAAAGTGAAGAGGCAACCTGTTGAATGGAGAAAATATCTGTCAAATATTCATTCAAAAAGAGACTAATATTCAGAATATAAAAGAAATCAGAAAGCTCAACATCATAAAAACAATTCCATTAAAATTGGACAAAGAATCTAAATGGACATTTCTCAAAAGAAGGAATACAAATGGACAACAGGTATATGAATCAAATGTTCATCATCATTAATTATCAGGGAAATGCAAAAATCAAAACCACAGTGAGATATTATCTCTTCCCAGTCAGAACAGCTATTATCAAAAAGATCAAAAGTAACAGATGCTAGCAAAGATGTGTAGGTATCAGAACTCTTACCCAGTGTTGGTGGAAATGTAAGTTAGTACAGCCATTATGAATCACTGTATGGAGATTTCTCAAAAAACTAAAAACAGAACCACCATGCAATCCAGCAATTCCACTAGCAGGTATTTATCCAAAGGAAAGGAAATCAATATGTCAAAGGGATCCATGCACGCTTACGATTATAATAGCACTATTCACAATAGCCAAGATACGGAATTGATCTAAGCGTCCATCAATTGATGAATGGAGAAAGAAAATGTGGTATATTTACATAATAGAATATTACCCCACCATTTAAAAGCAAAATCACTGTTGCATGGATATACTGCAAACAAATATGTCATTTGCAGCAACATGGATGAAACTGAAAGTCATCATGTTAAGTGAAATAAGCCAGACACAGAAAGACAAATATTGCATGTACTCATAAGTTAGAGCTAAAAAAAAGTGATCTCACGGATATAGAGAGTAGAATGATAGTTACCAGGGCTGGGAAAAGTGTGGGTTTTGGGGAATGGGATGCAGAATAAGAAAGGTTGGTGAAAATCCAATAAATTGAGAATAAGCCTGACTTACCTGCATAATCCTCAGAACAAAATAAAAACCGTCTGGAAAGGATAAGAGAAATGGCTCACTTTGTGTTATACACATATAGTTAGATAGAAGTAATAAGTTCTAATGTTTGATGGTAGAGTATGGTGACTATAATTAACAGCAACGTAAAGTACATTTCAAAATATCTAGAAGTCAGGCCTTGAAATGTTCTCAACATGTAGAAATGATAAATGCTTGTGGTGACAGTACAACCTAAATACCCTGACTTGATCATTAAACATTCTATGTATGTAACAAAGTATCACATGTTCTCCATAAATATGAGGAAATACTATGTATCAAGAAAATTTTTATTGCATATAAGAAATAGAAAAGAGAATCTAACAACAAATTTTAATCATGCTAGGAAGAACAAATATTGCACTAGAAAAGACATTCCTCCCATATTCTACTCTATATCATTCTGGCCTCTCTCCACTCTCCAAGGAAATTCATTTTAAAAATATGATTTTAAAAGTTCACTTTAAGTATATATGTACCTCTGCCTCCAAAACACAAACTATTTTCTCAGTCATACCAGAAAAAAAGTTCCTGGAGTTAGACAAAGCTGGACATATCTATTTGGGTAGTGTTACTGAACTCAGATCCACATTTCTTCCATGGAGAAAACACTACATCTTGAACATTCTCTTTCCTTTTCCTATTCTGTATTACACTAACACTGAATTTTAACTCATCCTAGAATTACACCTGATTTGCCCTTTTCATTAGTTTCATGCCATTATTATTTAGCATACTTCCAATTTTAAATGTTTTAAAGTGTAAAGTACTGTACTTATTGCTGTAAATAGACTACCTGATAACTCCATCATTTCTATATTAAAAGAGATGATTTAGATTTACTCAATAGGAGGTAAAATTAAACATCTTCATAATTTGAAATAAAATATTATATATTACACTTGCAGCTTCAGTTCAGTTTGATGAAATTATTAATAGCATGTTATAGTTCAGAACAGGAAAAACCATAAAGTTAATATGATAAGGAAATAAATTTTCTTATCACTTTTCTCCTTTTCAGAAAATGACTTTTCAATAACTTATAGGTTTACCTTAGATATTATGATGTTTAGTCAACAAGACAGATATGACATTTTCTATCTTTGATAAATTGATAAAATTTATACCTACACAGGACCTTAGAAATCATACAGATCTATCTCCTCTTTGTTCATAGGAAAATTGAGTGTCTGAAAGTTTTCCTGACTTGTAAATTCTCTTAAAGAAGTCTGTAATAGAAAATGGATAGGTATCCTGATCCCAAAACTGGTGTATTTTTTAAAAAATCCACGAAATAAGAGAGAGCTAGAAAAATTGTGGGTGTAGAAAATCCAAACGAATCCACAAACTAGAAAAATTAGCCAGTTAACTTTACATGAGTGCTGATTTTTAAATTTACATGAAAATTGGCTTATTTTATACAATGAGATTTTACCTGAGATTTTATTGGCTCTGTAGAGCAATTTGAGCAAAATTGGTATCTTTAAACTATTGAGTCTTCCAATCGATTAACATGATATTACTGCTGTTACTTAAGTCTTTATTTCTCTGAGCAATGTTTTCTGGTTTTCTGTGTAGATGTTACATATCTCTTGTATATCTATTTTTAAGAATTTGAAGTATTCCAATCCCATAGTAAATAGTATGTTTTAAGTTTTCTTTTTTATTGCTTCTTGCTATTACATAGAAATAATTGATTTTTAATATTGATATACACTCAGCAAACTTGCAAAATTATAATATTAATTATTTGTTACAGATTCTTTTGGATTTTCTACATTTATAATTTTATCATCTCTATTTCATGGCAACTTTGCTGTCTTCTCTCCTATTTGATTCCTTTTCCATTTTCCTCTAATTAAATGACTAGGACCATTGGCCGGGCATGGTGGCCCACATGCTTGTAATCCCAACACTCTGGGAGGCTGAGACAGGCAGATCACCTGAGGTCAGGAGTTCAAGACCAGCCTAGGCAACAGGGTGAAACCTTGTCTCTACTAAAAATACAAAAATCAGCTGGACGTGGTGGTGCACACCTGTAATCCCAGTTACTTGGGAGGCTGAGGCAGGAGAATCACTTGAACCAGGGAGGTAAGGGCTGTAGTGAGCTAAGATCACACCACTGCACTCCAGCCTGGGCCACAGAGTGAGACACTACCTCAAAAAAAAAAAGACTAGGACCATTAAGACACAGGGGTTACAAGTGGTAATGATGATTATCACTTTTTTCCCCAACTTTAGGGGGACAATATTTACTATTTCACCAGTAAATATGATTTTACTATATATTTTTGTATATACACTTTATTAGATTTAAATGGTTTTATTACTATTTTGATGATATTTTAAAAATCATGAATACATGCTTGTATTTAGCAAATGCTTCTTCTGCATCTATTGACAGTATTAATGTGATAAATTACATTAATTAATTTTCAATATTAAACCCTTATATTCCTGGAATAAATCCTACTTGGTAATGATGTTTTATCCTATTTTATATTTTGTTAAGTTTGGTATGTTAATATTTTGTTTAGAATTTTGTATCCCAGCTCCAAGTATATAGAATCATAATTTTCTTTTAATATCCATGTCAAGTTTTGGTATCAAGCTATTCTGTCTGATAAAGGAATAGAAGAGTATATTTTTTCAGTTAGTGATTGCATAGTCTATGTTTTCCCATATATTTACTTTCCACTTATTTGTATCCTTATATTTAAAGTATATATCTGGGAGACATCAGCAAGATTATAAAATAGGAGGTCTCATGTTTCACTAACTCTCCCACAACACACAGAGAGAAAATGTAGCAGCTATTCAAAGAAAAGAACACTTTGGTGAAAACCCCCCATAACTGGAAATAAGCCTGAGACACCTGCATGATTCATAGAACAAAATAAAAACTGTATGGAAAAGTTTAATAGAAATATCTCACTCTGACTGTGTTACTCTTCTCCTTCCCCCAAGTCAGCACAGTGCCACACAGAAAAGATTCTCCATGAACCACATTTTCTACAGAGGAAAAAGAGAATCAGAATCAGTGCTTTTCTAGCACTCTGAGACTTCTCCCAAGAAGTCCACTCCAGTCTCATTTCACAAGAAACTCAGGAAAAAGTGGCATGGCCAGACTGCCTGTGTTCTCTTTTTTCTATTTTAAAAGGGTTTGTCTATGATGGCTATTACGTCAATTTTTTTTTAATATTGAAAATTATTTAAAAGAATTCAGCAGTGAAGCTATCTAGGTCAGCAATTTTTCTTTTCAAGAAAGGTGCTTAAATTTGGTTTCGATTTATTTAACAGATGTAGCATCATTCGTATTTTCTACTAATTCTTATGGCAATCTTGGAAACATGTATTTCTCCACTTTATCTAAATTATCAAGCAAATGCTTAGGGAATTCATCACCAGCCGACTTGCCTTGCAAGAGCTCCTGAAAAAACTACTAAATATGCAAAGAAAAAAATATTACCAGTCACTGCAAAAACTCACTGAAGACTGGGTGCCATGGCTCATGCCTGGAATCCCAGCACTTTGGGAAGACAAGGAGGGCAGATCACCTGAGGTAGGAGTTCGAGATCCGCCTGGCCAACATGGGGAAACCTTGAAAAACTAAGGTGATCATAAGCAAAAAGAAGAAAGCTGGAAGCATCACACTACTTGATTTCAAATTATACTACGAAGTGAAAGTACTTTAAACAGCATGGTACTGGAATAAATTAGGCTCATTAACCAATGGAAAAGAACAGAGAGTGTGGAAATGAACATATACATCTGTGTTCAATTGATTTTCAATAAAGGTGTCAAGAATTTTGAACAAATGTGCCTTTTACATTGTGAAAAGGAGTCCCTTAAATAGTGTTGAGTAAACAATATGGATATGCAAAAGAATGAAATTGGACCTTTATCTCAGATTATATACATAAATCAAGTCAATATGGATGAAAGATTTAACCATAAGAAATGAAACTTTAAAACTACTAGAAGAAAACATATGAGAAAAACTATGTGACATTGGTCTGGGCAATGATATTTTCAATTTGATCTCAAAAGCACAGGCAACAAAAGCAAAATAGAAAAATGGGATTGTGGCTGGGCATGCTGGTTGATGCCTGTAATCCCAGTACTTTGGGAGGCAAAGGTGAGTGGATCACCTGAGGTCAGGAGTTCAAGACCAGCCTGGCCAACATGATGAAACCCCATCTCTACTGAAAAAAAAAAAAAAAAACCAAAAAACTAGATGGGTATAGTGGTGCATGCCTCTGGTCCCAGCTACGCAAGAGGCTGAGGCAGGAGAATTGCTTGAATGCAGGCAGCAGAGAATGCAGTGAGCCAAGATCACACCACTGTACTCCAGTCTGGGCAACAGTGCAAGACTCCATTTTGAAAAAAAAAGAAAAGAAAAGAAAAGAAAAGAAAAATGGGATTGCATCAAACTAAAAAGTTTCTGCACAGGAAATGAAACAACACAATGAAGAGATAACCCATAGATGAGGAGAAAATGTTTTCAAGCCATTCATCTGATAAGCGGCTAATATCCATGATATATATTAGGAATTCAAACAACTTTATAAAAAGAAAACAAAAAGAATGAGCAATGGACCTGAATAGATAATTCTCAAAGATAATTAAGAAATGGCCAATAGACATATGACAAAATACTCAACATCACTAATCATTAGGGAAATACAAACTAAAACCACAATGAGATATCACCTCACACCTGGCAGAATAGCTATTTTCAAAAAGACAAAAGTTAAAACGTGTTGGCTAAGATATGAAGAAAGGGGAACAGTTGTACACTGTTGGTGGGACTGTAACTTAGTACAGCCATTATGAAAAAAATGTAAGGAGGTTCCTAAAACAAACTAAAAACAGTATTATCATATGATCCAGCTATTCCACTTTTGGCTACTTACCCAAAAGATTTCAAGTCAGTATGTCAAAGAGATATCTGTACTCCTCTATTTATTGCCAGCACTATTCACAATAGCCAAGTTATGGAACCAAACAGAGTCCATCAACAGATGAGTGGATAAAGCAAATGTACATATTCTCAATTAAATACCATTCAGTCTTTAAAAAGAAGGAAATCTTGTCATTTGTGACAATATGGATGGAATTGGGAAACATTATCCTAAGTGAAATAAGTGAGTCACAGAAAGACAAATACTTTATGTTCTTACTTATATGAGGGTTCTAAAATAAACTCATAGAAGCAGAGAGTAGAATGGTGGTTACCAAAGGCTGGGGGTATGGGGGGAATGGAGCGATGATGGCTAAAGGGTATAAAGCCTCAATTAGAGAAATAATGGGTTTTTTCCTTTGCTATAAATTATACGATGTAATCCATATAGTAAATAATAATGTAGTACACACTTTTAAATCACTGAGAGTAAATTTTAAATGTTCTCACCACAAAAAAGATAAGTATTTAAAGTTATAGATATGTTAATTAGCTTGATTTAATTATTCCACATTATATGCATAAATTATAACATCCCTTCGACATATACAATTATAATTTGTTAATTTACCATTAAAATGAAACTCTAAAATAGAAATAAAAGTGTATATTTGTAAATAGCATACAGTTGAGTCTTTTAAAAAATATAATCTAATAATATGTCTCATTAAGGTATTAATCCATCTACCTTTGGTGAAGTTTTTATGCAGTCACTTTTAAATGTATTATCCTGCTATTTGTTTTTACTTATCCTAGCAATACATCATTCCTGTATATGCCCTTTTCTTCCTTCTGTGGGAATCAAGTATTGTTTTTCTATTTTATATCCTCTAATTGGATTTTTAGATATATATTTTTAAATTAATTTAGTAGTTATTGTCAGAATTACAATAGGCGTATGGATCTATCCCAAGCAGGGCTACATTAATAATCTAACACTTCCTGCAAAATGCAAGACTACAATACCTTTTATCTACTTCTTGCTCTTTTTGCTTGTAATGTCATGTATTTTACTCCTATATGTTTTGCATATGTTACAAGGTAATTTTATTGTATTAATCAATGTTATTTGTACTTACCTACACAATTGCCTTCCAAATGCTCCTTACTCTTTCTTGCAGACTGAGGCCTGTGCCTCAGTCTGATAAAAATTTCTCTTCTAAGAAACTTCCTGTACAATTTCTTATAGAATGTGTCTACTGGTGATAAATTATTTCAACTTTTGTTGTCTAAAAAATATTTCTTTTACCTTCATGTCTAAAGCATATTTTCATAGGTTATAGAAGTCTAGGCCAGTAGTTTTATCAGTTTAAAAATATTATTTTATCATTTTCTGGCTTCCATAGTTACTGTTGAAAATTCAGCCTCATTCAGTCTTACTGTCTTAAAGGTAATGCATTTTTTTTTTTTTTTTAACTCAGGCAACTTTTAAGATTTTTTTCTTGAATCTATGGGTTGAGATCTTTTATCATTTTTGGAACATTCTCAGTCATTTATTTACCTTCAATCGTTGCTTTTCTTTCTTCTCTCCTTTTAAGGATCTAAACAGATAATTGGAGACATATATATATTTTATATATTTATGATATTTCAATTGACCATCTTTGAGTCCACTACTTCCAGTCTACTGGTAAGCCAATCCAATGCATTCTTAATTTCCGATTTTGTATTTCTCAGTTCTAGAATGTACATTAACTATTCTTTTTTCTACCTTTCTTTTTATTCTCTTTAACATTAATCATTATTACTTTATAGCTCTTCTAGAAACTGTAACAGATGGATCACTGTGGATCTGCTTTTGTTGTCTCTTTCAATCTCCCTTAAATTTTCATTGTATGCTAGACAATGTGTATAAAAGTACGTTGGAAACCTCACAGCATTTCCCCCTAGAGTAGGTTAAGGGTCTAATCACTAGAATCCAATAAACAATTTAGCGGTATTGGGGCTGGGTGACACTTTTAATTAGCCTCACTCCATCTTTTATTTATCTGGGCTCCTCAGGTATTACTCTCATGGGTTTCTGATTCAGAGTTCGTCAGATCTATTTCCTCCTCCATGAAATATTTCACGACATTCAGTTCTTCCTTTCAGATACATTGGCTTACTCTTTAGCTTTACACAAATCACTTGGGAGACCAGCTGCGTGTTTGATTCACTCCCTCTCTCTCCCATAGGACATTGCCTCCTCAGATCCTGAAACTAGTGGAGATTTCACTCTTTTGGTGCAGCCTCCTGTTAGTTATGACCCTACTGACTTCTACTCCCCCACAGTGAAGTTTCTTCACCTATCTCATGTTCAATCTTTAGCTGGCCCTCAAATCAACAAATGCTTGCAGAGACAAAAGGTCAGTAATATACAACTCACCTGGCACTTTCCTCTCTGTAACTTGTTCCTCTAGTTCTCGTTGCTCCTACAACTCTCCGTTACATTTAAAAATGTGAGTCTTACATTTTTTGAATTACCAGGGAGCATTGTTCTGCTATTACCTACTGTTTCTACCTGAAAGCAGAAGTAGACAAACTACATTCTGATTTGAAACAATAACATTGCTTATAGATGATTCTCTTTTAGTAAAAATTATTAAATTATTAGAAATTATTTTATTGCATTAGCTAGCATTAAAGAAGAACCAGGCTCAGCATTCTGTCTTCTGCTCCCACCCATCCATAGACTCCCACCAATTGGTCTGTCCCTACTTAACACTAAGTTTTAATTTTGAAAATAAATGAAAGTATAGATTGCATGTTTTAAGAATTCGCAAATTACACTCTTGTATATGTGCCTCCCTGACCCCATTATGTCTCTGTCTTCCCACTCTGCTACATATAAACACACACATACATACAAACAGAAGTAGAATATTTGTTTTAATTTCCCCTACAAAGTTTAGGGACAGAAAAAAACAGTGAAAGACCAAGAGTATAACTTTCTCACTTGTTCCTGTCTACTCTACCTTAGCAAAGGAATGCAGAGAAAAACTTCAGGATTAAGTGAACAAATAGCTAAATTTAGGTCATCCTTCCTTCCCTAGACTCAACTTCAATTAAATGTGAAAATATCAGAAGGGGAATATTTGTATATAGTTGTTATGGTTCATTTTATGTGTCAACTATCATGCCCAGTTGTTTGGTCAAACACCCACAGTAATCAAATCTAATAATCCTAGATATGGTAATCTCAGTATCAAATATTTTGGTACTGAGACCAGGGTGCTGCTGTAACAAATACCTGAAAATGTGAAAGTGGCTTTGGAATTGGATGATGGGTGAAGGCTGGAAAAAATTTTGAGGTGCTTGGTAGAGAAAGCTTGCATTGCCTTAAAGAGAGTATAGGAAGAAACATAAATATTAAAGATGCTTCAGGTAAGGTCTCAAACACAAATGAAGAACATGTTACTGGAGACTAGAGGAAAGGTGATTCTTGTTATTAAGTGGCAGAGAGCCTGGCTGAATTATATTTTGTTGGGTAGAAAGTAGAACTTATAGTGATGAACCTGTATTCATTATTCAGCTGAAGAGATTTCAAAGCAAAGTGCTGAAGGTACACCCTTGTTTCTTCTTGTTACCAATAGTAAAATACAATAGGAAAGGGATAAATTTAAGAAGAAATAGTTAAGCAAAAAGAATCTGGAACTTGTAGATTTGGAAAATTATCAGACTATCCACATTACAAAACAAAAGAAAATGTGCTTTGGCGGTATCACCAATGTTATTGCTGGAAAACTGTTTGCTCAGGAGATTAGGCATGTGATTTGTGGATCCAATTAGTTTCTCAGCATAAGCACTGCCACCTTGGACTGAAAGGGAAAGGCATGGGTCAAAATGAAGGAACACTGTCAGACTTCTGGAATTCCACAGGAAGAAAATAAATCAATGGAACTATTTGGTTGCAAATATGTATTATATTTCAGAAAATGGGAAGAAGAGGCCAGCAGGCTACTGCTGTCACCATGGACTCAGAGGGCACAGACCCAGGGAATAGCACCCTCACATCCTGGATTTCAGAGGCCACAGCAGGGCTGTCACCTGGGGTCAAGACAGGTGGAGCCACCACCAGGTGAAAGCATCAAGCCTGTGGGGATATTTCTCAAGCCTTAACATGTAATAAAATGTGCCCTGCAAAGTTTTAAACTTGCTTGAGACTCATGACCCCTTTTTCTTTCAATTTCTCTTTTTTGAAATGGGAATGTCTATTCTATGCTGGTCCCGCTACTGTATTTTAGAAACATAGAACTTGTCTGGTTTCACAATTTCAATGATGAAAAAAAGTTTTTCCTCAGGATAAATAATAGTCTGTGTCTCACCCATAATTGATTTGAATGATTTAGATAATGAGATTTGAGACTTTGATTTGATAGTGTTTAGATGAGATTTGGGACTTAAAAATTGATGCTGGAATGATGAAGACTTTTAGCAATGTTGGGATGGGGTGAATGAATTGATATTTTGCACACGGGAAAGACGTACATTTGGGGAGTTGAACTGTTTTGTGTTGAATCATCTGTTTCCCAGTAAGAGGTATACCCTAGTACCTCAGAATGTGACCTTATTTGGAAATTTGGTTAAATGTGGTCTTTAACTTTAAAGTTAAAATAAGACAGATACACACAGAGGAAAGACAACGTGAAGACAGCCACATAATGACAGAGGCCGAGATTAGATTGAGGCAGCTGCAAGCCAAGGAATGATATCCTCACCTCAAAACTACATTCCCCTCCCAGGCTCTGAATGAATCATAACTTGATTTTGGTAGACCCAGATAAATAGTTTGGTATCACGTCACTTTCACCCACAGGCTCAACCAGGACAGAGCATCCCAGGGGTGACCATTCCTCTGATCTCTGCCTCACAACTCACCCCAGGATAACCAGTCTTCTGCCTAAGCTAAAGCACCCAACACATCCCCATCTGTAAGAATACACTTCTACTCTGCTTTTCCCAAGAGAAAAGCACAGTCATATGGTCTATGTCTAAGTAGTCTATGTAGCCCACTTTGTGTTTGGAGTTATATATAGATAGATAGATAGATAGATACAAGTTATATATATATAACTTGTAATGCTCACAATATGTCTAGTATACAAGTTACTAGTATGAAAGTTATTATTCTCATTCTCTGCAGGAGTCACCCGAAGCACATGATGCTTAAATAATCTGCCTTAGTCATTCAGTTAGTAAACAATGGAGCCAAAATTAAAACCAAGGACTTCCTGCAAATGTGTCAAAGTACAAAGAAAATGTATAATGTTTGATTTAGATCATTTCTTAGGGATGTTCAGTCTTTGTCAGTTTTTCAGATTACCTTACCAGCTCTTTCATCTTACCAAGGTATTATCTGAGCCTGTAAGGTCATTTACTAGATCCTTTGTTGGCATGGGAAGAAAAAGTCTCTTATTTGTACCACGTGCCCTTGTGCCACTCTTCTAGACCTTAATTAACCATATTTCCTTGTTTCTTCTAGCCCTGACTTAACCATATTTCTTTGCTTGCCCAGGTACTAGTGACCTTGCTGGCTGTCAACTAGCTAAGGATGGCAAGGCATTGTTGATACCTGCCCAAGAGCCCTAGCTCATGACCTGTTCTTCTTCACCTTGGTCAGGGCCCAGTGGTATTGTCTAATGGCCTGGACCCACCTCAGCTCTCAGTGGTGCTTTAAATCCCCTTAGGGCTGGCAGTGAATCCCAAGTAGTCTGTCCAAAAGTCCTTTAATACAGAGTCACTTCATCCCTGCAATCGCTATGTTTTCTGGCAAGCTCCCCACCCTAACTCCCAGCTAACATTCTATCTCTCTACTTCAGGAGAAGCCTGGGATTTGGGATTTCTATCTCCAGTATACGAAAAACGAAGGTGGCTTAAAGGAGCTACACTGAGGCTCCCTCTATGCATGCACCATCCCTCTAACACTAATAGTCTCCCACAGGTAGGTATAGGACTCTTTACAATAAAATACTAGGCTAGAATATCAAATATAGATTGGTGCAAAAGATGTGCTGCTTTATATTTCCCATCCATATGTCTCTGTCTTTCCTCTAGGACTTCAGTCAATTAGAAGTTCACTTCTCATCTCTGCCTCTTGTCTTGCACTAGAATGGTATGCTCCCCACTCCTTTCAACATGAACCCCATCACGTTATAACCTTCCTCTACCTGTGCTAACGATTACCCTGTCTCCTCCTATTAATGATGGAAGAGCTTTTTTTTCTGTGTTATAGAAGAAACTAATCTAGATGGTCAGTCCTGGCTTTTAATGTTAATAGACAATTATCAGCTGAAATAGTTTCAGCTATAATTAACATAAAATAACAACTCAATTTGGCTTAAATTGTACAGAAACAGCATTATCTGATATGATTATTCCCAAGGTAGGACCATTTTAGGTTTTTATATTTAGTGCTCAGCTGTGTCATAAAACGGTTTTCTTCTTTCTGCCTTGCCATCCTTAGCCAGGTGACAGCCACACGACAGCTGCCACCATTCTAGGTGTCACGGACAGATACAATAATATCTAGCAACAGAAGATAACAGCTTTTTCCTCTTCAGGTTTGGGAAGGATTGTGGTAAACTTCTCTAATGAAGTATAATATATTTCATTAGAAATTCACCAACATATAAGAGTTACTGTTGTCCCACATTCTTGTCAACACTTGTATTGTCACTTTTTTTGTTAGCCATTCTAGTGAGTACGTTGATATTGGTGAAGTTGTTTTTGCATTTCTAAATAATAATTATTTAATGTTTATTAGTTTAATATAGCGCTTCCTCTGTAATCATTTTATATGCCGCATGCTTTTTAAAACTAATGCTCACTATCTGATGGTATAGCCATTTACTCAATTTAAGCACTCAATTAGTTGCCAAAACAATATTCCAGAAATTTTTTATAGCAAGAAAAGCCTTGATCAGAAGCATTTACAGCATCTCACTTCTCAGATGCGCATCATGTGCCTCTACATAAACTGGTTTTTGGCAAAGGCAAGGAGACCACCATGATTGGCTTAGACCATTCATGATTCAGCCCCAGGCTGATACAGGAATATATCTCCCTTAAGGTACACTACCAGTGGGGTAACTGAATTGAATCAGAGTTTTATTATTAGAACAAAAGAAGGAAAAGTTACTGTTATTGAGTAGACAAAGTGTACACTAAAAATGCTGATGGAATTTTAAAAAATAATTTCATCTCTTGATAAAGTCTAGCATTCATAATTATTTTATCTATTCAAAACCTTACTTTGTTAATCAAAAGCTAAATAACTGCTATATTAGACAAATGGATGAATCAGACTAACTAGTTAGAAAGTCATATACATGGAGCTGCAAATGAGAAATGAATTTCAAAAGCAACTTCCTCACTGACTTAAAATCAGTCTGTCACAAAAACATATGGGCTACAGTCTGAATTTCAAATAAGGTAACATTTGTTAGATAATGTCAATTTCATTTGTTTCACTTGGCTAATGACCAGCATGTATTTGGAAGTCAGCAAGCCTATGTTTAGCTATATAATGCATCATTTGGCTACTAGCAGTAATATTTGGCTTGCAACGAGAGACTTTTTTTCTTCTGTGTGACACTTCAGTGCTTAGCCAGCTGCGTAAGTTAATTATAAATTTTGCTATCTATTGTCAGAAGTCACCTGTTCCAGACTTTGGCTATAACACATGTTTACATATCCATATATACATTTCTTCTTATAATTACTGTAGGTTCAAAGAAAAATAAAATCCCTCAAGTCAGAGGTTGAATCTTCCTCATTTCCGTAATACACAAAATTGCTTAAATCTTAACAAGGTGTGGTTTTCTTTGGACAAAATTTATTATTAAAAAAAAAAAATTAGCGGCTGGGCGCGGTGGCTCAAGCCTGTAATCCCAGCACTTCGGGAGGCCGAGACGGGCAGATCACGAGGTCGAGAGATCGAGACCATCCTGGCTAACACGGTGAAACCCCGTCTCTACTAAAAAATACAAAAGCTAGCCGGGCGAGGTGGCGGGTGCCTGTAGTCCCAGCTACTCGGGAGGCTGAGGCAGGAGAATGGCGTAAACCCGGGAGGCGGAGCTTGCAGTGAGCTGAGATCTGGCCACTGCACTCCAGCCCCGGCGACAGAGCGAGACTCCGTCTCAAAAAAAAAAAAACAAAAAACAAACAAACAAAAAAATTAGCTTAAAATAATCTTTCTCTGATATATTATTGTATCAACCAAAATAAACATCTTCATGTGTAGAAAAATACGAGATGAAAAAATTTAAGGAACATACTAGGTTTATTTTGTTACTTCTATTTTTTGCTAAAAGATTCTAATTTGGCCTTATTATGATCATATAGTCTACAAAACATATTCTTAAGATTTAAGACTTTAAACGTAATTTTCCTTAAATCTTCAAAGTAAATTTAATGGGATTTTATAAATTAGATAATAGTTGTAATTACTCATACTTACTAAATTGGCTTTACTTAAACATTGAGATTAGTTGGTTTTAAACAAACATATTCCCAAGCTTAATTATGGATAACAGCAGTTACATAATTTTCTATGTGCAAAAAAGTAAAACGACACATGCTAATGAGGTCAAGGACCAGCCCCTCTCAAATTTTCATTTCCACACATGTCAGCAAACAGCTGGAAGCTAACAATAGTAGGGGTTGTGCTTTTGACTCCTTTAAAAATAAAATGGCTCTGCTTTGAAAAGACAAATAATATAATGCATTGCAGGTTTCAACTCTATGTGTCTGTCTCAGCCTCACCCAAGCTGCCAGGAACAGTGTCTTCCTCTTGGGAGTTCAGCCATAGCCAAGCTCTTACCAGGGACAGTCAGGCTGGTGGTTCCTTCTGAGTTTCTCAGTGTTTGTGGTTTTCAGTGATCAGTGAGCTACAGCTTTCTTAATCTACTCCCATTACACGTGCAGTACCCCCGGGCCTAATTCAGCTTAGCCTTGTACCCTGGACACCTGTGGTCCTATTTAACGCCTAATTCCTATAGAAACCTTGTCTTCAGGAATGGGTCATGCTTTCAGATTCTTCATCTTATTTCAATCAAGCCTCAGTCCTTGTACTCTAGTTACCAAACATCAACAAGAATCATGGCCATCCTACAGCCTCCCTTAGCCAAATCTTGTCCACCTGAATCAAAAACCTCTGAAACTTTCATCTCACTTGGAGACAACATGATTTTGACACCCTACCAGTTTTCCTCAGCCTCCACCAATTACCAATTAATTAATTGCCAATTCTGTCCCATTCTTAGGTGAATCTTGTTGCCCTAGAAGGAAGTTTTATTACGCTATTGACCTAGGCAGGGCTGTCAATGACAGATAGGTATGATACATATCAGAACCTTTGTGTTTAGTTGACAGCTGCCTGATTCCTTTCCTGATACAAAGGAATCAAGTGACTGCATCTGAAGCAAAAACATTTTTTTCTCCTTTATCGGCATAACTAGCTTTTTTTTTTTTTTTTTTTAAAACTATAGTTTCAAATTTGTTGCTAGAAAGAAAACAGCTGGTAGGAGGAGTGTAACAAGAAAAGAGGCTTAAAGAAAGCTGTGATTTCTATAGTTATTCTAATAAATGTGTGAAATAGCCAATCTGGAAGCACAGGATAAAACCAACTGAAAGCATATGAATTGACATTTGGGTATATGAGGTCTCCTCTTCAATAATATGGTAAGAAGTTTGTCTGTTGTAAAGCACATGTGGCAATTAATAAGAGTACGTTAGGTTTATTAAGCAGGCACTTTACATGTACCAGTTAATTCTTTTTTTTTGAGAGGGAGTCTCGCTCTGTTGCCCAGGCTGGAGTGCAGTGGTGCGATCTTGGCTCACTGCAAGCTCCGCCTCCCGGGTTCAAGCCATTCTCCTGCCTCAGCCTCCCGAGTAGCTGGGACTACAGGCACCCGCCACCACGCCTGGCTAGTTTTTTGTATTTTTTTTTTTCTTTAGTAGAGATGGGGTTAAACCATGTTAGCCAGGATGTTCTCCATCTCCTGACCTCATGATCCGCCCGCCTCGGCCTCCCGAAGTGCTGGGATTACAGGCGTGAGCCATCGCGCCCGGCCTAGTTAATTCTTAAAAATCATAGGAGATAGGTATATTTCACAGATGAAGAAACTGAATCACAGAGTTGAAGACATTTATACAAGGTTATACACCCAATTAAATAGTAAACAACAGTATTATTAACATATGTGTACTTGAAGTTTGCTTAAATGTTCTCGCCACACACACACACCCCTCCACACATGGTAACTATGTGAAGTGCGAGATGTGTTAATTAGCTTGATAGTGGCAATAATTTCATAATGTGTATATATACATATATATAGCAAATTATAATTTTGTATACCATAAGTATATAACTTTGTCAATTATGTCTCAACACATCTAGAGGGAAAAGAAAATAAAAAATTTAAAAACAAATGAAACAGTCAGAATTCCAACCCAGGTCTGCTGATTCAGGTGACGGTAAGTCAATATCAGTCAAAGTTAAGCATTGTGTAGAAAATTATCCTGTTTCACATTAAAATATTTCCAAAGGAATTTAGAAATAGTCTCCATTCTATACTCTGACAAGAATGCAAATTCTGAAAATTTCCTGTCCTGCATTAAATGATCAATTAAGGTAGCATTTGAGGGAAACATATCAACTTGCTTTCCTCTCCTATCCTTCAGTATTTAAGTACCATCAGCAGTGCTCATTGGATCTCCAATGAGAGAAATGCTAGGAACCTAAAAATCCCTAACTAACTAGTTAACATGGCTAAATCTTGAGGAGTCATAGCATGGTGGACATTTTGAGAGAAGAAACACTGTTTATACCAGTTAGGACTTGGTTTCTCACCCTGAGAACTTGGCTGTACCACTTATGGTCTTAGGAATCCTTTTTCCCAACAAGAAGCAGACAAAATAGCCTCTTTGGTCCTTTCCCCCTGGACCCCATCCTAATCTTGCTCTTTGAAATCTTTCTTCTAAAAAAGTAAGGAAGAGGATGCAAAATTAGCCCACAGAAACAGCCTTTTTCTAAGGCTTGAGTCGTGCACTTCACCTTTCCTTCCCCTTGCACTGTAACCTAATCTCAAGAAGGTTAGTCAGATAAGAATCCCAAGAACATTCAACTGTAGACTATCCGATTGCACCAGATTGTTTCTGGAAGACACAGAAGAATGGTCTGTGAAGCAATCACCAAAGGAAGGTAATACAATGAGGGAAGCCATCTAAAGGAGCCTGCCACAAAAAGTTTAAAACTCTGCATGGCAACTTGACCCAGTTGTGTCCTTGACAATTATTTCTTCTCAGGAGGAAAGACTAGGTTATGCTGTAGTAACTTAAAACCTCAATGGCTTACAAAAGGGAAAGTTTGCTTTTGGTTGATACTACACGTTCAACACAAATCAGATACAGTCTGGTGAAGAGGGGAAAAGAAAAATATGCCTAACTGGCTCTCAAAGTTTCTGCCTCTGTCCAGATTCAACAGGCCAGAGAAAATCAGACGGTCACTCCCAAGTTTAAAAGGCAAAAATGTATAACCCTTCTGTTGGGATGGATACCACATATTATATGATGCCAGTGGAAATATCATTTGCTCCAAGAGAAGGACAGTGACTATTATGAACAAAAATACAAAATGCCACAGGTTGTGTTTTGTGTCTAGTGGTTTATTTATGGTGTGCAGCTTAAAACAACACACATTCATTCTCTCATAGTTTCTTTGGGTCAGGAGCCTAGGCACAGCTTATCTGGGTTCTCTGCTTCAGAGTCTCACAAGGCTGTCAGAGCTGTGATATTTGAGCCCGTGGGTTCTATCCAAACTCACATGGTTGTTGGTAGTATTCAGTTCCTCGCAGCTAAAGGACTGAGGCCCTCATCTTCCGCAGACCATTCAGTGCTTTGCCCTATGGGTCTCCCCACTCAAGTGTGGTGGGTCACCCACCAGGTTACGCAAGGTTACAGGTCCGCTGCCTTAACCCTGAAGGCCAGGCAATGTGCCAAGGCCACAGTGCCCAGCCCAAGAGCAGGTGTCCCAGCGAACCCAAACATCCCAGAGAGTATTTGAGAACCTACCGAGGAAAACAGTCCCATCGCGCACACACACAGGAGGCAAAGAGCCAGAAAATTAGCTTAAAAGCAGCTTAAGAATGGGAAGCAGCATGGATCTCTAAAGTTGTCTTGCTGCCATCCAGGGGTGCCTCACATGTAAGTCCTAATAAACTCATCTACTTGCCAGTCTGGATTTGTCTGAGTCATTCTTTGGTCTCTCAGCTCCCTCCTAGTTTGGGAAGAATATTTTTAATACAATTCCGGGGTTTTCTCATTATAACCATACAGACAGCCCTCATTATGGCAGCTTGCTTCTTCAAAACCAGGAAAGTAGTCCATAGAATACTGCCAGGAAGTCAGAGCCTTCTATAACATAACATAATCACGGGGGTGGCATCCCATCATCTTTGCTCTATTGTATTGATTAGAAGCAAGTCAACAATTTCACCCACAGTTAGGGGAGGTATTGTAGGAAGGTGTGAACACCAGGAGATACAGATCTCAAAAGCCACATTAAAATCTGTCTGCCACAGGTGGTGGAGTAGGAAACGAGTGGGGAATCTTTGGGAATCTTTAGGCTTCCCCTGGAGATTACAGTATACCATTCATGTAAATTTCAAAAACATGGCCAAGAATATTCCAGTTAGTACCAGAAACATGATATTTTAGCTTCCTGTGTAGGTAAGATTATTCTATTTGACGTTAAGATCACAGCACTAGTTTTATTTTAATTCCACTATATTTCCCCTGCCTTTAGGCTGCTATTCCTCACTAAGAAAACCATTTTAAAAGTACTGGTCATGATATTAATGAAAACTGTCTTTGCTTCTTGATTTTTATCTTGGTTTTAGAAGGATTTTAAAATATGTACTGATCCTAAATTTATTCACATCCTAAGGCCTATTTTATCTGCTCCTTGTAAACTATCAGCATTTCCACATTAGTCACAGACGAAGGGTGTCACCAGAATAGCTAATAAATACAACCTATGCAAAGCAGCTTCTATCAAAATAAGAGAGAACACCAGGCTCCTGATTTCCACAATTAGTGTATATTATGTGTTTATAAGCCAAGCAGCTCAAAAAGGCATTGCCAGAGAATATACTGAATGAAAATGTTTGCTTACCAAAAAAGATATTTCTAAATGTGAATTATGACCAATTTGTTTTTTCGTAAGACCAAAATAATGCTGCAAAAGATTTTCAAATACAAGTTGACAAAAATAAATCTGGCTGTTTGTAGTAGTTTATGGTATAAGAATTATGAGGAATGTTTTGATTTAAGGAGTAAAGGAGTAAAATCTATTTCAAAGGGAAATGCAAACATTTTACAGAGCATAGGCTGTGTGGTATCACAATACTAATCAAGTGCCTGTCAGATGGGATGTATAATGTTTCTCTCCCACTATAACAATAAAAGTACCCTTATCTTTCACCACAGTTTTATAATGAAATAATACTGTGTTTACACACAGCTGCTAAATGTCATTGGCAACACCAGTGACAATATGATTACTGACCTCAAAGACTGTATGTTGTTCCTGTCCTCAAAGGTGCCAGAAAGCAACGTGATAATCCAGATGAAACCTAAGAAAAGGAACTACAAAAGGCTTATATGCAGGTCAGAAGATATTCAAACTGATTTATAACTAAAGATATGGCAACTAAAACAGTGGGATATACCTTTTATCCAATATAGTGTCAAAGATCAAAAGTTTTAAAAGTGTTGTATTGGCCATGGTAAGGAGAAATGAATACTTTCAAATTATGATAATGAGAGTAGAAATTGGGGCAGTCTCCTTGGCAGGCAACCTGGTAATACCCATCAAAAAATTAAAATACAGGAAAGGGGAGTTGGTGCACAATGAGTATAAAGTTCTATTATGTGAGATAAAGAGGTTCTATAGATCTGCTATACATCATAGTGCCTATAGTTAATAACATGCTACTGTACACTTTAAAGTATGTTAAGAGGAGATCTCATGTTAAGTATTCTTGCCACACATACACACACAGAACACAAAAAAACAATAACGTTTTTGGAGGTGAAAACTGAAACTAAAATATGTTTAGTACCTTGATTATGATGATGGGGTCACAGGTGTATGCCTATATCCAGATACATCAAAATATATACATTAAACATGAAAACTTTTCATATATCAATTATACCTCAATGAAACAAAAATTCAAATACATGTAAACACAGACTTAGCAGTTTTGCCAAGATGTATACTCAACCGTAAGCACAAAGACATTTTCTCAAGGAAACTCCCCAAAAACATTATATAGTAAAATAAAATGAAAAGCAAAACACAGATGTGTGTACATGAGACGTCCTCACTCGACTAGAAAAAGGAATATATATGTTTATGTATACATTTTTTTTCTAGAAGGATAAACAAGACCCTATTGGTAGTGGTTATCTCTGGAAAAGGAAGATGAACTATGGAGTAGAAATGTATTTTACTTTTATTTTCTAGCCTCCAGTACTATTAGGAATTTTACCATTCCAATTTTCAATAAAAAATAATAAAATAAATAAGAAATAAAACTGACTGATCTGGATGAATCAGATACAGTGAAAGTCATACGCTAATTAAAATTATGGAATTATATTTTGGTTTCTCAGCCTGACCACATTTTAATTGTCCTTAAGAGGCCAAGTGAATGATAGGGCAGTTCCCACTCAGAATGCTAATTTGTTTCCTCTGGCTTTTTAAGAGTATCTGTGCTTTGGAGACTTATTCCAGGTTATTATGACCTGAAGGAAATCAGCTTGTTAATCTCAGGGTCATCTGAAGATGAGAGGGTTGAGGTTCTGAGGGTTGAGAGCTTAGTTGGGACCCCAGGCCTAGATTTACCAGGGCAGATGTTAAAAAGCCATTTGTTGAGGAAGAAGTCAATAAGCCTCTCAAAATATGATTAGACAAATTGCTTTTGGGAAGTTTCTTTATGCCTAAAGCATAACGCAGTCCTGAAACTGGATTCTCAAGGTTTAAAGACCAAGAATGGGCCAAAAAACCCCCAAAAAACAAAAACCCCTGAATTCTCATACCCACCTCAGTTTGGTCTCTTCACTTACTCTTAAATCAGATCCAGACTACCCCCTGGTGGTTGCCTAGAAGAGACATTCCTGTCTGTCTCACTGTGCACTTGGATTCAAACAAGTGGGACCTTATTTTATTATGAAGACAAACTTCCCAGAAATGGCAAATATAATCCAATTTGCTATCAGGCCATGAAAAAATATCTAGCATGGCAGTATGAGTGGAGGCTGAAATGGAGAAGAGAATGATTGGTAAGACATTTTATGTTTTAGATAAAATGTTTTTAAATGTTTCTCTGCTTTGCAAATGCCTTTTCTTCTGGCCTCACTCCCCTTTCAAAGGTCACAACTTTCAATCGACTGAGTGCCATAGGCCCCAGCCTCTCTCAGCTGTAACTGATTCATTGGCTCTAATTTGTGTTTCTGTGGGTTGATGTCACCTCAACATACTCTAAGTCACTAAAGACACATGACATTACCTCACTTTCTGAATTACCTAACATCCCTAAATAGAATTTGAATCTCATGTTCAGAACTGATCAACTTATATTCATCTCACTAGATGAGACATTTTCTGAATTTAGTGTTAGTTTAAGCTACGGTGTCTGAACATTGCTCCTGGAACAATGGCATCGTCATATAAATAAAAAAAAATCTATGGGGATCTAGGTAGTATATGTTACTAGAAAAATGAAGCGCTGATTCTTCCAAGTGTTCAGCTATTTGCTCTATTTCATTTAGGTGTAGTGGAGGTGTGACTCTTCCTGGGGGGTTGACTTCTTGAAATTGCCTTTCCTCATCTGAGGCTGGGATTTGAAATGTTTTTCCAATCATCAAAAGCCCTATGGAGCTTTGGGGAGGAGAAAAAGGGGTGTCCCACACTTTCAGTGTTTGAATAGGATCCTTAGAACTCTCCCTTTATGATGGTGCTTCCTGTTCCTCATTTTAAAAGCAAAGGATTAAAATGTCGTTATGATTTTTTCAAATAAAAGATAGACCAAAAGGTAACATTCCAAAAAAATGGATGAAAATGTGAAAATAATGGCTAAAATTAAAACTACATATGGTCAAACAAGTATAAAATAACCCGAGACCAAGAAATGGCTCTTTGAACATATTTCAATGGCTAAAAAGTGATTGACATCTGTCAGCATTGTGGATGTAGAACACCTCAATTGACAGAAGCTGGAGTCTCTGGCAGCTCCTGAGTTAGGAACTTCTGCAGTCATCATCCTTATCTCATGCCAAAGGTTCATGCCTACAGCTAGTGAGGTGCATTCATACCTTCAGAGAGCAAAAACCAACCACAAATCACTCATCAATTTCCTACAAGCAATCTCAGCATTTGTCTAACCAATCAGCAATTTGTGGAGACTATGAACCCTTCTCTTTCTGCCTTCCCGCCATTCTCTCCATATGCTTAGATAATCAAGTATCATAAACTGACCCTTGTGTTGAAACAAGTGCAAGCGATTGATGGTTGCCAATAACAGAGTCATATATAATAAGGCAAAAGTGGAAACTGACAGGTCTTATTATGGCTTACAAGACTACAAAACCTGAAGTCGGTCCTTCTCTAACCTCCTTCCTTCATTTCTCCCCTCTTGCTCTGTTCCAGCCACACTCACTTTCTTCATGATTTTTCTCTCACACCAGACACATTCCTGTCTTAGGCATCTTCATTTGTTTTTTTTCCAGCTTGGAATACTCTTTCCAGATATCTTCCTGACACACTCTCTCTTAAGTCTGGCTGAACTCTTACTTTAATGTCACCATCCCATTTAAGATTTCTTCTCCCTCATCACTCCTGATCCCCTTACTTTGATCGATGTTTTACACATTTTAAATACTATATAATTTAACTTTTATGTTTATGTCTTTCTCCCTATCCCAAACCACACAAAATACAAAATCATAGCCACAAAGGCAGGTGTTTTCATCTGTTTCTTTCACTGCTGTATCCTTGTTGTCTAAAAGAGTATCTGATGTGTGGTTAATACTCAATAAAGCCAATGTTGTTAAGTGAATAAGGAATGAAGACATTGACACTGCAAGACAAATCAGTTCTTTCACTGTGCAATGTAACAATAAGCCCAGGTCAGGGAGGCACAACCTTTGGTCCAGAGCTATCAAGTAGTTCATAAGGGGTGTACTGCATAGCAGAAGTGAACCAGGTCAAAGAGTTAATGTAGCAGAACTTGCTAAGTCTTTAACAGCAATTGTTGGAATAAGTCTAGAACAGTGTGGTTCAAATGGCTGCTTGAAAGATTTTACTGATGTTTAATCCAGTATATCTTGAATCTACCTGCTAGCCTAACCAACCCTACCTTGCACAGACATCGTCTCTGGCTTAAAGAGCCTGCAGTCATTCTCTGACAACAATCTCTCATTTTCCATTTCTCCTTAAAGTGAGGCTTTCTCAGAAAGGATGGAAGACCCTGGAGGTGAATCTAAATAACCCAATAACTTGAAATTTGGCTCCTATCATTCTTATCAGAGCTATGAGTTTCCAAAGACACCACTATGATATTAGCAAGGGGATCTGTATCACTTACAATTGATTGAGTGGGGAGAGATTCTGAGCCACTTTCTTCTAATCTCTCTGACTTATCCCGTGACTTATCTGGATGTCTACCTTTGAAATGGCTGCTTTCCCACTATAGATGCATGCTTCTCTCTCTTATGTGCTCATGAGTTATAGAGTACACTTGTGTTGTCATCTTTTCTCTGCATCACTGATAAGTTCATGACCTACATTCAATCAGCAATCAAAAAGAATGTTGAATGAATGCTAAATCTTCTTGGCAACTGATCACAAATAGGTATCCAGTATGCAAAGGCGCAAAGCAGAAGGGAAAAAAAATGAGCAAGTACATGTTGTTACACTCTTTACAGATATTACCCTATTTCAACATTACAAAGAATTTTCACACAAAATAGAGTATGCCTTTCCCCATCAACTGAATTATAAGCTCCTTGAATATGTGGCCCTGCTAATCTTGTTCATCACTGTATCCTTACATCCAACAAGATGCATGGCCCATCAGAGGCACTCAGTACATCGTTTTGAATAAATTATTAAATACAGTCATTGCAGTTCCTCTTATCTGTAAATCTGGCCCAAATCCCAATTCTATATCCAGTCTCATTAGTTGTACTTTACTCACAAGACGGAGCCTTACAAGATAGTTGAAACATTCTTTCTACATCCCAAGATTGCTTCCTTTTTTTTCTTAATTGTTACTTTATTACAATATGGTAGAGTTCATTAAAAATTTAAACTATAGCTTGATAATCTTTAACCAGGCAGTTTTAATAAAGGCAAACTATTTATTTAAAAGTGATCATAAAACAACTCAAAATGCAGAGTAAGGAGGATGAGAAACATCTGACTGGCCAATAGATTTAGTTTTCTCAGTATATGAAATTCAAACTTTTCATGTTTAGGAAAGGTAAACTGTAACTTCAGGAGACAGCAATACAGAAAGATTTCATCACATAGACTAGTTTCCATTTAGTGGGTCAAGGGTTTTTAGCTGTCTCAATTGGGATAGATAAATGTATAGGACTGCCCATGCTTCAGCCTTCTTTGTGAACAACTTTTGATCAGCAATGCACTCGGCAATTGTCTTCTTTTCCAGCTGTGCTCTGCACCATTTGCTTCGCTACCACATGCTTTTCCACACAGTTTATCATATGTTCTTGTTCCTTTCAACACATCATAACCTGCACAGAGATATGATAGTACATGTGATTCTTTACCTCCTTATATACTCGATGCAGTCATTTCTGAAAAGTATTCTCCAAAGTCATAGCAATGTTATTCCTCTTGGCATCAAAAAGGTAATGGCACTTGTGACCCACAGCCTGCTGTGACTTCTCCAAATCAGTGGTATCCTGGATTTGTTTGATGGAAGCATCCTTCACCTCTTCTAGTTGGGCAGTCTTTTTGCTCATTCAGTTTATCAGCAAATTCTCCAACAGAGGCACCACATTTTTTAATTACAAAGATAAGTAACCCTACCACTGATACGGTAGAGAAGATCTCTGGGGTAATCACATATATTTCTTTGCAAAGAGCATACAACATAAGTCCAATTCGAAACATATAAGGTCCTGTTATACCAGTTTTAGGATAAAGAAAATGGAAGAACTCCTCAGGGATAAGTCCAAGATGAACTTCTCCTCCATATTCAGGAAGAGGTGGTAGAGGAGCAAGACATGGCTGCCCTGTGTGAAAGCTCCTTGTTGCCTGCAATACCCCTGGACTGGGGAGGGCTGCCTTCTTCAGGGAAAGGGCTGCCGTAGTAGCAGAAGAAAGTACCCCCTGGGACAACACTGAGAGCCCAAGCCAAAGAATCTTTTAGAAGCCCAAGACTACTAAATGCAAAATAGTGATCACCAGAAACTCAGTTAATGTAGAAGAACATCATTCTGTCTCAGCTCGATTTAACTTTGCTTTGACATAGAATCTTTAGTAAAACATCCATTTCAAATGCTACCTTGGACTGTTTGTAGATAGTTCATTGAAGCAGTCTAGGATAAAATTCAAGATCCCATACAACAGAATCTTTTCAAAATATATTATGTTCTGAAACCACCAGCTTTCCTTAGAATACTTTTCATGGGTCATGAAAGAAGAAAAGCAGTTCATAGTCTCATTTCAACTCCTATCATCTCATTAAGTGTAAATTAGACAATAAATTTGCATCTGTTTCTCAGCTTGAATCCTCTTGTAAGATGTTATTGACACAGAGTTAAGAGCCCAGGAATAGACTAATTTGTTTTACAGTGAAACATGACCATATACAGATGATCATTTCTAAATTGATTTATTATTTTTTGTAATGATGAAATATTTATCCCAGTCATGGGTTCATTCAGAGACTACTTAAAATTAGAAAAAAATAATTTTAACTTCAATTTCACTATTTAGTTTACTATTGAAACAAATTGATATTACTTCATACCCTTAGAGATTTTTGTGTAAAATAATAAAAAATAATAAAATCTTTAAAGCATTATTTTGTGACAAACATACTACAGTCTTCTTTTATGAAATCATACTAATAAAACCTTAAGAGGAGTTGACTTGTACAAAATTAATTCAACCAGAAAGACACTTGTGAAATGTGACATAAATCTCTTGAACTAGAAAAAAATATAACTTTTGGACTGATTTTAAAAGACCCATGGGTTGTTCACAAAGCAAACTGAACTGTCCAGAAAATAATCACCAATATCAATAATCATGTAAAAGAACAATTGGCATTTTCATATTTATTTTTTTCTCAATCCTTTTATTATACTTTAAGTT
>NW_016803320.1:127305-132218 GCF_001698545.2 Rhinopithecus bieti
AGGGGTGTACTCCACCCTGTGAGGTGTGGGGTGTCAGACTGCCCCTAGTGGGGGATGTCTCCCAGTTAGGCTACTCAGGGGTCAGGGACCCACTTGAGCAGGCAGTCTGTCCCTTCTCAGATCTCAACCTCGGTGTTGGGAGATCCACTGCTCTCTTCAAAGCTGTCAGACAGAGTCGTTTGTGTCTGCAGAGGTTCCTGCTGCTTTTGTTGTTGTTGTTGTTGTTGTTAACTTTGCCCTGTCCCCAGAGATGGAGTCTACAGAGACAGACAGGTTTCCTTGAGCTGCTGTGAGCTCCACCCTGTTCGAGCTTCCCAGCGGCTTTGTTTACCTACTTAAGCCTCAGCAATGGTGGGCGCCCCTCCCCCAGCCTTGCTGCTGCCTTGCAGTTAGATCGTAGACTGCTGTGTTAGCAATGAAGGAGGCTCCATGGGCATGGGACCTTCCCAGCCAGGTGGGATATATTCTCTTGGTGTGCCCGTTTGCTTAAAGCGCAGTATTGGGGTGGGAGTCACCTGATTTTCCAGGTGTTGTGTGTCTCAGTTCCCCTGGCTAGGAAAAGGGATTCCCTTCCCCCTGTACTTCCCAGGTGAGGCAATGCCTTGCCCTGCTTCAGCTCTCGCTGGTCGGGCTGCAGCAGCTGACCAGCATCAATTGTCCGGCACTCCCCAGTGAGATGACCCCAGTACCTCAGTTGAAAATGCAGAAATCACCGGACTTCTGTGTCGCTCGCCTTGGTCATTGGAGACTGGAGCTGTTCCTATTCGGCCATCTTGCTCCGCCCCCCTCAATACTTTCTTAAATATTTTTATGAACTTTCTGTTCCAGGGGAACTCTAGAGTCAAGTTACATTACAGTCCCTCTGGGGTTTTTATTATAATTATTACATTGAATTTATAGATTCACTCAGGAAAAGATATATTTACCACATGAATTTTCTATACCAGAACCTTGTTATACTTCTGTTTTTCAATATCTTGTCTATCTTCTAGTGTAGGTTTATATTCTTTTGAAAATATGTAATTCCTAGTTATTTTAAGGTTTTGGTACTGTAGTGAATGAGCCCTTTCCATATACACATGGAGACATAAGAAACCAAGTAAATTACACTTGAACTCTACTGTTCTTGGACCTGATTGCCAATATAACTCATCAGGTTAATCACAATCCAGGATTGGTCTTTTGAAGCTTGCTTTTTAAACTTTATGTCGTAAGATGGTGATTCCCAAGAAAATTTCCAAAGACTTTCTGATCAAAAACCTGTGCTATCTAACGTTTAGCTTGAAAAAAGCAATTAATAAGACAAAAAAAAATTGTAAAACAGAAAAATGAGAATAATCTGACGTAACTTCATGGCCATCCAATTCCACAGGGCCCATTGCAATGTACCAGCTCTTTCAGTGCCCAGACTAGAGGATAGAAAGGAATCTTTATTGCAGCAATAGTTGCCAAAAATGTTATGAGCCACATGCAGAGATAGTGACTTTGATATTTCAGCTAAACACCTGTGGACTGCTGAGTTTATCATTGCAAATAATAAATTCTAATGATAATCTCAAAAGGATTATTTAAGAGGACAAACATGGCTTTTTATTACAAATAAGGTTTTGGGAATGGGAACAGAATTGTGATTATTGCTAAAACAAAACAAAACAAAAACTCCTATTTGCTGAGTTTTCATAGAAACAGAATCCCTTGCTAGACATTTCTTCTCCATATGCCTTATGTCTCCACTTTTTTCTCATCTAGCTTTAAAAGTCTCATCTTCTACCTATTGAGTTCACTAAGAGGCCCAGTCATTTCCAACTCTTGTGAGATGAAGCAGACACTTCACAGAGCTCTAAGAATAGTTTGTCCTATTTAAGAAACACCAGATGGAACAGTTAATGCCGTGCCTTGTCTCATCTGTTCTGTCAATGTGGCACAACTTTTGCTTTCTATCAATAGCAGAAAAGTCTTTACCTCCATGCAATAAGAAAGAAAACAAAAAGCTCTTTAAATCCTCATTCTGTAGTAGAGCTGCATCATGCCCTGAACTCCTAGCCCAGGGTTTGTTTCTAAAACAGTAATACCATCAGCACTGGGAATTTTTAAATAAATAAATGTTTGAGCAGGGAGTTGCACAATGATGCTAGGTTTGTATTGATATTTTAACACTGAGTTATCGGTATAAATCTAAAAGAAAGCAAACATGACATATGTCAAATCTACTAGAAGTGTCCAATGGCAATAATCAGGTAGGGGAATAGTGAAAATGATCAAACACTTTCATCGCCCTCCCAGAAACACCAGTTTCTCTTTCTACTAATTCAATCCTGAATATGTCTTTATCCAACTTACCCCACCATTAAAGGAAGATGTAATCAAAGCTTACCTTTGTCAGAGACATATGTACTGAGGATAGATGTGTTTAAAATATATAAATGACTGTATTAGAGAAAAACCTGTAATAGAACGTTTGTCAAAACAAAGTTCAAACTATGTGTTTCTGATTTGAAGTAATTAAATGGCAAAATTGTTAGAAGAAAGTGTTGTGGCTGCATCAACTGAACCTTATAAATATCTATTGAACTCTCTATCCCAAAACAACAAAATATACATTCTTCTCATGGCCACATAGCCCTTACTCTACAATTGATCATATAATCAGAAGTAAAACACTCCTTGGCAAATGCAAAAGAACTGAAATCACAACAAACAGCCTCTTGGTCCACAGAGCAATCAAATTAGAAATCAGTACTAAGGAATTCACTCAAAACCATAAAATTACATGGAAATTGAATAACCTACTCCTGAATGACTTTTGGGTAAATAATAAAATTAAGGCAGAAATCAAGAAGTTCTTGAAAAGCAGTGAGAACAAAGAGACAACATACCAGAATCTCTGGGACATAGCTAATGCAGTGCTAAGGGGGAAATTTATAGCACTAAATGCCCACATCAAAAGTTAGAAAATGTCAAATTTTCAACCTCTTTTAGTTTTGATGTTTCACCACTAAAAGAACTAGAGAACAAAGAGCAAACAAATCCCAAAGCTAGCAGAAGACAAGAAATAACCAGAATCAGAGTTGAACTGAAGGAGATGGCAACACAAAAACCAATCAAAAGATCAAATAATCCAGGAGTTTGTTATTTGAAAAAATTAATAACGTAGATAGACCACTAGCTAGACTAATGAATAAAAGAGAGGAGATTCAAATAAACAGAATTCGAAATGACAAGAGAGACATTACCAGCGACCCTGCAGAAATACAAATAACCATCAGATAATATTATGAACACCTCTATGTACATAAACTAGAAAATTTAGAAGAAATAGATAAATTCCTGGATACAAACACCCTCTCAAGGAAGAACCAGGAAGAAATTGAATCCCTGAACAGAACAATAACAAGTTCTGAAATTGAGGCAGTAATGAATAGCCTACCAAGTGGAAAAAGCCCAGGACCAAAAAGATTCACAGCTGAATTCTACCAGAAGTATGAGGAAGAACTGGTACCACTCCTACTGAAACTATTCCGAAGAATTGAGGAGGGACTCCTCCCTAACTCATTCTATGAGGCCAGCATCATCCTGATACAAAAACCTTGCAGAGACATACCAAAACAGAAAACTTCAGGCCAATATCCTTGATGAACACTAATGCAAAACTCTTCAAGAAAGTACTGGCAAACTGAACCCAGTAATGCATCAAAAAGCTTGTTCACCACAATCAAGTTGGCTTCATCCACAGGATGCAACGTTGGTTCAACATATGCAAATTAATAAATGTGATTCATCGCATAAACAGAACTCAAGACAAAAACCACATGATTTTCTCAATAGATGCAAAAAAGGTTTTCAATAAAATTCAACATCCATTTATGTTAAAAACTCTCAATAAACTAGGCACTGAAGGAACATACCTCAAAACAATAAGAGCCATATATGACAAACCCACAACCAACATCATACTGAATGGGCAAAAGCTGGAAGCATTCCCCTTGAAAACTGGCACAAGGATGCCCTCTCTCACCACTCCTATTCAACATAGAATTGGAAGTACTGGCCAGGGCAATCAGGCAAGAGAGAGAAATAAAGGGCATCCAAATGGAAAGACAGGATGCCAAACTGTTTGCAGATAACGTGATCCTATATCTGGAAAACCCCATTCGCAGCCCAAAGCTTCTTAAACTGATTCAGCAAAGTCTCAGGGTACAAAGTCAATGTGCAAAAATCACTAGCATTCTTACATATCAACAATAGTGAAGCCAAGAGCCAAACCAGGAACAAACTTCCATTCACAATTGCCACAAAAAGAAAAAAATACCTAGGAATATAGCTCACTAGGGAGATGTATTAGTACATTTTCATACTGCTATGAAGAAATACCCGAGACTGAGTAATTTACAAAGAAAAAGAGATTTAATAGACTCACAGTTCCACATGGCTGGGGAGGCCTTACAATCATGGCAGAAGGCAAAGGAGAGCAAAGGCACATCTTACGTGGTGGCAGGCAAGACAGCATGTGCAAGAGAACTGCCCTTTATAAAACCATCAGATATCATACGACTTTTCACTATCAGAAGAACAGCATGGGGAAACCTGCCCCATCAGTCACCTCCTACCAGGTCCCTCCTATGATGTATGGGAATTATGGGAGCTACAATTCAAATGAGATTTGGGTGGGGACACAGCCAAACCATATCAGGAGGTAAAAGATCTCTACAGGGAGAACCACAAAATACTGCTTAAAGAAATCAGAGATAACAGAGATCAATGGGAAAACATTACATGCTCATGGATAGGAAAAATCAGTATCATGAAATGGCTATACTGCCCAAAGCAATGTATAGATTCAAAGCCATTCCTATTAAACTAACATTGATATTCTTCACAGAATTAGAAAAGATTATTTATTTATTTAATTATTT
>NW_016803321.1:0-819 GCF_001698545.2 Rhinopithecus bieti
TATATATATAGAGAGAGAGAGAGAGAGAGAGAGAGAGAGAGAGAGAGAGAGATGCAAAAATCCTCAGCAAAATACTAACAGACAGAATTCAGCAGCATAGTAAAAGGATTACAGATCATGACCAAATGGGATATATTCCTTGAATGCAAGGATGGTTTGGCATACAAAATCAATAAATACATTATATCAATTGATTTCTGTTTGCCAGACCATCCTTGCATTCAAGGAAGGAAAACTACATAACTATCTCAACTGATGGTTCCTACAAAACGAAGGAAAACTACGTAACCATCTCAACTGATGGAGAAAAAAATATGACAAAACTCAACACCATTTTATGATAAAAGCACTCAATAAACTAAGAACAAAAGAGCATTACCTCAACATAATAAAGGTCATATTTAAAAAAACAACAGCTAACGAAGGTGAAAGACTGAAAGCTTTTTCTCTAGAATCAGGAACAAGACAAGGTTGCCTGCATTCACCACTTCTATTCGAAAGAGTACTGGAAGTCCTAGCCATAGCAATTTGGCAAGAAAAGAAATAAAACATTCCAAATTAATAAAAGGAAGTAAAGTTATCTCTTTTCACAGATGAATTTTTTTTTTTTTTTTTTTTTTTGAGATGTAGTCTCACTCTGTCACCCAGGCTGGAGTGCAGTGGTGCGATTTTGGCTCACTGTACCCTCTGCCTCCCGGATTCAAGCTATTTTCATGCCTCAGCCTGCCAAGTAGCTTGGATTACAGGTGCCTGCCACCACGCCCAGCTAATTTGTGTATTTTAGTAGAGATGGGGTTTTGCCGTGCTGGCCAGGTTGGT
>NW_016803322.1:0-820 GCF_001698545.2 Rhinopithecus bieti
AAAGAGAGTTCTACCAAACTGCTACATGAAAGGAAAGGTGTGACTCTGTTAGATAAATTCACAAATCACAAAGTAGTTTCTGAGATAGCTTCTTTCTAGTTTTTGTCTGAGGATATTTCCTTTGTCACCATAAGATTCAATGTGCTGCAGAAAATCCCATTGCAGATTCCATGAAAACAGTGTTAGCAAACTGCTCCATGAAAAGAAAGGTGTAACTCTGTGAGATGAATTCACAGGTCAGAAAGAATTTTCTCAGAAACCTTCTTTCTAGTTTTTACCTGAGGATATTTCCTTTGTCACCATAGGATTCAGTGTGATCCAAAATGTTCCTTCTCATATTCCACAAAAACAGTGTTACCAAACTGCTCCATGACAAGAATTGTGTCACTCTGTGACAAGAATTAGCACATGAGAAAGCTTTTTCTCCGAAAGCTTCTTTCTAGTTTTAAATGAGGGTGACCCCTTGTCACCTTAAGCTTCAATGTGCTCCAAAATATCCTTTTATAGATTTCACAAAAACAGTGTTATGAAACTGTGCAATGAAAAGAACAGTGTAACTGTTTGAGTTGAGGTCACACATCAGAAAGAACTAGTTTTTATCTGAGGGTATTTTCTTTGTCACCATAGGCTTCAATATACTCCAAAATATCCTACTGTGGGTTCCACAAACACAGTGTTATCAAACTGCTCAATGAAAATACTGGTGTAATTCCATGAGGTGAGTTCACACATCGCAAAAAAATTTCTCAGAAAGCTTTTATCCAGTTTTATCTGAGGATATTTCCTTTTACCATAGGCTTCAATGCTATCCCAAATATCC
>NW_016803323.1:0-763 GCF_001698545.2 Rhinopithecus bieti
CCTGAAATAAGCTATTGTAGATTCCAAGAATACAGTGTTAGCAAGCTGCTCCATGAAAAGTACAGTGTAACTCTGTGCCTTGAATTCAAACATCACAAAGCGGATTCTCAGAAAGTTTCTTTCTAGTTTTTCTATGAGGATATTTCCTTTTCACTATAGGCCTCAATGCACTCCAAAATATTCCTTTGCAGATTCCACGAAAAGAGTTTTAGCAAATTGATCCATGAATAGTAAGGTGTAACTCTGTGAGATGAATTCACACATACAAAGAACTTTCTCAGTAAGCTTCTGTCTAGTTTTTATCTGGGGATAATTCTTTTTTCACGATAGGCCTCAATATGCTCTGAAATATCCCTTTGCAAATTCCACGAAAACAGTGTTAGCAAACTTCTCCATGAAAAGAAACGTGTAACTCTTTGAGATGAATTCACACATCACAAGGAACTTTCTCAGACAGCTTCTTTCTAGTTTTTATCTGAGGAGATTCCCTTTTTCACTGTAGGCTTCAATGCGATCCAGAATATCTTATTGGACATTCCAAGAAAACAGTGTTATCAGACTGCTCAATGAAAAGAGTGATGTAGCTCTGTGAGATGAATTCACACATCACAAAGCAGCTTCTCTCTCAGAAAGCATCTTTCTAGTTTTTATCTGAGGATATTTCCTTTGTCACTGTAGGCTTCAATGCGATCCAAAACATCACTTCTCAGATTCCACATAACAGTGCTACCAAACTGCTCCATGAAAAGAATCGTGTAACACT
>NW_016803324.1:0-1437 GCF_001698545.2 Rhinopithecus bieti
TGCAGTGGCACAATATCGGCTCACTGCAACTTCTGCCTCCGGAGTTCAAGCGATTCTCCTGCCTCAGCCTCCTGAGTAGCTGGGATTACAGGTGCACACCACCACGCCTAGCTAATTTTTGTATTTTTAGTAGAGATGGGGTTTCACCATGTTGGCCAGGCTGTCTTTATTTTTTAAATGTCTTTTCTCTCTAGGTTTCTTTCTTTAAATAGCTTTCTTGCTATGTATTCAGTTTTACCAATTATTTCTTCTGCATGGTCTAATTTGCTACTAAAATAGAGTACATGTTTTACTGCAAATATTATGTTTGAAAATATCTAAAAGTTTGATTATTCCATATCTCCAGTTAACTTCCTAAGTCTTTCCATAACCTGTTTAGACAGAAAAAAGTAGCTATAATAATGTCTTTATGTCCTTGTCTGAGATAAGTAAGTACACATTTTTCTCACCTCTGTTGCCAAATTATAAAATCATTTCGACTTACTACTCCATTGTATCTTTTACCAAATTTTGGAAGTTTTGGTCAGTATTTTTTCAAGTATTTTTCTGAACCAATCTTTTAAATTTATTCTTCTAGGATTCTAATGGCACAAGTATTACAACTTTTGATAATTCACCATCATAGATTTTGCAGTACAGTAGAGAAACAATGGGGTGATTATAAAAATAAAACCTTCCTTTGCAAACATCCCTACACCCATCATATTATAAAAGATTAAGAGGTGAATGAGAGAAAGATGAGATCAGAGAGAGCTGGGAAAGAATGTTCAGGAGTCATAACAATGAGGCACACTGTCCTTTCTACGTCCTTCTGGTTGGTGAATGGACCATATTCAATGTCTTTCCAGGGTGTGGTTATCTGTGTTTTGCTTTTGTTTTCCTCTCATGGGCTTGGAGGAAGCCTGAGAAGAAGCTTCTCTTGTCCCTGAAGAACATGAATATCTCATCGGCATGTGGGCCAAAAGCTGTGTAAGGGTGGGGTGTTGGTGTATATGTTCTTTCATTTAAAAAAAAAAAAAAAAAAAAAAAAAAAAAAATTGCATGATTTGGAACTAGGCTCTGACTTCCTGCATCCTAGCAGGGTGCAAGAAGTCAGAACCTAGTTTCATCTGTGCTCAGAAATCAAACCAGGGATGTGCTGAAGCTGGCCCCTTACAGGCTTGGGATAGCTGATGGTTGAAAACAGGAGGTTTCAAGCATTGTTAGCTTGAAACTGAGGATATGCATGCCACGAAAAATTGGTAAGTGCTACAAAGAGTTTCTTTTTTTCTTTCTCTTTTTCTTTTGTGAAAAGATTTACCAGTTCCAACTTGAACATGTGGACATTTGTATTGCAGAATGGAATTTCATTCAGACCAAAGCATGGGCATGTGCCCTCCCCTCCCCACCTCACACCCTCACACTTCTTTTTTTTTTTTTTTTTTTTTTTTTTTTTTT
>NW_016803324.1:4264-7468 GCF_001698545.2 Rhinopithecus bieti
TAAGGTGTAGGTCTGAAATACCTACACATAACTTCTTATCAAGACTCAAGAGTATTTTATTTTATATATACAGACAGGGATATATTTTATTATATATCTATATAAATATATATATATATAGAGAGAGAGTATCACTTTGTCATTCATGCTTGATTGCAATGGCATTGTTAAGTCAAGTTTAGTCTAAAGCTGCCTCCTTACATATTTTAAGTTTGGCCTAAAAGTTTCTCTGTACATCATGAACTATAGTCTTAATGGAAATATAAACAGACTGTAATCTACTCTTGTGTCAATCACTGAGTTTTGGCTAATCGGATGTGGGCCAACTGTTACATCTGTGTTCAAATAAGGCAAACACGGAGCTATAACCAATCTGGCTGTTTCTGTACCTCACTTCCATTTTCAGTATGTCACTCTCCTTTTTCTATTCACAAATCTTTCACCACATGGCTGTGCTTGAGTCCCTGAGCCTACTCTGGCTTGGGAAGTTGTACAATTCACAAATTGTTCTTTGCTCAATTAAACTCTTTTAAATTTAACTCAGTTGAAGTTTTTATTTTTACAGTGTGATTACAGCTCACTGCAGTCTTGAACTCCAAGGCTCAAGCAATCTTCCTGTCCCAGCCTCCTGAATGGTTGGGACTACAGGCATGCACCACCATGCCCAGCTAATTTAAAAAAAAAAAAAAAAAAAAAAAAAAAGAGAGAGAGAGAAGAAGAAGAAGAAAAAGAAAAGTCTGTAGAAACGGGATCTTGCTGTGTTGCCCAGGTTGGTCTCAATCACTTGAACTCAAGCAATCCTCTCACCTCAGCCTCCCAAAGTGTTGGGATTATAGGCATGAATCAAGAGGCCTGGCTAATAATTTCATTACTGTCTTGAGAGATAAGAACTTTATTCACATTCAATAGTGACAAAATTGATTTTCCAACCACTCCAAATGTATACATTCATATTTTTAAATGAATTAGCTCTTCCTTTTATTTTATTGAGAAATATAGTGTTTAAATAGATGTGGTTTCTAATAATACAAATGAAGTTCTACTGTTTTCAAACAAATTATTTCCAAATAATATACTTTATTTTATAATACAGACATATATTTTTTTCTTACAGCTACCTGAGTTCTCGAACACCAATAAATGAATACATAAATTACAATGGACAAAATATTTGACATGTGTGAAAACAGAAATGTGTGGCTATTGTCTGGAAATCTGTTTTTTTTTTCTTAATTTTGTTTTATTTTATTATTATTTTTTTTGAGATGGAGTCTCGCTCTGTCGCCCAGGCTGGAGTGCAGTGGTGCAATCTCGACTCACTGCAACCTCTGCCTCCCGGGTTCACGCCATTCTCTGGCCTCAGCCTCCCGAGTAGCAGGGACTTCAGGCACCCGCCACAACGCTCGACTAATTTTTTTATTTTTTTAGTAGAGACAGGGTTTCACCGTTTTAGACAGGATGGTCTCGATCTCCTGACCTCGTGATCCACCTGCCTCGGCCTCCCAAAGTGCTGGGATTATAGGCACGAGCCACAGTGCCCAGACTGGAAATCTGTTTTCTAGACCTTCCTTAAACACACACACACACACACACACACACACACACACACACACACACATTTAGCTATGTGTCATTCTCCTTAGGCAAGGGAGGACCCAGTCCTCTGGCAGCTTCTTGAGCTCTGTGAAAGCTATCCTTTCAGATAGTCCTCCAGTGATCCTCCTGTAGTCACACCTTTATTTAATCCCACCCATTGAGGGTGGGGTGGACTTAGTGATTGGATTTTAATGAGTTGAATAAAGGAGAAAGAGTGCTATGTGACTTAGTGACTAGGTTAGACAAGGCAGCGTGGCATCACTCTCTGTCATGTGCACCCTCCCTCAAAACATTTGTTCAGAAGATAGCACTATCTATATAAGGAGAAACTGACAATCTCTTGCCTGCAGCTAGGTGATTTTCCAGCCCTGGCTATCACCTTGACTACAGACTTCCTGGGATAACTTAAACCAGAACATCTCAACTACGTTATTCTTGTATTCTTGACACTCAGAGCCTATGTTAGATAATAAATGTTTGCTACACTAAGCCACTACATTTTGAGGAACTTTAATATGCAGCAGTAGATAACCAATATAGGCTCCTTCTTCACAATAGACAGCAGCATATGCATTAACTCAACACCACCTAGGTATTAAAAAAATCTCTTTACACTCATCATACTAGGCCAGAGTAGGGGTGATTAGATGCATTACTTCGTGCTCATCAGCTATGGCAGGACTAAGGAGCGTGCTATTCCAAGCATCTTTGCACAGGCTGTACTCTAAGAAGCCTCAGACATGGCCAGTTGTGGCCAGAAACAACCAGACTTGAGACTCAAGTCACCTTTTGCACTATCTGGACATTCTGAAAACTCAAGAGTCAATAGCATATAATTTGGAACGCAATAAACAAAGATACACGGTTTACTGAGAATATATTTCTGTGTATACAAACTCCAGAATGTATTACAGAAAGGCCAGACTGTCCCTAAAGCAATGGTCCTTCAGCTTAGTTTTACAACCACATTAGAGAGCCTATAAAATACTAGATTTATTCTAAGGAAAATTCACATGGGGACATATATACAACACATATTATTTGAAGGAGCTTGAACAACTACTAGAATCTACCCACAGATATATATATACTATAGGTTAAAATTGTAGGCCATACATTAATTTGGAAAGAAAATGTATTATATTGCTATACACAACTGAAGTTTCCCTATGGACATCGATTCTTGTTGGCATGTTACTCAAAGTTAAGGACTCCTTTTTTAAAATTTATAATAAACAGGAATTTATTGGCTCACAGTTCTGGAGGCTGGAAAGTCTGGGACTGTGGCAAAAGCACCTGGTGAGGGTCTTTTGCTACATCCTCACAGAGTGGAAGGCAGATGGGTGTGAGCCATCATGACGTAAACACCTCCCATTAAGCTCCACATTTCAAAACTGTCACATTGGGAATTAAGTATAAAGGCTGCAGTTAAGGACTATTTTCATTTTGCTTTCAAGTGGGAAGCAAAAGAAATTATTCAAACTGATTTTTTTTGAAATAAATGCATAAGATTTACAAGATGAACTGTTTTATGGGATCATGCAAAATAAAAGTCATATACATACATTGAAAGATAATTACAGTCATAATACATTTCAGGTTACTAAG
>NW_016803325.1:0-13288 GCF_001698545.2 Rhinopithecus bieti
TTAGATGCAAACTCCTCTCTGAAATCTGTACAGTTTTCTTTAATTAATGACATCTCTCTCTCTCCTATGAACCCTCTAAGCAGTTTATTTCAAACTTTCACGTTGTAATTTACATTCTTGTTCTTTGTATCTTGCCTCCCCACATACAATAACAAATGCTATTTTAGAGAAAGGAAGGGAGTCTTACCTCAACCTCTTTACAACCCCGGAAGGATCAATATTATCTCTACCAAGTAAGGCGTTGTAAGGTGTTTCTTCAATAGATAATTACAGAAGAAACTTCAACTCTAGATTCTTTCATTCCAAAATAGTCTTAGATTTTCTTGATCATAAATTTGTGTAAAAGAAAATTGCATTATCTTTAAGTGAGCACAGTTCTATCCCCAGCAACTTCTGGTGGGAGTCATGAAGTTTGTCGCTAGGGGAATTGTTAACAAAATTTAGAACAGAAAGGCCCAGTGGGGAGAGTTTGCTGATGTCTTCAAATAGCCACAGCAATCTTTTTTTTTTTTTTTCCCCTTTGGTCCCTTGTAGACAGAAGTACTGTGGAGTAGAGAAAAGAAAAATCACCACTATGTAGGATCCCAAACTGAGAAGATTTGCCCCTTTCACCACTCAAACCAAGGGAGGTAGGTCCACCTTCTTTGGTGCAGAAGGGGAGGCTGGGGCTTATCTGACAGAAAGAAACTTCAGAAAGTGGTCAAGGTGCTGGCTAAGTGGGGGTGTAACTGGGTCCTGTTCTGTCTCATTTTTATGCCAAAAGAGTGGTTAGTGGGAGGGTGGAGCGAGAGAAAACAGGGCCCTTGTGCAGAAGCCAAGGATGCTTCCTTTGGAGAGTAAGAGAATACAAAATGGGCCCACAGTTTTGCTGCTTTGTTTACAAGAACCACTCTTATCTCTCTTCCCTTCTGAGATTTCAGTACATACAAGAGTGAGACTGTAGTCTCCAGTCTATCTGTATTATGTCACTCTTGTAATACTCTTTCTTGAATTTTCTTAGTCTTTTTGATATTACTCTAATACAGGTTTTATTCCACCTGCTTCACATCCAAGGTAAACTGGCAGGGTGGACATCAGAGAGGGTCAGTAATTATATGACCATAAGGAGGGTAGTGCCTCAATGTGGCCTGGAGGACAGGGTGAGGTTCCCTTTTTAACTGGAGAACTTAGCGTACATCACTTTAGTGAGTATGGCACCCAGTGGGCATAGGCAGAAGGTTGGAGGCCACTAAAAGAGAAGCAATCAGCAACCATATTGGGAACTTAAGAGCCAGAAGTGGTTCTGTCAAACACTGCAGGCAAAGTGCCGAGCAGGGGCTTGCATGGCAAACAGGAACAGTAGACTTCTTTTCTCCTTCCTTCTTCTTTGCCATAGACCACATTACTAATAGTCACTTGTCAGGTTTCTTTTATTTGGAATATTACAAATGTATCGGAAAGTACATAAAGCCTAAAAGTATAATTTAGTGAACTGTAGAATAAACACTTGTTTAACTGTTGCCCAAGTCAAGAACTTGAATATTAACAGGACTCCAAAAGCCCTCTGTAAGTCTCTTATTAAACAAAACCCCTTCCCTCCTCCCTGGAGTTACCTCTATGCTGAATTTTATGAAATCCAATTTCTGCAGTATTTATTACATAGCTTTACTACCTAATTGTACACTACTAAAATATAGTTGAATTTTGCCTGTTTTTTGAACTTTATATAAATAGAACACTAAAATACTCATTATACTATGTCCGGTTGCTTGGATTCAATATCGTATCTTTTCATTCACTCATTGTATGTACAGTCAGCTCTCCATATCGGCAGACGTGTATTCAACCAATCACAATCACAGATCAAAAATATTCAGAAAAATAAAAGTAACAAATAACAATACAACAACACTATTTTTATAATACAAAACTTAAAACAATATAGTATAACAGCTATTTACATAGCATTTGCATTGTATTAGGTACTATAAGTAAACTAGTTATATGGAAGTAATATGCTACTTTATATCAGGGTCTTGAGCATTCCTGAGTTTTGGTATCCACGGGAGTCCTGGAACCAATATCCTGCAGTTACTAGGAGACAACTGTACTGTAAGTCATCATGTTCAGTGCAGCATGTTGTTTCATAGTATTTCTACATTACAGTTTACCTACATTATTCTTAATGGACATTTGGACATCTTTTTCCATTAGTTTTGTAAAGGGGAACACATAAGCCTGCATATTAATCATCTACTATCCACAAACAGTGTCATGTATTTCTGAATTCAGACCTTGAGTTCTTAAATATCAAAGCTCCATGTGAGGTGTGTGTGTCTGTGTAAAGTAACCTTAAGAACTTTTGTTATATGTCGTGTGCAAGATTGGGTATAAAAAAAAAGTAGCTATTCCTAAGAGTCCTGTCAGGGCTATGCCATACAACATTACATCCCTAAAGCAGGTGTTTCTGGCCTGCATGTATAGATAAAGGTTAAAGCTTAGGTTACATTTATTTTTTAAGGATCTGAACACCAGAGAGGCATGGATTATACCTCAGAACCATTGCTAATTTTTAACACATTTTATAGTAAATATTATTACTTTAAGCTTCACTTCTGTTTCCCAAATCTGTTTTAGCATATTTATTTTATGACTTACCTTTCAGTAAAAAAGTGGATATAGGACTGTCTACTAATGACAAGGTAGATATATGCAGTCTTTCTGGAGATATTGATGTAACCTCTTCTCTAAGGCCTTATTAAAGAAACTTGGTCAGTACACAAGTAATGTCTCTTGTGAAGGATGCACGACCTAGCTGAGAAGTAATGCAAAAGGCAGCGAGTTTAGTTTGGAAAAGAGTCATAATCCCTAAGGATTAATGCTATGATTAGCTCATTAGAATTTAGTATCAAGGAACAGCCTGTTTGCCCCTTCACCTAAGGATGTCAATTGCTAAGTGAGCTCTTTAATTCAGTGTATTTATGCTTTGGACTTCAGTATTATAGTCAGAAGTCTTTCTGTTGCAAGCGAGAAATTCTACTTCAAAATATTTGAAGCAAACAATGAAATGTAGTGGTATACATTAAGGGGAATCCCAGGGGTGACCCCAACTGATCCAGAATTGGCCTCACACTAACCCAAAGCCTCAAGTGGGGTTCTGGTAATACTCCCTTCTTATCTTGGTCCCTTGCTTTCTGGCTTTCTGCTTCTCCTTCTAATTCTCTTAGATTTTCTCCCTTCACACATTGATTTTCTCCACATGACAGAAAGGTGACTAAAATACACCCTAAGCTATATCTTCACATCCAACAGAAAAGTCCCAGGGAGGTCTCTGACTGGCCCAGCTTGGGTCCCACTTTCCACTGCAGTAGCCAGAATACAACCACAAAATTATTAGCTCTTCTATACATGGGAAAGGAAAAGCTAACCAAAAAAACCCATAAGAGTATGCAGTAAAGAATGTAATCTTGACCAAAAGTAAATCTAGCTTTTGCCCTCAGCTTCAGAGAGGTAATCTCTAAGCCCTTGGATGGAATGTTATGCCCAAAAAGAGTGTCTCTATTTGATGAGGGCCTTGGGGCAGCAAGAGAGTCACAATGTGATTTAAGGTAGAGGATCCAAGCCACATTAATAATGTGATGTGGGTTGGGTACTTTGGTCACACAGCTTGACCTCCTAAGGGGCTAGAAACAGGTCTGCCACATAACAGCGAATCACCTTTTACATGATGGAATCCCAATAAGAACCTAAACACCAAGGCTCAGGAAAGCCTCTCTGGTTGGCAAAACTCCCTGTGTATTCCCACACTTTGATACCAGTAATGTAACTCTGTCCTTCCACCACAGGGAGAGAATAATTGGAAGCTCAGTATTAGGTACTATTTCTGGACTCTGTGCAAAACATTATTTCATGTAAAATCACTTGGGCAATTTTAATGTGATTCTTCCCCTGTAATAAACTGTAACTGTGAGTATAATAGCTTTCAGTGAGTTCTGTGAGTCTTCCAAATGAATTATTGAAACCAAGTATGGTTTGATAACTCCCTGCACCCCAAACTTGCAATTGGTGATGGAAGCGAGGATGATCCTATGAGCTACTTTCCCTCTAACTTCACATTTGGCAAAACTCTCTCAGAAAAAAAGTATAAGAAAAACGTTCTGGGTAGTCAAGCACTATAATTAACATATAGAAACTGCCCCCCAACAAAGTTTATTAACACTGTCCTCTAAATTCCTGACCTTAGAAATACCCCAAATTCACACCATTAGTGGGAGATAGAAGTACTCGCATCTCCTAGACCCCAAAATCCTGCAAAATGTTTGGGAAAGAGCTACACTTTCCTGAACAGAGATCTTGGCCTTAGATAAAATTAGAGATAGATAAAATATGGACTTGATTAATTAAGATGCCTGGGGGTATAAGCAGATGAGAGACTGATCACATATTTATTAAAAAAGATTAATTAAGGAAGAGGAATTGAAAACACATGTTCATATTTTCTAATTTATCATTCACTTCTGACTTTCCCTTATGTAACTGTTATTATATTCAAAAAATTCAAAATCATCATTCCAGTGAAATGTTACAATAAAAAATATGCAAATGCTTTCATTTGTGGGAATTCATATAGGAACATAGAATCTGGAAGCTAATCTTCTCTTTAATAAACAAGCTGATAAAGGTTTCATGCTTATAAATAAACCGAAGCAGCACTATTAGGCATAAAAATCTGAATGCAAGGAGTAGTAAAGACCCTTGTATTTAGAACAACATGGTAGGAAATTGCAGCACACACAGAGAAAAGGCTGATTACAGTTTAGAACAATGGAGGAAGAAAGAAAGGAGTCCCCACAGAACCAATCACTATTCTCTTAAATTTTCTTGTTAAGGGTTATTATTTTAGTGAAGAAACACTAACATTTGATAACAACTCTCTGCTATAAATTATTTACAATTGCTTGGATTATCTGTGTAGTAAAATATATGTAATTCTCATTTCATGGAGTTGTCCCTCATAAAGTTTTCAGTTAAATAATTTTCCTGGTATTGCTGTATATAGTACAGTATTTGTTCAGCTCCAAAATGCATTTTTTTTTTTACAGTTTAACATTATAATGGTAATCTGCTTCCTGATTTAATTTTTTTTTTCTGAAAAGCTGTTATCCACCCAGTGGTTTCTATTATAGTCAATGGCATTTTACAAGGAAATATTTATAGTGAGTCAGGTGTCCAGTAAGTAGAACACTATGTAATGCTACATCTGATTACACCCGATAGAATGCTGTCTAAACATATTAATATCTGGGAGTACTATTTATTACAGAAAACAATTTAAATGAATAAGCAATATTATTTTCTAAAATCTTGAGTGTTGGTGTTTAAAACACCAAGTTTTAAACTCCTTAAGTTCAATAATTATAACGTTGCTTTTCTTACTCTGTGTTTTCTTGCAGTTTCATTGATTCCTGTGACTTCAACTCCCAGTAGGTAGTAATGATTACCAAATCATGGCTCTCTGGCCCAGAAATCTTTTCTGAGATTCAGAGCTATATATACAATTCTCTATCACACATTTTGTTAGTCCACTTATAAATTTTAAAAAATAATCTACCGTGTCCTATAGCAAATCAAACTTTCAGCTAAAACTAACAATGTATTTTTTTAAAGAAAAAGTCCAGCTCTTGTTATTCTCTACTCTGACTAATTTACCAAGAGTTAGAGTTAGGTAAAATAGAGGAAGCTATTACTAATCCTTCAAGAAGCTCAACCAATTTTCCCAGTCATTTCAGAATAAGATGAGTCTGTCACCTTAGGATACCATATATTCATCCTATCTTCTCTATCTTTATTACCTCTACCTTGTTTAAGATTCTCATCATCACTCTTATGGGCAATGGTAGTCACTCCCTGACTGGTCTACCTGATCTTTTATTTATGCTAAATGTACTTCAAAAATGCATGGATTTCCTTGCCTCCAGACAGTAATGCCACTATGATTGTATGCCAGTCAGACTCACCTATATGTAAACTCACTAAATGTACCCAAATATACCCATAATATGAGGGTATATTAATAGGTACAATTCCCAATTTTCAGATGAGAAAACTGAAGGCTATGTAACTTCCATCACTAGTAAGTGGAAAATTTAGGATTAGAAACCATATCATTTTTGAACCCCAAATCCCTTATTTTATTATGCTGCATAGCCTCCTTGCTATGCCACTGGCAAACATGTGGAAAAAGGAAAAGGAAGGTGGAGGCAGGGGAGTAAAAAACATTTTCTGTAGTAATGGCAGGGATTTTTAAAAGGGCAGTTTGAGAAGTGGTGCATATGCACTTAACGCAATTACTTAGACATATAATTTAGTGAGTTACCTGGAATAGGGTGACAGAAAAACATATGCTGGTGGCATATTCCATTGTACCAGCCACATTATATGCAACTGCTCACTGCTATGACTGATGGGAGAAGAAATGACATCTTTAAATGGGTATCTCTAAATGTATTAATAGAATGCTCTTTAAATCAGGTGCTGGTGTAGCTGGGCATACCTTTAATATATAAAAGAGAAAGAAATATGTTTTTGGTTTGTTTAAATGTTAAATGTGATAGAATGGTTCTCCATTTCAGAAAGAGCCAGCAGGTAGCCTGTCAGAGCACTTCAAGAGTGTGACAGCTGTGAGTCAGACAGGAAACTGGCAGGGCTAAGTATGGTCTGAAAGAATACAGCTTCAGATAAAGAGTGGCCTTTTCAGAGATTAAAAAAAGTGTATAGTATTGAAGACAAGTAAAACTCTCTAAACCAATAGAGGGTTTGATGAACATAAAAGATTTGACATATTTCTGACAGGCATGTCAAAGAATTAAGCATAGCAAACAAGAATAAGTAGATAAATATACAATTTAATTGTAAGAAGGTTGTTTGTGACTTTATGTGTTTGACTGAGGGTACATTACTAAATTATTTACTAGTGTTGTTAATCATTATCTAAACATTATAAATAAAATCATTTAGAAATAAACACTAGTCAGAATCCTGACAGAGATAACACTATAGCCAGTTAACAAATTTGAATAAGCCAGAATGATTATAAAGCTGCTCATGTGATGGCAAGGTCACACATAAGAAACAACTCTTAAGAAGGAAATTAAAAGTATCACCAGGTATTGCTTTCAAAAACCTTGAATTTTTGTCATACTTAGAGGAATCATTTATTTATAACCCATTATTTTCTGTAATAAGAGAACTTGGGGGGGAAATTAAAATAGCAGATAATTCCATTTATTTTAATATTTGGTCTAGAAATCCATTACATTATTTTCATCATATTAAGTTTATACTTCTAATTAATTTTAGCCTCATATTACTTAGTTTAAATAAAGGAGATAAAACTCACAAAATGTTATCTCTTTTTTATTTCTCGTAGAAAAGCTCAGCTGAACACATTCTGGCTGAAAATGCACTTGTTTTCATGTTTTAATTTCCTCCAAATCCATCACTGGAGCTGGGAAACTATAATTTCCTTGTTACTCATAAATGTGTGCATCCTCAAAGCCATAGGACCCTCTGGTCCGAGAAGGCACAAGCCTGCGTCCCTCCCCATAGAGGTCTGGTAGACAGCTTCTCTCTGCCCCTAAGCACTTCACTTGCCATTTTCTCCACCTTTGCATCCTCCGAGTCTTGCAGAAATCAAACAATTTAGGTATTTCCATAGACTGACACTTCTAGAGAGATCACTATTTTAGAGAAACCTAACTTCTGAATTAAGGGTTTAGGTCCTGTGTAAGTGAACACCAAGATATGAGTGAATGTAAATTATGTAGCTAGTCCTAGGGGAAACCGACAAACTACAGTCTTTAGTACCAAGGGAGGAAGCTATGCCATCTTGGCTTATTTTTGTATTAAAAAAAAAGGCTTAGGCAAATTTAGTGATGTCATAACTATGCCCAAGGTTACTTAAAGTGCTGATAGTTACAACTGATTATTCTATAAGCAATTATTTTCTGAAGTATAAATGGGGAAATTAGACAAATATTTATTTTTGTTATGGATTAACAATTCCCCATAGCACTTGTTCCTCCTCATCCTCTAATTATTCCTTTCAAGTGAACCTGCTCTGGGTAAATGCAGAAAGTTGAAGCAATAAAATATAAGCGGGAATTGGGACAGCAGCCCAGTAATTAGACCGATTTCCACTGGTGTTCAAAATGGTCAGAGAACTAAGTGCTGCTAAAGTGAGAAGGCAAGTAAGAGAGTAGCCAGAGACCCACAGTCTCTCAGGAGGACTGACCCAAGTGAGGTAAGCATGGAAACCACAGGGTCCTGGAACCCAGGACAATAGAGAGTAGCTTTGCGTCAAAGTGACCCTACTCACACTAAGTCTATTATGGAAGATGGCAGTGAATTAATTAGTCTGTCATGGCTATGCTGTGTGAATTGTGGACCACCTCAAAATATATTTCAGTAATGTGAGGAAAGATAAATAAATACATGAAAAAAGGAAAGCAAGAAAGAGGGAAAGGAAGGAAAAGAGAGAGGAAAGGAACAAGGGAGGAATGTAGAAAAGGGAGCCATACACATAAAGAAAGACACAAAGACAAAGAATAAATGAAAGGAAGAAAGATAGGAAGGAGAGAACATATTGAGAGTTTATTATTATACTAATTATACTCTACATTTATCTACCGCACATTACATACATCTACCCTAGAGGTAGTTACTATTATTATCACCATATAAATAAACTGAGGCATTAGTAGGTTGAGAAACTCCTTTATGCTCTCTTATACAGTTTGACTGTGTCCCCATTCAAATCTCAACTTGAATTGTATCTCCCAGAATTCCCACGTGTTGTGAGAGGAACCTAGGGGGAGGTAATTGAACCACGGGGGCCGGTCTTTTCCATCTCACTCTTTTGATAGTGAATGAGTCTCACAAGATCTGATGGGTTTATCAGGGGTTTCTGCTTTTGCTTCTTTATTTTCTCTTGCTGCCACTATGTAAGGAGTGCCTTTTGCCTCCCACCATGATTCTGAGACCTCCCCAGTCATGTGGAATTAAACCTTTTTTTCTTCCCAGTCTCGGGTATGTCTTCATCAGCAGCATGAAAACAAACTAATACAGTAAATTGGTACCAGTAGAGTGGGGTGTTGCTGAAAAGATGCCAAAAGATGTGGAAGCGACTTTGGAACTAGGTAACAGGCAGAGGTTGGAACAGTTTGGAGAGCTCAGAAGAAGATAGGAAAATGTGGGAAAGTTTGGAACTTCCTAGAGACTTATTGAATGGTTTTGCCCAAAATGCTGATAGTGATATAGACAATAAGGTCCAGGCTGAGGTGGTCTCAGATGGAGATGAGGAACTTGTTGGGAACCGGAGTAAAGGTGACTCATCATGTTTTACCAAAGAGACTGGCAGCATTTTGCCCCTGCCCTAGAGATTTGTAGAACATTGAAATTGAGAGAGATAATTTAGGGTATCTGGTGGAAGAAATTTCTAAGCAACAAAGCATTCAAGAGGTGACTTGAGTGCTGTTAAAGGCATTCGGCTTTATAAGGGAAGCAGAGCATAAAAGTTGGAAAATTTGCAGCCTGACTATGTGACACAAAAGAAAAACACTTTTCTTGGGGAGAAATTCAAACCAGCTGTAGAAATGTGGATAAGTAGCAAAAAGCTTAATGTTAATCTCCAACACCATGGGGAAAATGTCTCTAGGCCACATAAGAGAGCTTCACAGCAGCCCCTCCCATCACAGGCCTGGAGGCCTAGGAGGAAGAAGTGGTTTCATGGGCCAGGCCCAGAGTCCCCATGCTGTGTACAGCCTAGAGATTTGATGCCCTGTGTCCCAGCTTCTCCAGCCATGGCTGAAAGGGGCCAACTTACAGCTCAGGCTGTCGCTTCAGAGGGTGGAAGCCCCAAGCCTTGGCAGCTTCCACATAGTACTGAGCCTGCCAGTAAACAGAAGTCAAGAATAGTGGTTTGGGAACCTCCACCCAGATTTCAGCAGATGTATGGAAACGCCTGGATGAAAACTTTTGCCCAGGCAAAAGTTTTCTGAGGTGTTGGGGCCCTCATGGAGAACCTCCGCTAGGGCAGTGTGGAAGGGAAATGTGGAGTTGGAGCCCCCAAACAGAGTCCCTACTGGGGCACTGCTTAGTGGAGCTGTGAGAAAAGGGGCACCATCCTCCAGACCCCAGAATGGTAGATCCACCGGCAGCTTGCATCCTGCACCTGGAAAAGCTGCAGACACTCAACGCCAGTCTGTGAAAGCAGCCAGGAGGGGGGCTATACCCTGCAAAGCCACAGGCATGGAGCTGCCCAAGACCATGGGAACCCACCTCTTGCATCAGCATGACCTGGATGTGAGACTTGGAGTCAAAGGAGATCATTCTGGAGCTTTAAATTTGACTGCCCTGCAGGATTTTGGACTTTCATGAGCCCTGTAACTTCTTTGTTTTGGCCAATTTCTCCCATTTGGAATGACTGTATTTACCAAATATCTGTACCTGCATTGTATGTAGGGAGTAACCAGCTTGTTTTTGTTTTCACAGGCTCATAGTTGGAAGGGATTGCCTTGTCTCAGATGAGCCTTTGGACTGTGGACTTTTGGGTTAATACTGAAATGAGTTAAGATTTTGGGGGACTGTTGGGAAGGCATGATTGGTTTTGAAATGTGGGAACATGAGATTTGGGAGGGGTGAGGGGTGCAATGATATGATTTGGCTGTGTCCCTGCCCAAATCTCAACTTCAATTGTATCTTCCAGAATTCCCATGTGTTGTAGGAGGAACCTGGAGGGAGGTAATTGAATCATGGGGACCAGCCTTTCCTGTGCTATTCTCGTGATAGTGGATAACTCTCACGACATCTGACGGGTTTATCAGGGGTTTCCACTTCTGCTTCTTCCTCATTTTCTCTTGCCACCATCATGTAAGAAGTGTCTTTTGCCTCAACCCATGATTCTGAGGCCTCCCCAGGCGTGCGGAAATCTAAGTACAACTAAACCTCTTTTCCTACCCAGTCTTTGGTATGTCTTTATCAGAAGCATGAAAACAAACTAATACATTCATACACCTGGTATGTGGTAAAGCAGAGGTTCAAATTCACAAAAATTACCTCCAGTGTAAACTAACAATAATATAATCAAATAAAAAGTGTGCACTCTGCTAAATGTTCTGAAAGCACAGAGGAGCAATCAATCAATTTCCTTGGACTCTCACACTTAGTTATGGTTTGGGGCACATTTGGTTGTCTATGTTTACATTTATTTGCTAATTAAGTTTTTTATTTTATTCTCTCTCTCTCTTTTTTTTTTTTTTTTTTTTGCAGAAAGAGCTATCACTACATGCTAACATGCTAATTTCCAGTAAGGACTAAAATATTTAACACAAATCCTCTAGTGTTTGCAAGGTGTGATTTTGAGTTTAGATACATTTTCTAAAGTAGTTTGCTGCATTTATTTGATAATTCCTGATAAATGCACCTTCTAACTGATCCACATTTGACATTCAGCAGCCATCCATTTTATATCATTATGTCTAGATTATGCAACTGAAATATATGACATCTTAATTGGAGCTTTGCTTTTTATATTTTAATTGAACTAATTTAAATAGACATTGTATGTAAATGGAGAAAATGCAGAGACAAAAACATTTACCATAACATAGATATGTGTCCCCCCTACTACTGTCTCAGCCATTCAGTTATATTTCCTAGAGGTAAAGGATATTTCCAATATTTAGTATATCCTATTGATGATATTCAATTCATGAGGAACCATGTAGAGACATAAACATAAACACGTAAACAGAAAATGATGACTTAATTGTTGTAAAGTTTTTTCACTTAATTGTATATCTAGAAAATTATTTCATTTTACTACATACGGAATTGCTCCATTCTTTTTAGTCCCCACATGTAATATTCCATGTAATGATTTAACATTAATTTCTTGATCAATCCCCTGTTGATAGATATTTGAATTATTCCTATCCTGTGCTATTGCAGACCGTGTTATAATGCATATATTTGTATGGGTGTCATATGGAACATATGAAAGTATATTTGTGGAATAAATTCCTAGAAATATGATTGCTGAATCAACAGATATTTACATTTTATTTTTTGGAAAAGATTTGTAGAATTGGTCTAACAGAGGTTGAGCCAGTTTACATTAATTCAAGAATATAGTAGAGTAGCTACTTCACCACACCGATTTTCTCATGATATAAAGCCACCCCCAAAATAATAACTACAAAGGAAAAATTACTTTATCAAGTAATTATATTACTTTATCAAGTAATTAAAAATAAAACCATCAGTTATGGGATAAATTAAAATAATGGGCCACCTTATAAGGTGTAAAGATAATAACACACTGTCAAATTTGTAATATTCTTGCCTAAAACAAGAATCTGAAAAACGGAGAAAAGAGACAAAAGGTCAGGGAACTCAGGACCTGGGGAAGGACATTATGTGGAGTTATACAGGTATTCTTTTGGCTCCATGTATCCCAGACTAGGAGCTGAAGAAACTGATAACTAGAAACACCAAGAGGAGCAGGAAAAAAACAACAAAAAAGCCCCTACCAAAGTCTGCTTTAGTCAAATGACCAGGGTAGGGGCAGCCTAGCAAAACAAAATTATTAGACAAAAACCTCTCTACTCTAGCCAAACACGTAAGAGTAATCTTTGACCCCATCCTATAAAGCCAGAGAGGAAAGCCTAGACTTGAATTCCTGCTGGCCACTGCTGACTCTCCCCTGATCCATGGTGTCAGTGGAAATCACATGGGGAGTCTGGACTTCCTTCCTACCCTGACCTCTTCCTCACTGCCTGGGTGTATAAGAGGAGACCTAGTGGAAAGTCAAAGCGTTCACCATCAGCCAGCAGCAATGAGACAGTCCACACCACGGCATCAGTGGAGACCATGGCGAATGTCAGCACTCTATTGCCCCCAACAGTAACTAGGAGCCCACTTCCCCTAGAGACTTAATGGAGACCAAGAGGAAAAAGAGGGTTTCTACCACCACTTCGTAGTAACGAGGTGGTTCCTTCATCACTTGCCAAGCCATTATTAGAAAAAAAAAAACAGCTAAAACAAAAAGTTTAATGAGATCCAGAGTTTCATAACATAACATAAAATTCTTCAAGTTTTAATAAAATAATCATTCATCAGGCTGAGCACAGTGGTTCATACCTGTTATCCCAGCACTTTGGGAGGCTGAGGGAAGAGGACTGATTGAACCCAGGAGTTCAAGATCAGCCTGGGCAACATAGTGAGACCTCATTTCTACAAAAAAAATTTA
>NW_016803325.1:13725-24566 GCF_001698545.2 Rhinopithecus bieti
TATATATATATATATATGTGTGTGTGTGTGTATATATATATACACACACACACACACATACACACACACATATATATACACACACACCCATATATATGTATACACATTTATTATGCCAAGAACTAGAAAGTCTCAAAGCAAGTTACAGACATAATCAACAGATGCCAAAACCACAATGACAGAAATGTTAGAATTGTCTGACAAAGATTTTAAAACAACTGTGATAAAATTGCCTGAATGAACAATTGTGAACATGCTTCAAACGAAAAAAACATTAGAAAGGCCAAGCAAAGAAATACAGTCACAATAAATATACAGAAGATATAAAGAAAAGCCAGATAGAAATTTTAGATATGAAAAGTATAATAAGGGAAATCAAAACTCAGTGGATGGATTCAACAGTAGCGTTGCCGGGGAGCAAGGGCATAGGAAACAATCAGTGACCTGGGAGATAAAATAATAGAAATTACTCAATCTGAACAACAAAGAGAAAAGGATTGGGATAAAGGAATGAACAGAGTCTCAAGGACCTGTGGGGCTATAACAAAAGAGCTGACATTCACTTCGTTGAAGTCCCAATTGGAGAGAGAAAGAGTGGGGCTGTAAAAGTAGGACAAAAAAAAAGACTGAAAACACCCCAAATTTGGCAAGAGAAATAAACCTATAGTTTCAAAATGCTAAGCGAACCACAAACAGGAAAAAACTAAAAACATCTATGCCAAGGTAAATTACAGCTAAATTTTGATAACTAAAGACAGCAGAAAAAGTCTTGAAAACAGCCAGAAAAAAATGATGACCTATAGTACAAAAACAGAATTGTAGTGTATTTCTCATGAGAAACCATAGAGGCCACAAATAAGTGGCACAATATTTTTCAAGTGCTGAAAGGAAAGAACTATTAAGTCAGAATCCTCTACTGGCAAAATAAATATATTTTAGGAAGAAAGAAGAAACAAAGACATTTTCATGTGAAGAAAAACTAAGAAAATTTGTCACCAACAGAACAACCTTTAAAAAAGTGGTGAAATGAATTTCTCTAAACAGAAATGAAACAGTACAATAAAGAACCTTGCAATGTCAGCAAGGAGGAAAGAACATGGTTAGCAAAAACACTGGAAACTGCAATAAGCTTATCTTCCATTAACTTTTCTACATTATGTTTGTTGAATAAACAGTCATACACTGTCTGATGTGGTTCTAAATATACATACAGGAAGTACTTAAGACAGTTATATTATGAGTGGGGAAGGGTAAACTGACATAAAGGGATTTAAGGGTTCTATACATCACTTGAACTGCCAAAATGAGGACACTAGAGGATTGTGAAAAGTTACTTTAATATAATACCTAAAGCTATAACCAACAAAGCTAAAGCTAAACAATTATCTAAATCTGTTATAATGTCCCCTCTAAAATTTATGCTGAAATTTAATCGCCATTGTTAGTGTTGAGAGGTAGGACCTTTAAAAGGTGATTAGGTCATGAGAGTTCTGCCTCATAAGTGGAATAATACCATTATCAAGGGAGAGGGTTAGTTATTGCAGGAGTAGGTTAGCTACCATGGGAGCAGGCTTCTGATAAAAGGATAAAGTTGGGCCCCCATCCTCTCTCTGTGTTACATACTCTTTCCTCTCTTGCCCTCTTTCACCATACGATACCTTCTACCATTTTATGATGCAGCAGGAAGGTCCTCACCAGATATGCCCTCAAAGTCTTGGACTTCCTAGCCTCCAGAATCATGAGGCAAATACATTTCCTTTTTATTAATTACCCAATCTGTGACATTCTGTTATAGCAGCATAAAATGGATTAATATGCCATCTAAAAAAACTGTAGAAAAATCAAAATGTAATTCTGAAAAAAAAAATTCTCCTAACCCAAAAGATAGCAGGATAAAGACATAAAACAGCAAATTCAAAGCAAAATATAAAATAGTACACTTAAGCCTTTAAGATACCCACAATTACAATAAACTTATATGACGTAAGTGCACATAAGAACGGATTTAATCCATTGGAAGAAGGAATTTAAAACCACGACATTACTATATACTCTCTATAGGAAACTCACTTCAAGTATAATGATGTAAGTAAATTGAAAGTAAAAGGATGAAAAAAATACATGCAAATATTAATCAAAGGTAAGCAACAGTAGTTATATTATTAAAATAGACTTCAGAGCAAAGAAACCAACCAAAGACAGAGTGCTTATATAATGATAAAAGAGTCAATCCACTGAGAAAGCACAGCAATCCTAAGTGTGTATGCATCAAACTACAGGTCTTTTAAATTTGTGAAGCAAAAACTAGCAGAACTAAAAAAAATCAACAAGTCCACAATTATAGATGAATAATTACATGCCCACTATCAACAACTGATAGAACAACCAGAAAGAAAATCAACTAGAACATAAAACAACTCAACAACATCAACCAACAGAATCTAATGAGCAGTGATAAGACACTCCATCTAATGACAGCAGAATACACATTATTTCCAAAGCCCCACAGAAAACATGCCAAGAGAGACCATACTCTAAGTCATAAGACAAATTTCAAATAATTTTAAAAAATTAAAACTGTACAAAGTGTCGTCACTGACTGCTATAAAATTAAACTAGAAAGTGATAAAGAATAAATGAGAGAAAAATATCCAAACACTTCTAAACTAAACAATACGTGTTTTAAAAATATCCATGAGTCTAAGAGGAATAATCAAAAGAAATAAGAAATACATTTAATTCAATTAAAATGAAAACACAACTGTTAGGAGATTAGTTCTATACCCCTAAAATTCCTGTGTTGAAATCCTAACTCCTAGTACCTCCGAATGTGACTATATTTAAGGATAAAATCTTTAAATAGGTAATTAAGTTAAAATGAGTCCTTTAAAGTGAAACCTAATCCAAATACGATTCATGTTCTTATTGGAATATGAGTTTTGGACACAGACACACATACAAGGAGAAAGCTACATGAACCCGACGCGGGCCATCTATAAGCCAAGGAGGGAGGTTTCAGATAACACCAACCCAGCAAGACCTTGATCTTGGACTTCTAGCCTCTGGAATTGTGAGAAAATAAGTTTTTGTTGTTTAAACCACCCAGTCTTTGGTACTTTGTTATGACAGTCCTAGAAAACGAATAATACAACAAATCGAAGGTTGTGGGGACACACCCAAGCAGTGCAGAAAATAAATTCATAGGACTGAATACATATATGAAAAAAGAGAAGAACTGTTAAGTCAAAAATGCAGCCTTTTCTTGAGAATTTAGAAAAAGAAAATGATAAACCTAAAGGAAACAAAATTAAAAAATGGTAAGAGGAGAAATCAATCAAACTGTAAGGGGGGCGGGGAACAAACAAAAGAAAAGAAAATTAATGATAAAAGTAACGCTTGACCTTTTCTATAATAAAAATGCTTTTAAATTTAAAAGAGAGTGCAGGAAGAAATGTCACTATAGATATTGAAGACATCAAAAGGATAAGTGAATACTGCATAGAATACTACATACTTAAATTTGACAACTTACACAAAGGTGACCAATTCTTCAAAAACCATAAACTGCTGCATCTCACCCAATATGAAACAGATAATATGAAGAGTCTTATAATATTAAGGATATTGAATTTATACCTTTAACATTTTCAAAAAGAAATCTCCAGACCAAGATGGGGCCTAGTGAATTCTCTGAGACTTTTAGAGATAACACCAATTCAATACACTTCTTTTAAAAATAAAATGAAATAGGAAGAAACTCTTCCTGCCTAGATTTTATTAATCTGGTGTTACCATGACACCAAAACCTAAAACAGACAGTAAAAGAAATATAAACCTACCAATATCTCTCTTGTATAAACATGCAAATTTGCATTTGACTGTATTTTAAAAGAATTCTACAACATAACCAAGTGGGTAGAATTCCAAAAGTGTAAGCTAGGTTCAATATTCAAAAAACAAACATTGTAACTTATGGTATTATCCATCTAAAATTAAAATCATATAATTATTACCAATTATAGTAAAACATTTAATAAAATTCAATATTCATGATTAAAATTCTCAGAAAATTGGGATATGAAGGAACTTTTTTTTTTTTTGAGATGGAGTATGGTTCTGTTGACCAGGCTGGAGTGCAGTGGCGCTATCTCGGCTCACTGAAAGCTCCAACTCCTGGGTTCACACCATTCTCCTGCCTCAGCCTCCCAAGTAGCTGGAACTACAGGTGCCCACCACCACATCCAGCTATTTTTCTGTATTTTTAGTAGAGATGGGGTTTCACCGTGTTAGCCAGGATGGTCTCGATCTCCTGACCTCATGATCCATCTGCCTCGGCCTCCCAAAGTGCTGGGATTACAGATATGAGCCACTGTGCCTGGCCTGAAGGAATATTTTTAACTTGATAAAACACACCCACAAAAAATCATTAGCTAACACTACACAGATTTTTTAATTTTTTCATTTTAATTTTGTGGGTACATAGTAGGTGTATATATTTTGGGGTACTTGAGATGCTTTGATACAGGAATGCAATGTGAAATAATCACATCATGTAAAATGAGGTATCCATTCCCTCAAACATTTATCCTTTATGTTACAAACAATCCAATTACACTCTTTTAGTTACCTTAAAATGTACAATTAAGTTGTTATTGACTATAGTCACCTTGTTGGCTAATACTGTATTTAAATGGTGGAAGACTGAAAACATTTTCTCTAGGATTAGGAACAGGCAAGGATGTCCACTCTCATAATTCCTTTTTGACATAGTGATAGAAGTTTTAGCCAATGCAATAAGGCAACGAAAAAAGGAAAGAACGCATACAGATCATAAAGAAAAACACTGTCCTTATTTGAAGATGGCATAATTGTATATACAGAAAACTCCAGGAATCTGTAAAATCTCCTAGAACTAATAAATTAGTTCAACAATATCTCCGGATACAAAATTAACATCTAAAAATTTATTTTATTTATATATATGAGCAATAAACATCTGGGCACCAAAATTAACAATACAATACCATTTATAATCACTCGAAAATGGAATAGGTATAAAGCTAACAAAGATATGCAAATTTTTATGCAAAACACTATAAGAGAAACTACAAGTACTAAAAGAAGTCAAAGATCTAAATAAATGGAGATAAAAACCACATTTGTGATTTTCTAGACTCAAAATGTGAAAGTTGTCAATTCTACCCAAATCACTCTATAGGTGTAATGCAACTCCAATAACCATCATGGCAAGGTGTTTTGTAGTCATAGGTAAGCTTATTTAAATATTTATATGGAAAGATACAGGACCTAGAGTAGCTAAAATGATATCATTCTACCTGGTGTTATTACTTAGTGTACAATAACAGTAGTCAAGATAGTGTGATTTTGAAGGATAAGAGATACATAGAACAATGAGACAGAATAGAGAATCAAGAAATGGACTCACACAAATTTTTCCAATTAATTTTTGACAATGATGTAAGAGCAAGTCAATGGTGGAAAGACAGTCTTTTCAACTAGTGGTGCTAGAGTAACTGTATATCAATAAACAACAAAATGAACCTTGACCTAAGTCTAACCCCTTACACAAAAATTAACCTAAAGTGATCATGGACTTAAGTATAAAACTTAAAACTTTTAGAAAAAAAAATAGGAGAAAATATTCAGAATCTAAAGTCAAAGAGTTCCTAAACTTTATGGGTCATCTAGCACGACCTAGAAAAGGAAAAATTGATACTCTGGAATTGGTCAAAATGAAAATCTTCTGCTCTGTGAAAGACCTTGATATAGAATGAAAATGTAGAGTGTGGGGGGAAATATTTGTGAACCACATATCCAACAATAAAGAACTAGTAGTCAGGATATATGGTGAACTCTTGACACAGTAAAAAAAATCAAGCAAACTAATTAGAAAATGGATAAAAGACATGAAGAGATATCTCACCAAAGAAAATATAATGATAAAAAATAAGTCCCTGGAAAGATGTTGAAGATCATTAGCCACTAAAGAAATGAAACTTAAAATCATTACACACATCATATTGGCTAAAATAAAACAGTGAGAACACAAAATGCTTGGTGAGAATTCAGAGAACCTGGATCACTTATACATTCCTGATGGAAATGTACAACCATTCCAAAAACCATTTTGGCAGAGTTTTTAAAACCACCACATGGCCTAGCAATTATAAATCATGTATTACTTTAAAGATTATCAAAGTTTATATTTCATTTTTTTCTGTTCTTTTGGTCTGTTTCCATCTTTAAAACAACTATGTATTTGTTAGGTCTCTTAGTCTCTTTTTTCATAGTAAACATTTTTTTCTGTTCTTTGTAATCTATCTTCCATTTCGTTTTGCCCATTTTTCTCAAACCTATCCTCCATGTCTCTCACCATGCTTTCAGTAGAATCTATTTACTCTTTTCTGCTTTCAGTAGGGCTTTCACTTTTCTTATTATTTTTCTGCAATATTTTTCATGTACTCATATATAATTTGCTTTTGGTGTTTCCCTGTATCTTTTCAAAATTCTTGTGTTTCCAATTTAAATGTTTGTTAAAAAATAAAATTGTTTTATTAAGTTTGTCTTTTCATTCAATGGTGATATTTTATCATATTATTTATATTTTTTATGTCAACATACTTTTTTGCTTAGTTCTTTGTTTACTATTTATCATTCCTATTCTTGTTCCTATTTTATTATTCTTATTCTAACTTTTATACTCCCTTTTCTTATAATACTTTTAATATATTTTATGCTGAGTCATTTTATGCTATTCATCATTTCCAAATTAGTTAAGATCTTTTTGATCAAATATTTAAAAGAACGTTTATTTTGGTTATGGACAAGGAAACTTTTCTAGGCTAGTCAAATCTCTGTGTCATACAATTGTATGTGTAAATAAATCACAGTAGCTTTTACTTATCTCTACGTATGTCCAGAGAACCTGTTGTGGGACATTCCAAATTCAGAGTCCCTCTTCTCTAACTTCAGTCAAATACTGCCACCAGTGAAGATGGCATGGGTCTCGGTTTTATTATTTACCCCCATCTTCCCTATTTGTCATGATACCAAAGAAGGATCAGAAAAACTCCTGCTACCGAGCCATGCACAAGGTTCCAATACTTCAAATCATGGCATTATTAGTTAAATATTTCAGGATGTGTTGCCCGCTTTAGGGAAATGTCATCTCTTAGTTGCGTATAATATCTGCAGCCACGTGTGTACTTCCCTCTTATGTTCCTGTATTCCTGCCTAATCTGCAAAGTATTTGTCAGCTTCTCATGAAATGTTGAGGTTTGAATATTGTTGACATTCACTAGTTTCATTGAAAAGAGACAGTTTGTATTTCTCCTTCTGTTTCTCCTGAATGATGGAGTGATTTCAAAGCTTAAAAATGTGACAATGTTATTTCAAAATTTGAAGTCTTTTTTGTTTGTCTTTATAAAGTTTTTGCAATGATTTAAACAAAGATATTATGCATAAATCATTGGATCCCAATTTCTTAAACATACCATTGATCTGTATTATGTTAAATCATTGGCAATTGACATTTTATCTCTTCTTTGTATTACAATTTACCTGCTCATCAATTTTCAACTTTTCAAACTTTGTATTTCAACATTAAAATTTATATTAAATAGAAATTATTAGATGAATATATTTGTTACACAAATATAGATATATTAAATATAAACTAAGTATAAGTGTAAATATTTAAATATAAAGTTAGAATATCATATACTTGCTAGGCTGAGTAACAAATTAATAATATGGTGTTTTATTTGGGGTCAGCTTTTTTGTTGTGTGTATTTGTTTCTTTAACTCTATAATCTTTGTAGAAAGATGAAAAATACTTCTGGCGAGAAAGCCATTGCAGGAAAATTTTATGTACAATGTTTGAGTGACCTGTTCTTGAAAACTTTGTGAAATAAATTTTTAAAAGCCAGCTCTAAGTCCATTCACCTAAGTTAATGTAATCAAACTGAAAAGTATTCCAAGCCTTCTCATAGACACTATATTTTACCCTAATAATACGTGTGGGGAAGAGGAAGAACTGATGCAGAGGCAGCTGAGTTACTGTATCTCCAAAATTCCCTTATAAAAATAAATGCAGCAATTAGGATAACAAAACCCAAAGCTCATGGAAAATGTCTTCAATAAAACTTTGTCCAAGAAATCTTTGAGATGCCAAAACACAAGCAGATGGTGACAAACCAACTGTAGCTACAGCATCCACAATATGTATGAGAGGAAATGGAGAAAGCAACAGGAAGAATCCCCAAATAGATAAAGGACTCTCTTTATAAAGTTTGTCACGTCAATTTGAGAAGAGCAACTGAGCGTAGCAGGAGATTTCACTCTCTTTAATTTAAGGGTGAGAGCAAGGATACCGGCTGGGTGCGGTGGCTCATGCCTGTAATCCCAGCACTTTGGGAGGCCGAGGCAGACAGATCACGAGGTCAGGAGATCTAGACCATCCTGGCTAACACGGTGAAACCCCGTCTCTACTAAAAATACAAAAAAATTAGCCAGGGATGGTGGCGGGCTCCTGTAGTCCCAGCTACCCGGGAGGCTGAGGCAGGAGAATGGCGTGGACCCGTGGAGTAGGTCTTGCAGTGACAGAGCGAGACTCCTTCTCAAAAAAAAAAAAAAGAAAGAAAAGAGGAGAGCAAGGATACCTCCACGAGAGCTGAAGTACCTGGAGCAATCTGGGCTTTTAAACTCTCAAAGCAAAACAATCATTTACAGTCCCACAGAGGGAAACGTCTGAGAAAGGAGCCTGATTGAGCAACACAGGGAAAAAAGAAGAGATAAGAACAGTAAAAATATTTGACTATTTAATGAAAACGACGGAAGAGACGGCTCTAGAGCCCTTACCTACTCCTTTCTTCCAAAAGTTTGAAAAAAATCATCTTCACAATTTAAAATGAGCAACTTTTTTTTTTGACAGAGTCTCAGTCTGGGCTGGAGTGCAGTGGCGCGATCTTGGCTCACTACAAGCTCCGCCTCCCGGGTTCACGCCATTCTCCTGCCTCAGTGTCCCGAGCAGCTGGGACTACAGGCGCCCACAACCACGCCCGGCTAACTTTTTTGTATTTTTAGTAGAGACGGGGTTTCCCCATGTTAGCCAGGATGGGCTCCATCTCCTGACCTCGTGATCCGCCCGCCTCAGCCTCCCAAAGTGCTGGGATTACAGGCGAGAGCCACCGTGATCGGCAAGCAACATTTTAGATTGTGAACATTTGAGGTTAAATACCATACTAGGTTATTATAAAAATAAAACAAATACAGAGCAGAATAATTTTCTACAGTAAAACAGCAATAAAACATCCGAGAAAAGCACAAGTTACACAACAGATTTTCAAAATCTAAACTAATATTTCAAAATAACCTAAAACAAGTTAAGAAAAGAATAGAGGCTACTAAAACAATATAAATTTGAATGGGAAGAATTCAAAAGTAAGGCAATAAAATGCAGAAAATAAATAAAAAGAAAGGAAAAATTATTTCAGAAATGAAAACGGTACTAGAAAGAACACTAGAGCAAATAAACATAGAAACAAAATAAGTTCAAAAGATGAGGAAAAGGATTTAAAAGATTCAAGCAAAAGAGACAAATATAGAAATAAACTAACATACAAAATATGTATAACAGGCATTGCTGAAGAAGAAAATGAAAACAATGAAAGAGAATATATACTAAACAATATTAATCAAGAATAATTTATTGAAAAGTTTTGACTTAAAACTACATGCTGAAAAGGTAAGTCACATACCTGGAAAAATCAACCAAAAATGCCTAACACTGAGACGTATTCTAGCAGGTCTATCAAACTTTATAAAAGAGGTAAAAAAGATTATTGCGGTTGGCATGCCAAAGAAAGAAAACAAGTCAACACCCAGGCATATTCTGGTAAACATATAAGGTTTGAAAAAATACATACTTTTGGACATCGAGGATAAAAATACTTAGTTACTTATAAGACTTTAAATAATCTGATTTTTACCAAATTTTTTACAATGCTTTGTAGCAGAAGCAATGGAGCAATAGGAAAGTAAATGTGAGCTAAAGTTTTATATCTATTCAGACCGGCAAGCACGAACAAAGTTTTCTGAATGTGAAAAAAATGATATTAAGCACTAAACATATTTGCATGTGGAATTAAGACTACATAATTGTTACAAGGGAAAGAATATAGTGTATTATCACTGTGATCTAATAATGTAGGTGAAGTACAATAATCAAAAACGGGCAGATAGGGAGAAAACATGAAAGTAGAATAGTCTTGTTGATTGCCTTACAGCTTTTAACCAGGGTAAAGGAATATTACTTCAAATCAGATGCTGAGGAAGAAAGAGAGGACAGAAAGTAGTGGTTAATAGCTAGTTCCAATATTGCTAGTAGTAAGAAACTAATAGAAAATAACTAAATAAAAAAACTCAGAGTATCATATAAAGCTTTTTTTTTACAGATGTAATTTATTTACTTCATTATTTTATTTTATTTTATTATACTTTAAGTTCTAGGGTACATGTGCACAATGTACAGGTTCGTTACATATGTATACATGTGCCTTGTTGGTGTGCTGCACCCATCAACTCGTCAGCACCCATCAAATCATCATTTACATCAGTTCTAACTTCCAATGTCATCCCTCCCCCCTCCCCACTCCCCATAATAGGCCTCATGTGTGATGTTCCCCTTCCCATGCCCAAGTGATCTCATTGATCAATTCCCACCTATGAGTGAGAACATGTGGTGTTTGGTTTTCTGTTCTTGCAAAAGTTTGCTGAGAATGATGGTTTCCAGCTGCACCCATGTCCCTACAAAGGACATG
>NW_016803325.1:27323-89519 GCF_001698545.2 Rhinopithecus bieti
CAGGTGTTGTGTGTCTCAGTTCCCCTGGCTAGGAAAAGGGATTCCCTTCCCCCTTGCGCTTCCCAGGTGAGGCGATGCCTCACCCTGCTTCAGCTCTAGCTGGTCAGGCTGCAGCAGCTGACCAGCCCCGATTGTCTGGCACTCTCTAGTGAGATGAACCCAGTACCTCAGTTGAAAATGCAGAAATCACCTGTCTTCTGTGTGGCTTGCACTGGGAGCTGGAGACTGGAGCTGTTCCTATTCGGCCATCTTGCTCCGCCTACCTCAACTTTTTATATGTTATACAGGAGTAGATATAAAATAGAGTGAAGAGAACAGAAAAAGAAGTTTTACTTCTTTGAATATATCTTCTTAAGTTTTGAGTTTGGAACTATGATAACATTTTACCCAAATAATATTAGCAATATTAAAATTATAAATCAATCTATTCAAGTAAAAGGAAAATAAATGAACCTAAATTTGTATTCAGTTGGATGAACTATTCCAGGACAGTTTAAAGCACACCAATTCAGCTACACGTCTTTAGTAAAATATATCCTAAAGGGGAGAAAAAGTGCAAATCACATTTTAAACTGTTTTCATTCATCATTATTTGTGGTTGTGTTGCATTGAGACCATTGCTTTTGTGTATTAGAGGATAAAGCAAGTGAGTAATGGTGGGACATTCTATTATTTCCCAGCATGATCAAGAACTGTAATTCCTGCCATGGGATAAAGGAAATATAGATATATATTTAATCTAGTTAAAAGCCAAGTAAAATCCCTGCTATCCTTACTTTGAAACTTATGGAATTATTGGAATATGCATGATGTATTTTACCTTTAAAATATGTCCTACCTCTGTTCACTGATTCAAAAACAGTGTCCAAACCAGTAGTAATATGCATTTCTATTGCTCGGATTGTAGTGTCTATATACCATATTACACTAAGAGGAACCAGAACTTCTCAGATAACTGGCTCCTTCATTTATTTATTAATTTTATTCTTCATAAGTTTTTTATAGAGATGGGGTTTCACTATGTGGTCCAGGCTGGTCTGGAACTCATGACCTCAAGTGATCTTTCCACCTCAATCTCCCAAAGTATTGTGAGTACAGGGGTGAGCCACAATGCCTGACCTACCTGATTCATTTCTATATGCATCTGGGACATTTTGGCAAACCAGAGAAAACTATCAAAGACTATTAAGTTGGAGTCAGATTAACTCAAGAGTCAATTTGTAAAGTCTCCCACTATCAAACATGGGGAAATTTCAACATCAAGTGAAATTTTAAAACTGCAATGAATTGAAACATACAAATATGTTTCAACTATTGTTTTAAATAATAGCAAAAATTTTTGAAGATGTCATTGGTCAACATACTGACAATTCAAATCATCATTTGAAGTGGAAATTATGGAAATGAACTAAGAAAAAAAGGAAAGAATCAGGCATTCATGCTATAACTTTCTCAGACACTTAACCAAATCAAGATAAAGGGCAGCTTCTTTCTATAGAAATACTCTGGTTAATAAAATGAAGAAGGAATAGTAAAATACCTAAATAAATCAATAATTGATCTAGATGGTAATATCAAGGACTGGCTTAACAACTAGACACTGTGTGCCTCCTAATGGAAAAAGACAACATCAGTTACAAAACAGTCATGCTGATAACATGACACTCAATCCGATTAAGCTCCTAGGTCAAACTACCAATTTTCAGAAAATAAAAAATAAATTCCACCAACAGGAAGCAACTAGCAAAACCTAGAGTGTAGAAAATTCCCTAGAAAAAAATGATCTGGTTTCTTCAACATATAAATTGCAAAATAAATAAATAACATTTTATATATATGAGACAGGGGAATAGAGAAAGGGGAGCAGTAGAAAGGAGCAAACCTAAATATTTAGACATTTAAAAGCCATTAAATCAGTCATAACATCTGAATTTTATTTGGAATCTGAAGAAATATATATATTATTAAAACAAATTCAAACATTTTTTCAAAAATTAAAAATTTGAACACTGATAGATATTTGATGACATTAAGGAATTATTGCTTTTTTAAGAATTATAATTTTATGTTTACTTTTCAAAATAACCCTTAAGTTTTGAATATACATACTGATTTATAATCATGCACCAAATAACTACATTTAGGTCACTGACAGGCTGTCTATATGATAGCGGCCCTATATGATTATAATACAGCATTTTTACAGTACCTGGTCTATGTTTATATATGTATAGCTACACAAATACTTACCATTGAGTTACAATTATCTCTAGAGTTTAGTACAGTAACACGGCTGTGCAGGTTTGGAACTTAAGAGCAATAGGCTGTACCACATAGCCTAGGTGTGTAGTAGACTATGCCATCTAGGTTTGTGTCAGTGCACTCTATGATGTTCACACAACGATGAAATCACCTAATTACACATTTCTCAGAACATAACCCTGTCGTTGAGTAATGCATGATTGTATTTACAAATTAAGTAACAGGATGCCTGAGATTAGCTTCAAAATTCAATCCAATATTGAGGGAGTGAGTCAGTGAGAATAAAACTAGATTAGCTATAATTGACAGTTGTTCAGTTTGGGTAATGATTCATGGAGGTTCATCATACTATTCCACCTACATTTGTATTTGTTTTAAATTTTCCATAATAAAAAAATTTGGGAAAAATGAGAAAGAGAAGAGAAAAGTAAGGACAAAATTACACTTTAGGATGACTAATTAAAATAAATTTGCTTGAATTGGATATATCATAATGAAGCAAAAACATATATTTCACTGCATATAGTTATCAAATAAAGTACTATATCATCTGGCCTTCAATATGAAGAATAATTATTTTATATAAGCTTTATCACATAAGAAAGTATCACATCCCCCTGGCTACAGCATTTGGTTGGGAATGAGCACAAGATTCAAACAGACAAAAAATCAGACAGAATTGTTGCAACCGGAAGGCTACTTCCTTTCCTTGCTACCCACGAGCTATACATGGAAGTTGGTGTATATATCCTAGAACTGCTGAAGACCACCATGCAGAAACAACCTGAATGAGAGTTAGTGCAACCCGGAAAAGAGCAGATCCATGATAGTAAGAGACCCAGGTCCTGATGCTGTCATGTAACCCTATCCCCAGAATGATCAAGCTATAATTAAACCAGGGTACCTTTAATTTTTTACAATATAATATTTGTATTATGTTTTAGATGTTAAAAAATTATCTTTATTATTAAATCCCAATAGAGTTTGATGAACTCTGTTTTAGCATTGCTGGAGAAATAAGGAAATGTGAACCAGAAGATGGTACATTTCCATATATTCCCAAATGCATACTCATTTTACACACAGAATTTAGATAAATCATAGTTATGGACCTGAGAGAAGGATTTTGTATCCAGCTCTCTTGTTCTGCCTCAGTCAGCATTTTACCACAAACCTAGATTAAGATACAAATGACATACTTATCGACTTTCACATGCACAAATCTGGGAGTCAGCAAAATTATATAACTTTAAAATGAAGATTTAGAGATAATACACTATCTAGAAAATGAGCTGCAATTGATGAGATTTTGTTTTATACGTAGAAATGAATAGCTTTACACAAAAACTAAGAGTTAATTGCATAAAAGCAGACAAAGAAAAAGAGTCGAACAAATCATGGATAAAAGCCTGGGATTTCAACTGGGTGCAAACTCAACTTGTCTATCACCAAGAGGAAAAAAAGACAAGTATAAGCAATTTTAACAGGAGTAAAATCTACAGATCAGCTAAAGTAACAATTCAAATATGTTTTCCCCTTGCCAGAGAAAATACAGGTCTTGTGTTCAGTTGTTATTTAAGAAAGAAATTTTTAGAAGTGGAAGACTGTATAAGAGTGAAAAGACAATTATCAAAAAAGCATACAATGGTTAATGATCTGAGACTGTTTAGCCTGAGGAAAATCAGTCTACGGCCACTCTCTTATTTAGTGGAAGAAATGAAGACATATAAAAGAGGCATTGAATTGATTCTATGTAGATCCAGAACTGAGACTCAACGATGGAAATTAGAGAGATATAGGTTTGAGCTTAAGAAGAAAAATGGTTTTCTAATGATCAGAGCTGTCTGAAACAGAAGCTTTATGGAAACACTATACTCAGTAATCACTACAAATACTCATGATAATCACCACTTTGGCGTTCAGACGCCTCCCCGTTAAAAGGGAGTGGGAAGTTGAGCTAACTGACCCTTAAGGCTGTTTACAATTTTATTTATTAATTATACTAATAATCAAATATATTAGATTTATTATCACATATTTTATAAATCTTATCTATAGAAGTGCATATTTCATATTGTCTATTTCTTAAAATTATTGAAGCACCTGAAGAACAACAACAACAAAACTCTGTCTCTTGTACTTGCCTCTAGTTGACTCATATTTTCGCCCATTCTATCTTTCAGTCTAACCAATTCAGCTAATCCACCAAGCATGCTACTATCATACACTTAATAACATTTAATGTGCTGGCCAAAGTCTCCATTAAACTCTTATATTTTGTGAATCAGCAGCTCTCTAATTGATTTAAGTTGGTTCTTCCTTTTTCTACTGATTGCCAAGCAAATCATAAGAGATATCTAAATATATTCTGTTGAGCATAAATAATCTAAAACCATGTACCCTTTTCACAGCAAAAACCAAGTTAAGCTTCCTTAGATTCAGGGAATCTTATACTCTTAAAACTTGAATTTGTGACTGATTGTATAAAATGGAATAAAAATAACATACTTATCTTTGACCCATTTAATCTAAGTATCTACTTATAAATTACACCATAGTATATTTTGCCAAATTTAGATGTTTAAGATCTAACCCCAAGCAGCCCTAGTTTCCGTCATTCTAAATGAATCATTCATAAATCAACAAATACAATTATTTATTAAATTTTTATTAACTGGCTATATGTCACAGCTTGTGCTAAGCCCTGGAAATAAGAGATAAACACAAACAATAACGATGTCTGTCCTCATGATGGAGCTTATGATCCAATTGAACAGATAGACATCACATATTACAGCATAATCAAACCTAAAAGTTAATTTATGATAACTGCTACAAACGAGAGCTATAGGTTGCTATAAGAGTGTATTAATAATGGGATTTGACCTGGTCAAGGTCTGGGATTGTATTCCAGAAGTGATACTAGAGCCTCTCTAAAGAATAAATAAAAGTTTCCCAAAACAACAACAACAAAATTTTTTTAATCACTCCATATATAAAACATTGCAAAAGTTTAAGAGACTACAAGAGGTCTGTGTGGTTAGAACTGAGATGGGCACATTTTAACAACAACAATGAAGACTGAAGTGAGAGAAGCCTGAAAAAAAAATAATTAAGAGTAAATCCACACATGCCCTTCAAAGCAGTGAGTAGTAAATATGATTGGGATATGATTTGCATTTGAAAGTGTCATGGATCCTTTGGCAAAAGGGGAGAGGTACGGTGATGCAAAATGGAAGCCAGTAAGTTAGTTATGAGGCCATTCTATTAGTCTACTCAAAAGAAAGGAATCTTAGGTTGGTTTGACCATGGAACTCATGAAATTGGTTGTATTTAAGAGATTACTTAGAAGGTAAAAGTGACAGGATTTGAACAGATTTCAAGTATGTTGTTTGCCTGACAACTATATTTAAATAAATTGAGTTGTCTAGTGCCTATTCATCCAGATTATTCTGTGATTTTGTGGTCTGTATCAGTCATTGTTCTCCAGAGAAGCAGAAGCAATAGGACATACATATAGAGAGATTCATTTTAGAGTTCATATGAACTTTTCATGAATGTCTTAGTTCTAATAAATTAAACTAAAACATTAGTTTATTTTAGCCCTAGGTTTCCCAGGATTGAGAAAACACACGTAAAATTTTCATCTCTCCTCACGGCATAGGTCCTCCTCTTTAAGCAATTATACCTTTCTTAGATTTGCTAGAATAATTCAGATATGAAAGTTAAGGAAAACTGTATTATGTTAACTTTGATTCATGTATTGATCTGAGATTAGTTTAACATTACCAAGACACAGAGCTACACAACACCAATCTGCCCAACTTCTCAGCACACCTGCTAGGAATAGTAAATGTGGAGGCTTTATTGAAAACTCCTGAGAGATTTATTGACAGTTTTCCATAGGATTAATCATGCCAAATACCTGAAGGAACTCACTTTAACAGTCCTAGAACCAGAGAAATAATTTCTCCAAGATATTTTGGTTTATTGACTTCCTCAGCTCTTACCCTATATGAATTACTTGGGCATAAGTAACACCACCGACATCAGAGTAACTTCTATGTGTGACGGTACATGTGTGTGAGCATAAGTACACATTTGATGTCAATCTTTGTCAAAAAATTTAAGTTGCAATGGAACATATTTTCTGGTTTCTCTTTTTCCAAGTGTTTATTTACACATTATGGCCTCCAGCACACCTCTTCTGTTCCCTCATCAATGCATAATGCAGGCAACCATAGTGTGAGATTAGCATGTCCTTTCCCCTGATATTTCTGTAAGAAAAGCAGTATATGAATCTGTAGGATAAATGTGATACATTTTCCTGTGGTATCAACTTTACTACAAGATTTGGAGGAAAAATGAATGTTATCAAATAACTGGTGAGAATTTTAAAACACAATTTTTGTCTCTTCCTGGGACTCTTGTTACCCTTATCTACTACTTCTACTCATTCCCTCTCTATCTCTCTCTCTGACTTTAATTTTTACTGCTTTTATTCTTTCCTGCCACCTACTAAGAAATCTCCTCACACTAAACTTCTAGCTCACTGATTCATTCGTCAGCTATATTTATCCTGTTTACATCAGCTATTGTGTTCTTAATTTCCACTACTATTTTTCAGACCTACTATTTCTGCTTGATTTCTTGTATGACATTTTCTGCTTCTGAGCCTTCTATAGTTCATTAAGCATATTATTTTGCTTATTGAAAATTCTTGGTTAATAAGTTCCAATAATTCTGCTTTGTGCTATATATAATCTATTGTCTTTCCTTTTTGTAGTTCAACTTCTAAAATGTCTAATTATTTTGGTAATTGGGGTTGTGTTCCCATGAGTAGATCAGCTATTACGTCAAGTAATATGTAAGGGCCTAAGTCTTAGTTTGTGTTTGTGGTGAGTTGCAAAAGAAGTGAGGGAATGAGCCTTGGGGAAGATTTCATCATAGGCTGCATTTACTGCTCCCATTCGCTGCCACTTGTACTAAATAGGGATTCATTTTCAAACCTCTGGTAAAAAGAAAATAGCAGTGGATAAGGTAGTCACTCTAGTAATTATCCAGCAGCCCTGGGGATCTGGAGGAGAGTGAGATGCAGGAGTGAATGTCATAGAGTAGCCAGTCAGCCATGCCATTGGTCATCTACTACTTTACCCCAGCAGATTTCTTTATATTGCTTGATATTGTCTTCCAAGACCAGGTAGCCTGAGTTGTTGTTGAGATGATGGAGTCAGCAATTATTGTCCAACTCAGTATGGAGAAAAAGCAAGAGCATAATTTCAAAAGCACCCCCATCCATCTTCCACTGCTGTGTCTGGCTGACCTCTACTCTAAGCTACTGAAACCCCCATCCCTTTCCCCTATATGTCAGCTAAAGGTTTCTTGTTATTGTTAGTTTCCAGATTTGAACTTCCCTAGGGAAGGAGCTAACAGTTTTTGCTACATCACTTTTTTGAGGAACCAAAATTCAAAATATAATTTACCTCTTGAAGCAAATATTATTATGGAATAAAATGCAAGGTTCACATGAACATATCAGATATAATAAAAGCAAAGACACATTTTGTTTTGCAACAGACTTTTCAAAATATGCCCCTCAACTCTCAGGTTGTACCTGTTCAATCTACTCTGCCATTATAATTCTTCTCTGAGAAAGTCTCAAAAGTGCTAGCTTCAGTGATTAGTAAAATGATGTTTTGTTAAAACCCTCTCCATGAGTACAACAACGAATGAGACTTACTGGTCTGTAACTCCTGTGTCCCCAGGGAACCTTTTTCACTCATGATTGGGAGTTGCCTTAACAATCACGCAGTAGACTGGCCTGTTTATGGAAGCTTGCATATTTATGCCAATGAATCCACAATTTTACCCCTGAGTACCTTTAAAACTCACTCTACACATCATTAACAGCAGAGAGCCTAGGGAACCTGAGAGATGCTGGAGCCACAGCACTAGAGAGGAGGAAGAGAAAGTAGATTCCCTTACTCCACGCACTAGAACCTGGATAAAGTCATGAGCCAGATATGCAATAGGTCTCAAGTATATAGACCTATATAGAGCAGAGTAAGAAGGATTCTAAAGTCCAGAAGGCCAGTGGCTATGTACACAGGGAGACAGTGTGAAAATGGTTTCAAAGGTAGGAAAAAAATAGGGATACAGCACAAAGCAGAAGGAAAAGCAAGGCCCTGGCTGGGATATGGAAGCACTGATCAGCTGCCTTCATGTTCCTCTCACCTAGGTATGAGTCAGTCTGTAGGGAACCTGACCATGGGGAGATGCTTGCAAACAGCTGCCAGGTTGGGCAGTGAGTATAACATTAGGTGAAACAAAGGCATTTTCTTGACAAAAATAAAAACTGGATGTATGATAGCAATTGCAGTTATTTATCTTGATTTAGTTTTTCAATTACTTATAGAACATACCTAGCATTTACTGGCATTTGATCTAGTATCTCTGATCTGTCTTTGTTAAAAGATCATTTGGAAGTGGAGATTCCTTTAAGGTCTTTCTCAGAAAACGCTCAAGCAAATAATTCATTTATTCTTCCTGCCCTCTCCCTTTCACTCTCAAGCACATCCTTCACACCACCACTGCCAAGTGTTTTTCTTTTTGAGATGGAATTTTGCTTTTGTTGCCCAGGCTGGAGTGCAGTGGCACCATCTCAGCTCAAGAACTCAAGCAATTCTCCTGCCTCAGCCTCCTGAGTAGCTGGGATTACAGGCATGCGTCAGCACACCCAGCTAACTTTTTGTACTTTTAGTAGAGACGAGGTTTCATCATGTTGACCAGGCTGGTCTCAAACTCCTGACCTCAGGTGATCCACCTGCCTCTGCCTCCCCAGGTGTAGGGATTACAGGCATGAGCCACCGAGCCCGGCCGTGCCAAGTGTTTTTCTATTTGGTTCTGTGCCTTTGATGTGCTTAAAGAAATTACTACTGGCATTAGAACATCTTACAGGTTTTCCTCAAATTATTTTTTCAGTCTGCCTAATGTTTACTATGCCCTTGAGCTGCCAGAATTCTGGACTACCCTGTTCTCATGCCTTATCTGATCTTCTCCTTTCTGAAAAGATAATTTTCCTCTTTGCAGGGATCCTTTTTAAACACTTGACTTTCAGTCTTCCACTGAGTTATTTGCTTTCAATTTTATTACTTTCACAGCATCTCTAACATCTTATTTTGTTACTTTTCACTCTCAAATTTCAATGTTAGGATGCATGTCTCTTTCCTTGTTTATTTTCTGTTGACCATATGATCATTGTGTTGAATTTTGGTACTTCTACAGATAAATAAGATACAAATTTTTGTTACCTGTAAGAGTCAATTGAGATTTTCTTTGTAAATTGTAAGATGGCCTAGTCCAGAAAGTAGACAGACCTCATACATAGACCTTGTTTCAACTTACTATTTCATCCTGGGTCAGTCTCCATCAGGTGGATAATTGAAATATTCTGGGTTATTATTCCCTCTAATTTGGTTACCAAATCTCAATTAACTTTTTTTTTAAGTTTCTATCTTAAATATAAGATGTATAGTCTATTGCTTTTATATATTTTTCACTTTGTTGAGGATTGTTTGCTGGTCAAGCCTTACATACAACATTGCCTCCTCCTCTTGTCCTATTAATCATCCTATACTATTGCAGTATTTTTTAATTCTGGAAGCCCCACATTTACCCAACAATGATAAATAGAGTAGTCACTATGTGCCAGGCACTATGCCAGGCTCAGGGAGGACCTGGCAGTTACCAAGGAAGAGATCATTCCAACCTTATGAAGCTGAGAAGCCCTCCAGGTTTTCAATCACTGTCAAACTCAATTTTAATAGAGGGATCTATAAATCATAAAGTAGTTTTATTACTTTAAAATTATCTTTGCTATTTGATATTATCAGTTGGTTATTTTGTCATTTTTTTCTTCAAATAGGGCACTATCTGATGAATCTGCATAGATAATGGTAGGAAGAGGAGATGAGGCATAGTCAAATTCTTATGAAATCCTATATGCTACACAATAGCGTTCACTTAGATTTTAGTTTAAGAGAAAAAAAATTGTTCTGTAGCTTCTGGTCCAAAATCTTGATAATAACCCTTGAGGCAGCCTCTGTCATGTCCCACTAAAATATCTATGGAAACCATAAGCAAGAGAAAATACTCGAAACACCAAAAAAGCTAAAACTGATACTTTTAAAAAGTTATCTGTATCTAAGAGAAACCTCTGTTAAAAATCCATGATTTATCTTTATTTCAACAGAGCCACCACACCTATTTAAGCTAAATCACAATGACATATTGCTCAATCTACACTTTCTTACCTCTCAGAATCCCTCATACTAGCAGCTGATACCATTTTTTAAAATTGTGGTAAACAAACACATATCATAAAATTTATGTGTTTAACCCTTTTTAAGTGTACAGGTTAGTAGTATTTCAGTATCATTAAGTTGGTATGAAACATACCTCCAGAATCTTGTAGAACCAAAACCCTATTAAACAAAATTTTCCCTTGTTCCTTTCTCCCTATTCCTGCTCATCACTGATATGCTTTCTAGTTATATGAATTTGACTACATTAGATATTTCATATGAATGAATTATTTCACTTACCATAGTATCCTCAAGTTTATTCGTGTTGTAGCATGTGACAGGATTCCCTTCCTTTTTTAAGATTGCACAGTAATCCATTGTATATGTGTGTGTGTGTGTGTGTGTGTGTGTGTGTATCACATTTTTTAATCTATGTATATATCAGTGGAGATTTGGGTTGCCTTAACCTCTTGGTTATTATGAATTGTGCTCCTACAATTATGAGTAGGCAAAGACACTGCTTCCATTTTGGGGGGATGTATACCAAGAAGTAGTATTGCTGGATCACATAAGAGTTCTATTTTTTTTTTTTTTTTTTACTACTGTACTGTTTCCATAGTAGTTGCACCATTTTACACTCCCACCAACACTGCTGAAGGTTTCCAGGTTTCTCAAATTCTTGCCAACATTTATTATTTTCTGCTTTTTATCTATGATAGTAACAACCTGATATGGATTGACTCTGGTCCCCATCCAAATCTCATCTTGAATTGTAACCCCCATGTGTTGAGGGAGGGACCCAGTGGAAGGTGATTGGATCATGGGGGCAGTTTCCCCTTATTGTTTTCATGACAGTGAGTTAGTTCTCAGGGGATCTGATAGTATTAAAGTGGGGCACTTCCACTCTTGCTATTTCTCTCTCTCCTGCTACTATGTAAAACATGCCTTCCTCCCCCTTTGCCTTCCACCATCATTGTAAGTTTCCTGAGGCCTCCTCAGCCATGCAGAACTGTGAGGCAATTAAACTTCTTTTGTTTATAAATTACCCAGTCTCAGTTTATAAATTACACGGTTTCTTTATAGTAGTGTGAAAAGGAACTAATAGACTACCCTAGTGGGTGTGAAGTTATATTTATTATATTTTATTGTGATTTTTGGTTTGTATTTCTCTGGTGATTAGTGACGAGCATCTTTTTATATGCTTCTTGGCCATTTGTATATCATCTTTGGAGAAATGTACACTCAAGTCTTTTGCCCATTTTAAAATTAGAGCATTTGATCTTTGTTATTGAGTTGTAGGAGTTATTTATATATTCTAGATATTAACTCCTCATCAGACATATTATTTTTAAATATTTTCTCCCATTACATAGGTTGCCTTTTCACTATGTTGCTTGTGGCCTTTGATAGAGAAAAAATTTTAATTTTGATGTAGCCTCATTTGTATATTTCTGCTTTTGATGCCTGCACTTTTTTGTGTGTCATATCTAGGAAGTCATTGCCAAATTGAATGTCATGAAGTTTTTTCCTATATTTTCTTTTAGAAATTGTATAGCTTTGGGTCTTATGTTTAAGTATGTAATCCATTTGGAGCTAATTTTTGTGTATGGTGTAAGATAAGGATCCACCCTCATCCTTTGCATGTGAATATTCAGTTTTCCCAACACCGTTTACTGAACAGACTCTTTTCCCCATTGAATAGCATAGGTACCCTTGGTGATGATCATCGAACCACATATACTAGGGCTTATTTCTGAACTCTATTCTAATCCATTGGTGAATATGTCTGCATTCATGTCAGTACCACATAGCTTCACTTATTGTAACTTTGTAATGTGTTTCGAATTCAGGAAGTATGAGTCATCTGACTTTATTCTTATAAATTATTTTGGCTATTGACAGCCTCTTGATATATAAATTTTAGAAAAATTTTTTTCTATTTCTGTAAAAAAATACAATTAGGATTTTAAAAGAGATTTTGTTGAATCTGTTGATTGCTTTCAGCAATATTAATGTTTTTTAAAATGTTGTCTTCCAGTTCGTGAACATGGGATGTATTTCCATTTATTTGTGTTTTCTTTGACTACAGCAATGTTTTGTAGTTTCAGTATACAAGTTTTTACCTCTTTGGTTAGCTTTACTCATAAGCATTTTGTTCTTTTGATACTAACCTAAATTATTTTTTCTTAAATTTCCCTTTTGATTATTCACGTTTAGTGACAAATGTAATCAATTTTTGCATGTTGATTTTATATACTAAACTTTGCTACATTTATTAGTGCTGCTTTTATTTTTGTGTGTGTGTGAGGCAGTACCTTTTCGAATGAGCATAATCATCCTTATTTCACCCTATAAGGCAAATTTCCTACTTTCATTTTGATATGCTGAGAAGCAAAACATATCAAAGTGTAAGCACCCATAATGAGAGTTAACATTTATAGATTATTCTGTGCAAGGCATAGTTATTCTGAGCATTTTGCACATATTTAATTTAATCTTAACAACCACCCTATAAGAAATACTATTTTCATTTTACAGGTGAAAAAACTGAGAAACAGAGGTTCAGTCACTGTTATAAGGTTATTATTAAGTGCTATGGTCTGAATGTTTATATTCCCTCAAATTCATATGTTGAAACCTAATCACTAATGTTAAGGTAATAGAAGGTGAAGCCTTTAAGATTAGGTCTGCCCTTGTGAATGAGATTAATGCCCTATAAAGGTGGCCCCAGATTTCTGGGTCCCCTGATTCCAAGATGTGGCCCTGAATAAAGAGGAGCCCACTACCCTAGAAGGAGAGACTCAGGACTGGAAGCATGCACCACTGAAGACTGAAAAGTCCTTAGCCCTTGAATGAAAATCAGTGCTAATTAGGCAGTACTTGCCATAAGCCTGGGGCAGTGGAGGCCATGGGGATAGATGCCCCTGCTCAAGGAAATGAAAAGGAAGAATAGAAAGGACTTTGCCTTGCAGCTTGAGTGCCAGTTCAGCAGCAGTAAAATACAGCATCAAGAAGATTCCTGAAGTTTCTGACTCTAGACTCTGGCTTACAGATGGCATCTCTGGATGCACCTAGGATCAGGGGGAACTTGCTGCACCAAAGGGAAAAACACAAGTGTGACTACATTTGCCACCTTCTAACTGTAGAGCTCTTGGGCCTTAAGTGAACATGGACAGTAGTCATGCAGTGGTCATGACAGGACTTGGCTGAAACACAGTCTGAAACACGGTGCTGTGTGGTCTTAAAGTCTGACCTAATGCCATGTCAGTAATGGTGGTTATAGCAGTACTTATGTCACCCTCTCCCACCTCCAGGAAGCTCAGCACAGAGAGACTTCACTTGTTTGGGGAAAGTAAAGAAAGAGAAAAACAGTCTCAGACTGGTAATACAGGGAATTCACCTAGGTCTTACCCAGAAACACCCAGAAACACCAAGGCAGTACCTGTATGAGTCTACAAGGGCCACAGTATTACTGGGTTTGGGGTGCCCACGAATGCAGATATGGCTGCAGTGACCAAAAACTTATATTGCAACACCCAAGTCTTTTTGAATACTTGGAAAATCTTCCCAAGAAGAATAAAAAAGTCCAGACTGTGAAGACTACAATAATAAACTAACTCCAATGGCCAGACACCAATGAACATCCACAAGCATCAAGACCATCTAAGAAAACATGACCTCACCAAATGAACGAAGTAAGGCACCAGGGACAAATCCTGAACAGACAGAGGTAAGTGTCCTTTCAGATGGAGAATTCAAAATAGCTATTTTGAGGAAGTTAAACCAAATTCAAAATAATATACAGAAGGAATTCAGAATCCTATCAGATAAACAAAGAGAGTGGAATATTTTTAAAGAATCAAGCAGAAATTCTGGAGTTGAAAAATGCAATGGGCATACCAAAGAATACATCAGAGTTTCTTAATTGCAGAATTGATCAAGCAGAGGAATAAATTGGTGAGCGTGAGAACAGAGTATTTGAAAATACAGAGACAGGGGAGACAAAATAAAAGAGGGAAGCATGCTCATAAGAGCTAAAACTACAATAGCCTCAAAAAGGCAAATCGAAGAGTCATTGGCTGTAAAGAAGAGAAAGAGATCAGAGTAGCAAGTTTGTTCAAAGGGATATCAGAGAACTTACAAAATCTACAAAAGGATATCAATATTCAAGTACAAGAAGGCTACAGAGCACCAAGTAGGTTTAGCGCAAGTAAGGCTACTTCGAGACATTTAATAATCAAATTCTCAAAGGTTAAGGAGAAAGAAAGTATCCTAAAAGCAGCAAAAGAAACAAATAACATAAAAAGGAGCTCCAATATGCCTGGTAACAGACATCTCATGGGGAATCTTACAGGCCAGTAAAGCGTGGCATGACATATTTAAATTGCTGAAGGAGAAAAAGTTGTATCACAGAATAGAAGATTCAGCAAAAATATCTCTCATACATTAGGGAGAAATAAAGACTTTCCCAGACAATCAAAACCTATGGGATTTCATTAATATCAGACGTGTCCAACAAGAAATGCTAAAGAGAGTTCTTCAGTCTGAAAGAAAAGTACATTTATGAGCAATAAAAAAATTCTGAAGGAAGAAAACTCATGAGTTATAGTAAGAAAATAGAAAAATGCAGAATATTATAACACTGTAATTGTGGGATATAAGTTACTAATATCTTGAGTAGAAAGAATAAAAGATATACCTATCAAAAATAATAAGTACAACTTTTCAATACATAGACAGTACAATAAGATATAAATAGAAACAACAGAAAGTTAAAAAGTGGGGAGTGAATTTAAAGTGCAGAGTATTAGTTTTCTCTTTGGTTATTAATTTGTTTGCTTATAAAATCAATTAAAATAATGACTTACAAAACATTATTTGCAAGCCTCATTGTAACCTCAAATCAGAAAAATCTTCAAAAAGAAAAGAAAAAAATGAAAACATACCATCAGAGAAAATCACTTTCACTAAAAAGAAGACAGGAAGGAAGGAAAGGAGAAGTTTGCAAAACAACCAGAAAATAAATAACAAAATGACAAGAGTATGTTCTTACTTATCAATAATAACATTAAATATAAATAGTCTAAACTCTCTAATCAAAAGGCAGAGTGGCTGAATGAATTTTTAAAAAGATCCAATGATCTGTTGCCTATGAGAAAAACATTTCACTTGTAATGACACATATAAATTCAAAATAAAGGGATAGAAAACCTATTCCTACAAATGGACACAAAAGGTGCAGACTATCTATACTTAAATCAAACAAAACTTAAGACAAAACTTTAAAAGAGACAAATAAGATTATATAATAATAAAGCAGTAAATTTAGCAAGAAGATATAATAATTTTAAACATATATGCACTCAACACTGGAGCTCCCAGTTACCTAAAGCGAATATTAATAGAGCTAAAGAGAGAGAGAGACCCCAATAGAATAATAGCTGAAGGCTTCAACATCCTCACTTTTACCTTTGTACAGACCATTTAGACAGAAAATTAGCAAAGTAACATTGGACTTAGTCTGACCAAATGGACATAATAGATATTTACCAAACATTTTATCCAAGAGTTGTAGAATAGACCTTCTTTTGCCCAGCATGTAGATCATTCTCAAAGGTAAACCATATGTTAAGTCACAAAACAAGTCTTAAAACATTCAAAAAATTGAAATTATATCAAGCATCTTCTCTGACTACAATGGAATAAAACTAGAAATCAATAAGAAGAATCTGGGCACCTATACAAACACGTGGAAATTAAGCAATATGCTACAGAAGGACCAGAGGGTAAATTAAGTAGTTAAGAAGGAAATTTAAAAATTTCTTGAAAGAAATAATAATGGAAATACAATATGCAAAAACTTGTGGGATACAATGAAAGTAGTAGTAAGAGAGAAGTTTTATAGAGTCAAATGTCAACATCAAAAAAGAGGAAAAGCTTCAAGTAAATAACCAAATGATGTGTCTTAAAGAACTAGAAAAGCAAGAGAAAATCAAACCCAAAATTAGTAGAGTAAAATAAATAATAAAGATCAGGGCAGAGATAAATGAAACTGAAATGAAAAAAAAAAAAAAACTACAAAAGATCAATGAAACAAAAAGTCAGTTTTGTAAAAGATAAACAAAATTGACAAATCTATAGCCAGACTAAGAAAAAAAAGAGAGAAAACCCAAATAAATAAAATCAGAGATGAAAAAGGAGAAATAACAACTGATACCACATAAATTCAAAGGATTATTAGTGGCTACTATGACCAACTACATGCCAATAAATTGGAAAATCTAGAAGAAATGAATTGATTTTTAGGCACATACAACCTACCAATATTGAACCATGAAGAAATCCAAAACCTGAACAGATCAGTAATAACTAATAAGATTAACGCTGTAATAAATTGTCTTCAAGCAAAAAAACAAAAACAAAAAAAGCCCAGGACACAATGGCTTCACTGCTGAATTTTACCAAACATTTAAAGAAGTGATAGCAATTCTATTCAAAATACTCTATAAAATAGAGGAGGGAATACTTCCAGCATCATTCGGTGAGGCCAGTATTACCTTGAGACCAAAACCAGAAAAAGACACACCCCTGAAAAAAAAAAAAAAGAAAAAGAAAAGAAAAAAAAAAGCCACATAAACATTGATGCAAAAATTCTCAATAAAATACTGGAAAGTCAAATTGAACAGCACATTAAAAGATCATTTATCATGACCAAGTGGTATTTATCCCAGAATGTAACGATGGTTCAAAATATACAAATCAATCAATATGATACATCACATCAACAGAATGAAGGTCAAAAATCATATTGCTGAAAAATCATACAATAAAACTCAACATCTCTTCATAGTAAAAGCCCTCAGAAACTGGGTATAGAAAGAACATGCCTCAACGTGTTAAAAGCCGTATGACAGTCCAACAGCTTGTATCATACAGAATGGGAAAAAAACTGAAAGCTTTTACTCTAAAATCTGGAATAACACAAGAATGCCCACTTTCACTACTTTATTCAACAGAATACCGGAAGTTCTATTTAGAGCAATCAGACAAGAAAAGAAAACTAAAGGACATCCAAATTGAAAAGAAAGATGTCAAGTTACCCTGGTTTGCAGATGACATAATCTTTTATTTATAAAATCCTAAAGACTCAACCAAAAATCTATTAGAACTGGCAAACTTAGTGGAGTTATAGGATACTAAATCAGCATGCAAAAGTCAGTAGCATTTCTATATACCAACTGTGAACAATCTGAAAAATAAATAAAGAAATTAGTGCCATTTACAATAAAAATAAATTTAAAAAATCTAGAAAAAAACTTAACCAAATAAGAGAGATTAATCTACAACAAAACATAAAATATTGATGAAAGAAATTGAAGAGACACAGAAAAATGGAAAAGTATTTTGTGTTCATGGATTCAAAGAATTAATACTGTTAAAATATTCATACTACACAAAGTAATCTATAGATTTAATGCAATCCCTATCAAAACACCAAAGACATTCTTAATAGGAGTTAAAAAAAAATTAAATTTATATGTAACCATGAAAGACCAAGAATAGCTAAAGCTACTCTGAGCAAAATGAACAAAACTGGAAGAATCACATTATCTGACTTCAAATTATACTACAGAACTACAGTAACCAAACCAGCATGGTACTGGCATAAAAACAGATACATAGACAAATGGAAAAGAATAGAGAACCCAGGAATAAATACACACACTTGCACCTCACTCATCTTTAACAAAGGTGCAAAGAACATACTTTGGAGAAAAGACAGTTTATTCAATAAATGGTGCTGACAAAACTGGAAAGCCATATGCAGAAAAATGAAGCAAAACCCCATCGCTCACCATATACAAAAATCTAAACAAAATGGATTAATGACTTAAATATAGGACACAAAGCAGTGAAGTTACTGAAAGGAAACTTTGGGAAAGCTACAGGACATTGGTCTGGGCAAAAATTTCTTGAGTAATACCCCACAAACACAGGCAACAAAATCAAAAATGGACACATTGGATTACATCAGGTTAAAATGTTTCTCTACAGTAAAGGAAACAATCAACAAAATGAAGAAACAACCCATAGAATTGAAGAAAATACATGTAAACTAGCCATCTAACAAGAGATTAATAATAGAATACATAAAGAGCTCAAACAACTCAATAGGAAAACAAAATCTAATAATCTGATGTTAAAATGGCCAAAGATCTGAATAGACATTTCTCAACTGATCACATAAAATGGCAAACAAGCATATGAAAAACGTGCTCAACATCATTGATATCCAGAGAAAAATGTGAATAAAACCATTATGAGATATCATCTTACCCCAGTTAAAATGACTTTTATCTGAAAGACAGGCAATAGTGAATGCTGGTGAGAATGTGAAGAAAAGGGAACATTTGTACACTGTTGGTGGTAATGTAAATTTGTACAGTCTCCATGGAAAACATTTTGGAGGTTCTTCAAAGAACTGCAAGTAGCTCTATCATATGATCCAGGAATCCCACTGTTAGGTATATACCAAAAAAAAAAAAAGGAAATTAGTGTATCAGAGACATATCTGTATTCCTGTGTTTATTGTAGCACTATTCACAATAGTCAAGATTTGGAAACATCCTGTGTCCATCAACAGATGAATTGTTAAAGAAAATGTGGTATGCAGTGGAGTTCTATTCAACTACAAAAAAAATTTATAAGATTCTGTCATTTGCAACAACATGGATGGAAGTGGTGAACACTGTGTTAAGTAAGAGGAACCAAGAACAGAAAAGATAACTTTACGTGTTCTCACACATTTGTGAGGGCTAAAAATTAACACAGCTGAATTTGTAGAAATAGATAATAGAATGATTGTTACCAGAGACTGGGAAGGGTAGTGTGGGCCAGGGGAGTAGGGATTGTTAATGTGGACAAAACTATAGTTAGATAGAATGAATAAAATCTATGATTTAGTAGCATAATAGGATGACTATAGAGAACAATAATTTATTATACATTTAAAATAACTAAAAAAGTATAGTTGAATTGTCTGTAACACAATGAATAGATAAATGCTTGAGGTGATGGGTACCCCACTTACCATGATGTGATTATTACATATTGTATGCCTGTATCAAAATATTCCTTTGTATTAGTCCATTCTTACGTTGCTAATAGACATACCAGACTGGGTAATTTATAAAGAGAGAGGTTTAACTGACTCACAATTCAGCATGGCTGAGACCTCAGGGAACTTACAATCATGGCAGGAGGAGAGCAAACACATCACATGGAAGCAGGAAGGAGAAAATGCAAGAAAAGGGGATTTTCCCCTTATAAAACCATCAGATCTCATGAGAACTCACTCACTATATCAAGACCAGCATGAGAGTAACTGCTGCCATGATTAAATTACCTCCCATTGAGTCCCTGTCATGACACGTGGGGATTATGGGAACTACAATTCAAGGTGAGATTTGGGTGGGGACACAGAGCCAAACCATACTATTCCACCCCTGGCCCCTCCCAAATCTCATGTCCTCACATTTGAAAACACAATCATGCCCTTCCAACAGTTCCCCCAAATCTTTAACTCATTCCAGCATTAATCTAAAGTCCAACTCCAAAGTCTCATCTGAGACAAGACAAGTCCCTTCAGCCTATGAGCCTCTAAAATCAAAAGCAAGTTAGTTACTTCCTAGATACATTGGGTGTACAGGCATTGGGTAAATACACCTGTTCCAAATTGGAGAAACTGACCAAAACAAATGGGCTACAGGCCCAATGCAACTCTGAAATCCAGTAGGGAAGTCATTAAACCTTAAAGTTCCAATATGGTCTCCTTTGACTCTATGTCTCACATCCAGGTCACACTGATGCAAGACATAGGCTCCCAGAGCCTTGGAAAGCTCTGCCACTGTGCCTTTGCAGGGTACATCCCCTCTCCAGGCTGCCATCATGGATGGTGTTGAGTGTATGTGGCCTTTCCAGGCACATGGTACAAACTGTTGGTGGATCTACCATTCTGGGATCTGGAAGATGGTGAACTTCTTCTCATAGCTCCACTAGGAACTGCCCCAGTTGGTACTCTGTGTAGGGACTCCAACCCCACATTTCCCTTCCACACTGCCCTAGCAGAGGTTCTTCATGAGGGCTCTGCATCTGCAGCAGACTTCTGCCTGGACATCCAGGTATTTCCATACATCCTCTGAAATCTAGCAGAGGATCCCAAACCTCAATTCTTGACATCTGTGAACCTGCAGGCCCAACACCATTGTAAGCAACCAAGGCTTGGGGCTTCCACCCTCTGAAGCAATGCACTGAGCAGTACATTGGCCCCCTTTTAGCCATGGCTGGAGCTGAAGCAGCTAGGATGCAGGTCACCATGTCCCAAGGCTACATAGAGCAATGGGGCTCTTGACCCAGCCCACAAAACCATTTTTCCCTCCTAAGCCCCCAGGCCTGTGAGGGACAGGTCTCCCATGATGGTCTCTGACATGCACTGGATACATTTTTCCCATTGTCTTGGGGATGAGTGTTTGGTCCCTCATTAATTATGCAAATTTCTGCAGCTGGCTTAAAGTTCTCCCCAGAAAATGGGTTTTTCTTTTCTATTTCATTGTTTAGCTGCAAATTTTTCAAACTTTTATGCTCTGTAAACTCTTGAATGTTTTGCTGCTTAGAAATTTCTTCTGCCAAATACCCAAAATCACCTCTATCAAGTTCAAAATTCCACAGATCTCTAGGGCAGGGGCAAAATGCCATCACTGTCTTTGCTAAAGCACAATGTGTCACCTTTGCTTCAGTTCCCAAAAAAATTCCTCATCTTCATCTGAGACCACTCAGACTAGATTTATTGTCCATATCACTACCAGCATTTTGGCCAAAGCCATTCAACAAGCCTCTAGGAAGTTCCACACTTTCCCACATCTTGCTGTCTTCTGAACCTTCCAAGTCTCTAGGAAGTTCCAAACTTTCTAACATTTTTTGTCTTCTTCTGAGCCCTCCAAACTGTTCCAAACTCTGCCTGTTACCCAGTTTCCAAGTTGCTTTCACATTTTCAGGTATCTTTACTACCCAGTACCAATTTACTATATTAGTCCATTTTCACACTGCTAATAAAGACATACCCAAGACTGGGTAATTTATAAAGGAAAGAGGCTTAATTGACTCCTAGTTCAGCATGGCTGGGGAGGCCTCAGGAAACTTATAATCATGGCAGAAAGGGAAGCAACATGTCCTGCTTCAAATGGAAGCAGGAAGGAGAAAATGCAAACAAACAGGGGGAAAGTCCCTTATAAAACCATTAGATCTCATGAGAACTCACTCACTATCACAAAAACAGCATAAAGGTAACTGCCTCCATGATTAAATTACCCCCACAGGGTCCCTCTCATGGCACACGGGGATTATCGGAACTAAAATTTAAGGTGAGGTTAGGGTAGGAACACAAAGCCAAACCATATTGCCCTTAAATATATACGCCTACCATGTACCTGCAGAATTATTTTAAGTGGACTCAGAGAGATGCGTTAATTTTTCACCACGTGAGAACACATAGAACATGTCATCTAGGAAGAATAGTCTCTCATCAAACGCTGAATCTGCTGGTTCCCCAATTTTGGACTTTACGGCCTCCAGAATTGTGAAAAATAAAATTTTTATTATTTGAAAGTAACCAGTCTAAAGCATTTTTATAGCAGCCTGAATAAACTACGACACTAAGACAGATGCAAAGACAGAATATAAATAAACATTATAGCTGTAGGTACCTTAGCGTAAACTAGAACAATACCCAAATAATATGTCAGGAGTCTCTTGGCCTAAGAGGTTATTTGGCCCTGCATTGAACACAATTTCTGCCCATACTGTCTATGGAAGACAATGTGCTGATGTTATTATTATGTATGATGATGTGTCAGTGTTACGTGTTCAAGGAAGGAGGTCAATGCCTACAAAAGAGGGCTTCTAAGCTAGAGAAAATACAACTGAGCTTTATTTTTCCAGTTCATCTGTGTTTCATTTTTTGTTCTTTTTCCAAATAAATTTGAAATCACTTTCTAGGATCATTCTTTTTGCAAGAATCATGTGTGGTTATTTCTACTGCTAATTTTAACTTTTGCTTAATCTAGGGGAGGTTATTTACTCTCTTTAAACTTCAGTTTTCATTTATCTTTCAAGTGCTCAAATAATAGTAGTTTGAATTATTATTTTTATTGAGCACCATAGTCATTATTAGTGGGATTTCTTTATTTTTGTAACTAAAATATCTTTGAGAACATTAGCAGTGGTTTAACCCTCTTTATACTCTAACTTTGGAGTGTAGTATTAGTTACATTTCAAGTACTCAAAGCACATTAATAAGAGCGTTAAACTTAATGACCAAACTATAAATTTGCTAAATACTATCTCACGCACATAAAGTTAGGAACAGAGTTGATTGCTCAAAAGGTAATACTAATAATAATACAATTGTTCTTTTCCTTCCACAGAATCTGTGCCTATGTCAATGGGGCCACTACATGATAGCTGTATGTCCTTGAATAGAGAGAGTGAAGAAAAATTTGTCCAAAGTTGGCTTCACAAAGTCATCACATATATTAGTCCTAAAATGATATTAATTGTTGGATATTGAACATGGAAACATTTCCTTCAGTTTCCCCATGCAATGATTAAAATTTTAAGCTAATTCATGAGTACCTCTAGAAGCCAAAATTATATCAAGAGAGGCAAGAAAACAGATTCTTAGCACCACTGATAAGCAAGAATCTGTATACTCATGCAATCTGAGAAAAAGGACTTGACAAGTTAATTAATTGGTCTTTTCCCTTACTTATGCTCTGCTACCATTCAAATCCTCCCCAGCATTTTGAACAGTTTCTGTTTTTCTCTTCAAAAAGTAAGCAGTAACACAACTCACAAACCTTCAAAGCACTCAGATGTAGCTGTCTTTCGTTTCAAGGCAAGAGAAATAGAGGTATTTTCCTAGAGCTAGAAAATTATTAGTTACTAGAGCAGGTGTTCAAGGTAATAGATTTTGCTGTGGTGAAGCTATATGTTTACCAATTGTCATCCACATTTTCTTCAATAAATTTATCCTTTTTGTGTTTGTGATATGGGAGTCTCAAGAGAGTGTAAAGCCCAGGATACAACCCCTTTGACTCAGGTCTGGTTCCAGTCCCAGCATGGTCCGAATTTGTTTTCACATGAATATTTTAGGAATTTGAAAAAAAAAAAAAGGAGATAATATTAGTCTCTTCAAATAAGGCTTGTCAGAAATCAGTCAAGATATAAATGAATACTGGCCTAGAACAAAGCTCAAATAAATGTTAAGATGAAAAGAAAGAGAGTGAGAACAGAAAAAAGAAAGCATAGAAATACTGTTTATTAAGCTATGGGATACTATAAAAGCAGGTTATTAAAAGAAATTTATACCTGCAAATGTCTATATTAAAAATTAGAAAGCAGTAACCTAAACTTCCACCTTAATAAACTAGAAAAAGAAGCACAAAATAAACCCAAAGAAACAAAATAGTTATGATTAGAGAAGAAATTAATGAAATAGAAAATAGAAAAATGATGGTGAAAAATCAGCAAAACAAAAGTTGATTATTTGAAAAGGTCAATAAAATAGACAAGCCTATAGCTAGACTATCCAAAACAAAAAAAGACTGAAATTATAAAATCAGTATTAAAACAGCAGACATCAGTAATGATCTGATAGAAACAAAAAGGATTATAAGGGCACAGTATAAACCTCTGCATACCCACAAATTAGACAACTTTGATAAAATGCAAAATTTTGTTAAAAGACAAAAATTACTGAAACTGACTTAAAAGAAATGAAAATCTGAATATACATATAAGAGATTGATTTAGTAAATAAAATTGCCATTAAGAAAATCCCAGGCCAGATAGCCTCACAGATGAAAACTACCAGATATTAAAAGAATAATTAATACCAATACTTACATATTCCTTCAAAAAAGAAAAAGAGAAAAGAATACTTCTCAACTTAATCTATGTGGTGAGTATTGCCCTCACAACAAAACCATACAAAAGACTAAAAGAAAAGAAAACTACCCAACAATATTCATTATAAACATAGATGTAAAATCTTGACAAAATACTAACAGAATCTAACACTTTAAAATATTTTATGTTATGATCAAATGGAATTTATTCTAGGAATGAAAAATCAGTTTAATATCACAAAATCAGTCAGTGTAATAGACCATATTTATAGATTAAAGGACAAAAACACATGATCATAACAGTAGACGTTAAAAAAAGAAGCATTTGGGAGAGTTTTGTCACCAAAATGACAGAATAGAAGCAATCCAGCTTCACTCCCCACCCCAAGCCCAAGAAAGCCAAAAACAAATACCCAGCACCAAGATTATCCCTAGCAATATCTCAGAACTCAAGTCTAAGGATGAGACAATCCCTGGGGCCCCAGAGAAGTGATAAAACTCCAAGCAGATGGTAAGAGTTTCAGACTTCTATATTGATGATGCCCCTTGTTTAATATACTAGGCACTGTAAATGGAAAATCTTCCCCAGACTCACAGTTTCTACACTGGAAAAAGTGAGATTGAGGTAAACAACCAATTTCCCCACCATTTGTTGTTCACTTTCAGGAGAACTGTTTCTGCCTCACTCAAGGAAAGCATTGGAAGTGCCTTTAGAGAAAAAAAAACCCTTAGGGCAGCCAGAGACAAAGAGAAGAGGGGACTACTATCCGCAGCTCATAAAAACTCTGCTCTGTATCTCCAAAAGAGCTGTCAGGTCAGAATGGGCTGTTCATCAGCATCATGCTATAGTAGGCATGTTCCATTGGTCCCCTGGGCACAAACCCCTAGATAGTCCTCCCACACAGCTGGGACATCCTCTATGGGACCTACCCCATATGGGACAGATAGCATTCCAAAAATTTTCTACAGCCAAGGCAAAGTGGACCTTAAGGTGCCATCCAATGCCAAAAAAAGGATGTAGTAATTTGGCACAAAGGAAATTCAATAGGTAAATTGCAAAAAAATTCTAAGTAAATATATCCAAGAAAAACAAAACAAACCAGATAGGGAAGACTGGAATAAATAACTAATTATTCAATATGAAGATACGCCCACAAGAGAAAACTGGAATAAATAACTAATTATTCAATATGAAGATATGCCCGCAAGAAACAGCAGCAAGCAGGCAGCCATGACCTCCTCAAATGGACAAAGCAAGAAGCCAGTGACTGACCCTAATGAGATAGCAATGTGTGAGCCCCAGATGAAGAATTCAAAATAGCTATTTTAAGAAACCTCAGAGAACTCCAACATAGAATAACAACTCAGAAAATTATCAGATAAATTGAACAAAGAGGTTGAAATAGCAAAATAGTTAAACAAATCTCTGATGTGAGAAATACATTAACTGAACTGAAAAATGCATTAGTGGCATTAACACCAAAATGGATCAAGCAAAGAAAAAAAAACAACAGTGAGCTCAGAAACAGGCCATTTGAAAATATGTAGAAGATAAAAAGGAAAAGAAGGGTGAAAACGAATAAAGAAAGACTACAAAATATAGAAAATTACCTCAAAAGAGTAAATCTAGAAATCTAGAAATCATTAGTGTTCAAGAGGGAGAAAGAGCAAGGAGTGTAAAGACCATTGAAAAAATAATAACAGAAAACTTTCCAAGCATAAAAATATATTCTGGTACAAGGAAAGTCAGAGATCACCAACAGCTCCAACCCAAATAAGACTGTCCCAAGGCATATAATAATCAAATTCTCAAAAGTCAAGGACAAAGGAGTAGTCCTAAAAGCAGTGAAGGAAAAGAAACAAATAACAAAATACCATATAAACGATGTCCGATTCACCTGGCAATAGAATTCTCAACAGAAACCATACAGACCAGGAGGGAGTGGTATGACATATTTTTTTCCAAGGAAAAAAAAAAAAAGCGAAAAAGAGTACTCTACTTACTGTACTTAACAAAGCTATCGTTCTTATATAAAGGAGATATAGTCTTTCCCAGGCAAATAACAGCTAAGGGAATTAATCACTACCAAACCCATCTTACAAGTAATGCTAAAGTAAAAAAACAATAATGTGCAGAAAAAAACATTTAAAGGTATAAAACCCACTGATAAAAGTAAGTACACAGACAAACTCAGAATAATCTAATACTGTAATTGTGGTGTGCAAACCACTCATGTGTTTACTGTGAAGACTAAAAGGTAAATCTATTAAAAATAATAGTAACCACAGCAATTGTCAAGAAATAGAGTATATAAAATGCAAACTCAGAAAACAAAAGGTCTAGATGTGGAGGGATGGAGCTATAGTGAAGTGTTTTTTTAGTTTTCCTTTGTTTCTATTCCATTTTGTAATCAAGGATAAGTTGTTATCTGTTTAAAAACACTCAACAAACTGGATATAAAGGGAATATATCTCAAAATAATAAAGGATATATATGACAAACCCAAAGTTAACATCATGCTGAATAAGGAAAAAATTGAAGGCCGTTTCTCTAAGATCTGGAACAAGACAAGGATGCTGATTTTCACTCCCCTTATTCAAAAAAATATTGGAAGTCCTTGCCAGAGCAATCAGACTAGAGAAAGAATAAAGGATATCCAAATTAGAAAGGAAAAAATCAAATTATCTTTGTTCATAGAGGACATAATCTTATACTTTGAAAAACCTAAGGATGCCATCAAAAATGGTTAGAACTGATAAATAAATCCAGTAAGGTTGCAGAATACAAAATTAGCATACAAAACTCTATAACATTTAAATCTGCTAACAGTAAACAATCTAGAAAGAAATCCAGAAACTAATCCCATTTATCATTGCTACAAAAAATGTAAAATATCTAGGAATATATTTAACCAAAGAAGTGAAAGTTCTCTACACTGAAAAGTATAAAACATTGATGAAAGAAATTAAAGAGGATACAAGAAAAAGGAAATAGATGCCATGCTCATAGATTGGAAAACCATTATTTTTTAAATGTCAATACTATCAAAAATGATTTGCAAATTCAATATAACCTCTATTAAAATAACAATGATATTCTTCACAGAAATAGAAAAGAAATCCTAAAATTTGTATGAAACCACAAAAGACTCCAAAATAGTCAAAGCAATCCTGAACAAAAATAACAAAACTGGAGGCATCATAATACCGGACGTCAAAATATGCTACACACCCATGGTGACCAAATTGCATGATATTGGTATGAAACCAAACACATAGACCAATGGAACAGAACAGAGAACCCAGAAATAAATCCACACATTTGCAGCTCATTCATTTTCAACAAAGGTGACAGAATGTACATTGGGGAAAAGAGAATCTCTTTAATAAATGGTGCTGGGAAAACCAGATAGCCATATGCAGAAAAATGAAGTGAGACCCTTTCTTCATCATATACAAAACTCTAATCAAAATGTATTACAGACTTAATTAAATGTAAGGCAGGAAGCTATGAAACTAGTAAAAGAAAACTTTGGAGAAATGCTATAGGACATTGGTCTCAGCAAAAATTTTTTAGGGGAGTAAAACCCAAAAGCACAGACAACAAAAGGAAAAACAGACAAATGAGATAACATTCAGCTAAAACCTTCTGAACAGCAAAGAAAACCCTCACAAAGTGAAGAGGCAACTTATAGAATATCAGAAAATATTTGCAAACTATTCATCTGACAAGTGATTAATAACCAGAATATATAAGGAATTCAAACACATATCAAAAAAGGATGGTCTCACTTAGGAACAAGGAAAACGATCTGAATAGACTTTTATTCAAAAGAAGATACAAAAATGGCCAAGAGGTATATGGAAAAAATTTAAAAAAGGACACCATCACTAATCATCAGGGGAATGCAAATCAAAACCACAATGAGATATCATCTCCAGATAAAATGGCTATTATCAAAAGTCGAAAATAACAAATTCTGGAGAGAATGCACAGTAAGAGTAATGCTTGTACACCATTAGCATGAATGTAAACCAGTGTAGTCATTTTGAAAAGATACGGAGTTTTCTTTTAAAAACTAAAAATAGAACTACCACATGATCTAGCAATCCCACCACTGGGTTTATATTCAAAAATAAGGAAATCAGTATATCAAAGAGATGTCTGCACTCCCATGTTTATTGCAACACTATTCACAGTATCTAAGACATAGAATTAACCTAAGTGTCCAACAGTGTATGAATGAAGAAAATGTAATATGTATACACAATGGACTATTACTCAGCTGAAAAAAGAATGAAATCTTGTCATTTGCAGCAAGAGAGAAGGAACTGGAGGTCATTGTGAGCATAGAAAGACGAATATTACACGTTCTCACTCATAAGCAGGAGCTAAAACACTGGATCTCATGGAGGTAGAGAGAAGATGGTGGTTACCAGAGGCTGGAAAGGGAAAGGGGGAGGAGAGGATAAAGAGAAGTTGATTAAATGGTACAAAAATACTGTTAGATAGAAAAAACAAGTTCCAATATTTGATAGTATAGAAGGAAAATAGTTAATGATTTATTCTACATTTCAAAATAACTAGAAGAATTGTAATGTTTCCAACACAAAGAAAAGATAAATGCTTCAGCTGATGTATATCCTAATTATCCTGATGTGACCATTGCACATCGTATACAGATATAAAAATACCATATGTACCACATAAATATGTACAACTATTATATATTAATTTTAAAAAGAATGAATTTGGGCTCCTACCTCACATGATACACAAATATTAACTAATAATTAATAATACACATACATGTAAATGCTAAAAATATAAAAGTCTTAGAAAAAGATAGTAGTAAACTTTGTGACCTTGGGTTAGGCAATAGTTTCTTAGATAAAACACTAAAAGCACAAATAAAAAAATAGACTAGCTGAAATTCATTACAATTAAAAACTATTTTATCTGTAAAGAATACCATAAAGAAAGTGAAAACACACAGACGGAGAGAAAGTATTCAGAAATCATGTATCTATTAAGTAGCTGTTATTCAGAAAAAATACATAAGAAAATTTTGCAACTCCATAATAATGAGGCAAATGACACAACTGACAAATAGGCCAAGCATCTGAATAAACATTTCCCCAAAATAAGACACATAGATGGTCTATAAACACACAGGAATATGCTTTATCTTTCAGGCTAGGCTTTATGGAAATACAAATGGGTATCACAATTACATAGCACTTTATATCTACTAGGATGCCTAAAATTAAAAGCACAGACAATAACAAGTGTGGATAAGGATGTGAAGAAATAGAAAATCTTTATATTGCTGGTAGGAATGTAAAATTTTATAATTGCTTTGGAAAACAGTTTGTCAATTCCTCAAAAAAGTAAACATAGAGTTACCATATGACTCAGCAATTCCACTCCTATGTGTATATCCGAGAGAAATAAAAACATACATCTGCCAAAAATAAAATTTGTGCACAAATCTTCTTAATAACATGATTCACAATAACCAACAAGTGAGATCAGCCCAAATATTAATTAACTGAACAAGGGCAAAACAAAATGGGGCACAGCTATACAATGCAATATTATTTGGAAATAAAAAGAATGAAACACTGATTCATGCTCCGAAGTGAATATACTTTAAAAGCATTATGCTAAGTAAAAGAAGCCAATCACAAACAACACATATCATATGATTGCATTTCAAATATATATAATCATATGATATGTGGCAATATAAAGTGACTGAGAATAGATTAGTAGTTTCCATGAAGCAGAGGGAGATAAGACTGGGAAATGACTGCTAACAGAAAGGGGATTTCCTTTTGGAGTGAAGAAATGTTCTAAAACTCGATAGTAGTAATAGTGCCATAACCTTGTAAACATATTTAAATGACCAAGTTGTACATTTTAAAAGGGTAAGTTTGATAGTATGTGAATAATAACTTTGTTATGCAAAAAAATGCATTGTTAAATAAAAGTATCTAGAAGAGGAACCACATAGGGAGAAAAGAATATTTTAAAAGGTAAGAAATAAGGCTAAGTTTGCAACTGAATGCCACTGGTTCACATGTTTCATTCATAATTTAAGATGTACAAGAAAGAATTCTGGTGTGAATATTTGATAAATAAGTTTTTAGAAAAATGAAAGAGACTGCAATTTTGGAGTGTTCTTTCAAATTTTCCATCTGTTCAACTACATAGACTGTCTCTTTAATTTTTCATGGAAGTTTATTATTAACAGCCTCTTCTTTCTGAAATTAAAATCATGTTGGAAAATATGGAATTAAATTCTGACATTGATCACAATAAATAGGTCCACCGTCAATATATACTTTGACTTAAAGTTTAGTAAAATCTCTCAATCAGCTTTCTTTCTCATAATAATTAAATGTTTGTGGTGTTTTGTGATTTTAAAAAATGTAATGTCTGGTTAGTTAGCTTCAAAGAACTCTGTTATCTTCCTTCCCAACAATGGCCAGTCACTGCCCATAAGTTTGAAGCACTTAAAAACATTGGAGTGCTGTAGTCCCAGCTACTCTGGAGGCTGAGGCAGGAGAATGGCTTGAACCCGGGAGGTTGAGATTGCAGTGAGCCGAGATGGTGCCATTGCCCTCAAGCCTGGGTGACAGAGTGAGACTCTGTCTCAAAAAAAAAGAAAAAATGTTGGAGTGGAGGAAGTCAAGAAGAATGAAGGTGGAAAAAATAATTATTTTACAGGCTATTTTTTCAAATCATATTCTTCATCATTGTCAACTTGACTTTCTTTAGAAGTTCCAGCACTGATTTTGTGCAACCCAGAATGCTAATGCAATGATAAATTACTTTACACGTGTAACACAAAATAGAAAAAAAAAATTTTTCCCCCAAATGAATTCACTCCATTTAAGTTGCATGTCAGGAAGCAAGAAAACTAAAGCCATAATCCTCCAAAGTCACTGGTTTAAATGTTATCCAAACCCTGACAGTTAAGGAGGCAAATAGTAAGTGTCTGACTTTGAGTATAGTCAGTAATAAGGGCGCTGTCTTGCTCACAGGAGTAAGTTCTTCCTGAGACACCAAGAGAGACGGAAAGACATGACAAAAACGATGGCGAAATCAATAATGGACATGTAACAGCAATCACATTAAATGATACTTTGTCCCATCCCCTTAGGCAAAAATGTTTTTGTTGATTATTTGGTTTGTAGATTTTACAATTCTTGTATTAACAGTAACACACTTTTCAAATCTTAGGGAAAAGTGTTAGGTGTAGGCAAAACAGAAATAGGAAAAAAATGTCAGACCACCTCCTAAACTTTTCATATTCTTATAAATGATTGGTTCCTAAATACTTGCCTTTGGGGATTCTGTTTCTTTCTCCATTGGGAAGGTGACACTGGTGCACTGAGTGGATATTTTTTTTTAACTAATATTGTCTTACATCTGCTGAACGAATCAAGATACTATATCAAATCCACATTAGTAATGTGGATATATGCATAGTAATATATGCAAAAACAAGCATGCAAGAATAAAAAGGAAAACACCAAAAAAGGAAAACCATGAGGTTAGCTTTGCCCTACTGCATATTTAAAAATACTGTAAAACTTATACAATCAAAATGATGTTACTAATAACTGAATAAACAAATATGCCAGTAAATAGCATAAAACGGCCCAGAAATTATTCCAAGTGCATATGAAAAGTTAGAATGTCATAAAAGTAGCATCTCAAACCACTGGGACAGAGATAGACTCTAAATTGTCCTGGAATGACTGGTTATTTAGAAAAAGACAAAATTGTATCTTTACTTCACACCACAAACTAGAATAAGTTCTTATTTAATCAGGGACCTAAATGAAATAAATTAAATTGACTAAGCTCAAAGTCAGACACTATTTATCTCAGCTGTTAGGGTTTGGAGAAATTACAGTTGAATTCCTTCTAACTTTTGTGTAGGGAAAGCCTTTTTTCTTTTTCTTTTTCTTTTTTTTTTTCTCCCAGAGATAGGATTTTGCTCTGTTGCCCAGGCCAGAGTGCAGTGGTGCAGTCTTGGCTTACTGCAACCCTTGCCTCCCAGGCTCAAACAACCCTGCCACCTCAGCTTCCTGAGTAGCTGGGACTGTGAGTGCACACCATCAGGATCAGCCAAATTTGTAATTTTTGTTGTAGAGACAAAGATCATTATTGATCTCACTATGTCGTTCAGGCTGGTCTTGAACTCCTGAGCTAAAGTGATTCTCCCACCTCGGCCTCCCAAACTGTTGAGATTACAGGCATGAGCACCAGGATCCAACTAGAAAAGCCTTTCTAATTAGGATTCAAAATCCAGAGGGAACAAAAGATTGCTACATTTGACTATATAAATTTTTTAAAGTATTTGAATGACAAAATAAATATAAAATAAAATAAATATCATACAACAGTCAAAAGACATTGACAAACTGGGAGAAAATCTTCGCAAAATATGTCACAAATAGCTAATATCCCTAATATAGAAAGAACTCTTAAAAATTGAGAAACAAAGAACCAAGTATCTGATGGAAAAATGAGGGAAAGGTAGGAAAACAACTCAAATAAAAAGTGAAAAGCAGTCCTTTAAACATGGGGAGAAGTATTCAAAGTCACTTATAATCAAAGAAACGTTAAGACGTGGTTCATGTGTGTAATCCCAGCACTCTGGGAGACTCAGAAGGCCGGATCCCTTGAGTGCAGGAGTCAGAGACCAGCCTAGGCAACATGGTGAAGCCCCATCTCTACAAAGAATACAAAAAATTAGCTGGACAGGGTGGCGCATTTCTGTAGTCCCAGCTACTTAGTAGGCTACCTAGTAGTAGCTACAATGAGCGTGATCACATCACTGCACTCCAGCCCGGGCAACAGGAGTTGCTGTCAGGAGACCCTGTCTCAAGAAAAAAAAAGAAAAAGGAATGTTAATAAAAATAACACTTAAATATAAATTTGGCACCTATTAGATAGCTGAAAATTGTACAAGTATGATAATCCACCCTGTTGGTCAGGTTGTGGAGAAACAAGTACTCTCACATATTTCTACTAAGAAGGAAAAGTAGTACAACTTGTTTTTTTTGTTTTTTTTTTTCTTTTTGGTGAGATGGAGTCTTGCCCTATCGCCCATGTTGGAGCAGGTGCAAGCCACCATGCCTAGCTAATTTTTTGTAGCCTTAAGCCTTAGTAGAGATGGGGTTTCACCATGTTTGCCAGGCTGGTCTCTGACTCCTGACTTCATGATCCTCCCACCTTGGCCTCCCAAAGTGCTGGGATTACAGGTGTGAGCCACCATGCCCGGTTTGGTATAACTTTTAAAGGAAGATTTAGCAATATCTGATAAAACTACTGATGCACGTACTTTTTACTCCTCAAGCTATCTTGCACATACACCTCCAACAATATGAAAATGTATATGTAATGTTATTCATTATAGCATTGTTTGTAACTGTACTTGGAAAACTATCTAAATGCCTATATGAGGAGAATGGGTGAATAAACTATGGCACCCACAAAGCAGAATACTATACAGCTATAAAATGTGATGAGGTAAAACTCTGTGAACAGATAGGGAGTGATTTCAAGACATAAAATCAAAAGGGAAAGCAAACTGCAAAAGTGTACCTATAGTATATGTGCTTTTTATACAACAAATAAAAGGATACAATAAAATATATAGGGATCTGCTCATTTGTACAAAATGGAACACTAAAAGGATAAACTAGAATCTAATGAGAAAGATCACCTACAGAGAGTAGGTAGAAACAGGTGGAGAGAATAGGGAAATGAGAATGGAGGATCAAGAGTGAGAGGGGGAATGGAACTTCTCTGAGTATACCTTCTCCTGGATTGGAACGTTTGACCCCAACTACCTCACTGCTAATTTTTAGCAGTTGATGCTTCTAAAAGATAAAGCTTGCATTTTATCCAATTTTTTTGTAATTTATCTCACCGAAAGAACGGATTCTTTTAAACCTTTAAGTTCAAGCATTCATGTGCACGTTTGTTGTGTAGGCAAATTGTGTTTTATGGGGATTTTGTGTACAGATTATTTCATCACCCAGGTAATAAGCATAGTACCTAATAATGGATTCCAGCTCCATCCATGTTGCTGCAAAGACAGAACCTCATTTTTCTATGACTGCATAGTATTTCACACTGTATATGTACCACATTTTCTTTATTTAGGCTACCATTGATGGGCATTTAGATTGATTCCATGTCTTTGCCATTGTGAATAGTGCTGTGATGAACATATGTGTGTGTGTGTCTTTATGGTAGAATGATTTATATTCATTTGGGTATATTTGTAATCGTACTTGGAAAGCCTCCACACCCGGCCTGTTTGTCTACTTTTTAATAGGGTGGTTTGTTTTTTGTTTGTTAGTTTGCTTAAGTTCCTTATACATTCTGGATATTAGATATTTGTTGGATGCATAGTTTGCAAATATTTTCTCCCATCCTGTGGGTCATCTATTTACTCTGTTGATAGTTTATTTTGCCCAATGATGAGATTGCCGGGTCAAATAGTAATTCTGTTTTAAGTTATTTAACAAATTGCCACACTGCTTTCCGCAATGGTTTAAAAAATTTATATTCTCACCAACAGTGTGTAAGTGTTCCCTTTTCTCTGCAACCTCACCAGCATCTGTTATTTTTTGACTTTTTAATAATAGCCATTCTAACTGGTGTGAGATGGTATCTTACTGTGGTTTTGATTTGCATTTCTTCAAAGATTAGTGATGCTAGACACTTTTTTACATCTTTCTGGCCACGTACGTGTGCTCTGTTTTTTTTGAAAAGTGTTCAAGTTGTTTGTCTAATTTTATTTTTATTTATTTATTTATTTATTTATTTATTTATTTATTTATTTTTGAGATGGAGTCTCCCTTTGCCGCCCAGGCTGGAGTGCAGTGGTGCAATCTTGGCTCACTGCAAGCTCCACCTCCCAGAGTCAAGAAGTTCTCATGCCTCAGCCTTCCGAGTAGCTGGGCTTACAGGGGTCCACCAACACATCTGGCTAATTTTTGTATTTTTAGTAGAGACCAGATTTCACCATGTTGGCCAGGCTGATCTTGAACTCCTGACCTCAAGTGATCCGCCCACCTCAGCCTCCCAAAGTGCTGAGATTACAAAGGTGAGCCACCATGCCCAACCTATTTGTCTACTTTTTAATGGGGTGGTTTTTTTTTTTGCTTGTTAGTTTGTTTAAGTTCCTTATACATTCTGAATATTAGAGATTTGTTGGATGCATAGTTTGCAAATATTTTCTCCCGTTCTGTGGGTCATCCATTTACTCTGTTGATAGTTTATTTTTCTGTGCAGATGCTCTTTAGTTTAATTAGGTCCCATTTGTTAATTTTTGATTTTGTTGCAAGTGCTTTTGGTATCTTAGTCATTAAATCCTTGCCAAGGCCTATGTCTAGAATGGTATTTCCCAACTTATCTTCCAGGATTTTTATAGTTTTAAGTTTTATATTTAAGTTTTTAATCCATCTTGAATTGATTTTTGTATATGGTGCAAGAAAGTCTAGTTTCAGTCCTCTGCAAATGGCTAGCCAGTTATACCAACACAATTTACTGAACAGGGAATCCTTTCCCTATTTTGCTTTGTGTGTGTGTGTGTGTGTGTGTGTGTGTGTGTGTGTGTGTGTGTGTCTGACTTTGTCAAAGATAGTGATACATGTGTGGCATTATTTCTGGGCTCTCTATTCTGTTCCATTTGTCTGTCTGTTTTTGTACCAGTACCACGTTGCTTTGATAACTGTAAACTTGTAGTATAGTTTGAAGTTAGGTAACATGATGCCTCCAGCTTTGTTCTTTTTGCTTAGGATTGCTTTGAGTATTCAGGCTCTTTTTTGGTTCCAAGTGAATTTTAAAGTAGTTTTTTTCTTCTAATTTTGTGAAGAATGTCATTGGTAGTTTGACACGAGTAGCACTGAATCTGTAATTGCTTTAGGCGGTAGTCCATTTTAACAACATTGATTCTTCCAATCTATGATCTTTGTTTTTCCATTCATGTGTATTATCTCTGATTTTTTGAGCAGTGTTTTGTAATTTTCATTGCAGAGATCTTTTACCTACCTGGTTAGCTGTATTCCTAGGTATTATATTATTTTTGTGGCTATTGTGAATGGGAGTGTGGGAAGAACTGATCTTTATTACCCATTATTATCAATGTCCTAAACATGACTGAGAAAGGATCTGTTTATCTAACTGATTCTTACACAGATTTCCATATAGCTATCCTGTTTCACCTCACCTGGCCCTCCCCATACACTTTCAGAGGTATTTGGTGCCTGGAGTGCCTGAGGCTTCTGTGGTTCTGTCCTACAAATTATCTGGATCGCCTTCCTCTTAACTTAGGTTCCAGTTTTCTTTTGTTTGCTCTGTGTTCTCAAAAATTTATCTTCTCCTCTGTACTTTTTATTCACGTGAGTTTACACATTTCTTATTCCTCAGGTATAACTCTAGTGGAGCCTTGGAAAAAGTGGAGATCAACTTGAATTTTGTATTTCTTCCCGATGGCCTCAGAGGCAGTGACAGTACTTTAATAAGGTGATCAATGACAGGGGTTCTGAGATAAGGAAATTCCATTGGTTTCTTGAGTTTACAGTGTTCCTGTTATGAGACAGTAGATTTTAGTGTTTCAGAGCATGGTCTCTCCAGTTTCTAAGCTGCATAGCCTCTGTGCCTAAACTGCCTCAGAATTAAAATGGATATAATTATAGTATCTACCCGCTAAGTTTCTTTTGAGAGTTAAATGACTTAATACCTGTAAAAAAAAAAAAAAAAAAAAAAAAACACTTAGAATAGTGTCAGCCACAAAATAATTACTCAATATGTATTAGTTTGCATAGTTTGTATTACTTTTGCCAGAAAGCTCAAAGAACAGAAGCAATCACATCTATCCTCAACCAGCGCAACCAGCCAACCCACTGAAATCAAGACAGTGTCAGGAGGTTTACTGGTCATTTGTGCTGTGAAGTATTAAACACCCAAGGCCATCTCACAGTTTTAATTTGGTGCCTAATTTTCTCATTTTATGGTGATACACTTAACTGCTATGAGGAAAAGATATGTAGTCCATTTTCTGTTTACTTAATTTGTTTCTAATCAATTCACTATATATTCATCGATTATGCAAAGCACTGAGTTAGGAATATTGGGGATAGAAAACTTAAAATTGTGATTGCCTTCTAGGAACATATAAGAAGTAACAATAAGTGAAAACTATTTTATAAAAGATTTGAATAAGTTAATGGGTAAAAATAGAATAGAGGTGATACAGGATTATTAAAATCTATTTGGAAAATTGAGTCATAGTATTTCCATTGAAACTTTCCTGAATTACTTGAATAAATTATGCATTGCCAGAGATGGATTTGTCATGAAATGAATGGAACTTTAGGACTCAGGGACCCTCACTTGCATGGAGCTCTTACAAGGCCCTAGAAGAAGTTCCAAAAATGTGTTCACATGTTCACACATTTATAGAAAATTTGGAAAAGAAAGATAGTTTAACCTTAATCAGTAAACACCACTGTCTCTCTACACTCTTACTTCCCTTTCATCACTCTTCCCTTGTGACAGATGGCATTAGAGTGACTGTCGGCATTTTGGCGATCTTGCAAAGGAGAATTTCAGAGGAGGATATATTTCTTTTGGGTTTAATGTTATATTATTATGTGGTTCACAATTGATTTTGTGTATAGTGAGCTTATTGTTAACCATCCAGGAATAGAAATGGATTTCAGAACACTTCCACCTCTCACTGTTTGAACTCACCCAGTTCCATGAAACAAATAACAAATGGTATTAGAGTTCCTGTTCTATGAACATGCCCTACATCTCTCAGTACTGGAAGTCAGAATAATGGAGGAGAAATAATGTTTGAAATCTGCGTGATCAGGAGGCAGCCTGTGGAAATTTCTTATAGTCATCAGTGGCATAAAATTATAAGCAGTGCATTTAAATCTCATAGAACCTAGTGAAAACAAAAATTACTACCTGTCTGGAATATACTCAATAACACAGCATATACAGTTATAAACATATAACACATTTTAGATGAGAATTGTGCACAAAGTTGAACTGCCCCAAATTCTTTTGTTTATAGGGAGCATTCCTCTAACAGTACTACAAAGAACCAGGACATCAGAATGTTAAGTTGGCTGTAATGTGCATCTCAAGGTATTGGACTGTATCTTAGCATATCTGATGCATGTTGGCCTGAACTCTCTGGCACCTTCAGACAAATCAGTGAGTGAAATTGCTACTAAGGCAACAAAACAGTCAGAAGAACCAAGTGCTCCAGCGACAAAAACTCCCATGCATATTGATCAGTAAGGCAATGTATGCAATTTAAGAGTAATGCGATTACACAATTATGTAGCTCAATACAATATAGCCACATTTTGTAAATACATTTCATTTCCTTTTGTTTATGCCTTGATTTCAGATTAAATATACATTTTATACTTATTGATGATATCAAAAGTCCAAGACTTACAGAAGAGTGCAAGGCAACTATGTAGTTAATAAAGATACTATGTTTTAAATGTGATATCTGTGGTATTTGTCAGCATTTTGCGATTTGCAAAATTTTGTGACTTTTTTCTTTTTCTAAATATATGTTACTTTCACACATAATTGTGCATTCATAATTTGCTATTCTCCAAATCTACAATGTAGAGTCATTGTGAGTTTGAGAGTGATTTGTACGTGTATAGCCCTTAGTGCAATGCCTACCTCACAAGTTCTCAATTATTTCTAGCTCTAAGCATTGTGTATAAGTAACCAGCAGAGTGCTTGTCATATAGTAGAGCCTAAGGGCCATCTCCTTCTTTCTTCACTATCTCGAAAAATGTATGTGATTGCTGCGGAACTCAGTGGCTCCCTTGAATTACATAGCCGGCTTTAAAAAAGAAGCTGGACTACATGATATTTTAATGTTTTTCAACTCTAAGATGTCACTAATGTATACCTGGCCAAGAATGGTAAGTTGGTAGAGTCATATATCACTCTAGGTATCAGAATGCTAAGATAAGAAGCATAGCCTCAAAACTTCACAAGAACTTGGAGGGCACAACACACACAAACTTGAATGGAGTGATACAAAAATATAAAAGAAAAATAACCATATCCTATTTACTATTTATTCAAAATCTGCCTTTTTTTTTTTATCATTTAAAGCTTTTCCCTTTCTTTCCTCTATTCACGTCCATGCTAGTTCTAATATCCCTTTTATATTATTTTGAAATACTAATACTATTTTGTACTTTAGAAATGCTTTTCTCTATTTATACAATAATAATTTTCTTTTAAAATCCTAAAATGGGCTTCATTTTTCTCTATCTACACCTCTGCAGTTCCTCTCCTTACTGAGCTCCTTGAGATATCTTTGTAATCTTTTTCTATCTTTCACTCCAAGTCTTTAATAACTGCCTTTTTATTCTTCCCTGTCTTTTGTGTGTAATTCCCCCCATGTCATTTCTACTCCATTTTCTAACATCATCGACTGCACTATTAAATAGAAACACCCTCTAGGAAAAGCTAATTGCTTGGGGAATTTCTATTCCCTAAAGCCAATGGGAAACTTCTGGAATCTCCCATTCGTCTCAAGACTGAAATCCTACCTCAATCAGAGATAATTATTACACTAAGCAAGAGGATTTCAATAGTTTTCTCAAATTGATCCCAAAGATGCCACCTGCAATGCTGCTGCCTCACTCAGCTTTAGCCACTTTCAATTAACTGAACAGCATAAAGCACTCCCAAGGGACTAGAAGCAAACAAAACCCAAATTACAAACAAGCAGAGATATCTGAAGCAATTAAGCCCTTGGTGGCTTAACTCCAGGGTGCCCAGAACTCTTGTTCAAGGCCAAGGACCCAATAGGAGTAGGTATATTAAGTCAGTTCAATCTTGTGAGGCAGCTAATATCTATTAAATTCAGGTGGTATAGACAGTTACATTTCATAATTGATAAGAGAGGGAAAAAAAAAAAAAAAAAGCCCATGGCCTGAATGATCTAACACTCGCTACAGCCCAGTTCTACAAGGTAATGTACAAATTTCCACTTCACTTTGTAAACGTGACCTCATTTACTTCCTAGTTTACTTAATACAATACTGTAAAACTGCATTTTATAATTTCTAAAGACCCCATCAAATAATCTAGGCCAAGCCGTTCTTTAATGTGTGTGCCACTAGAAGAACTAAGCAGTTCCCTTACATGTAATTTGGCAAATTTAAAGAAGAGTCAGCGGAGAGAAGGGGATAAAAAGGAGAGCAGCAGTTGGAAAAACTAAACAGAAAATGAAGCAAAGAAGTATATGCTTGTAAGTGGTTGAAGTAATGAAGTGACTGTAAAAAAAAAAAAAAAAAAAAATAGTACTCAGAGTGAATCCCAATAGCTGTGAATATCTGAAGATAGGGGTCAGGGAAGCATTTCAGAGGTGCTTACGTTTTGACTGTGCACTGGATTACAGAAGTCTTCTGCCAAGATTCAGGAAGGGAGGCAGATGTGAAGTCCCAATTCCTCCTCCCTCTCATTCTTCCCCCTCCTTTCCCGGTGTTATCATTGGTGAAGCAGCAACAACTGAGGGAGAGTTCTGGGACTGAAGAGGCTTATCTGTAATAGCAGCTTATCTATGGCAAGCAGTAAACCTTGAAGTTAAAACTAAAGGAATTTTAGCCTTCCTGCCATTTCTCTTTTTTTTCAACCCTATTCCAGTTTGTTACTAGCCTCTTTCCCCTATTTTATGCACTTCAATCAATCAAGCAAGTAATAAGAGCATATTCAGGCCCCACTGTGCTTCAGGAACCGTGTGAGGCCTGAGGGCATGAAGATAGAGAGGTACTCTCTCTGATAACAAAACTTGCATCATTATTGAGGGCACAAGGCAGAAACACTACAGGGCCAAATAAGGCAGGACATCAACATCAGGTACATACTGAGTTCTAGTAGAGATGAGTGGTCTCTGAGTTCAAAGGAGAAAGATTTCAAGGTCCCTGGGATTGGGCCTTGTAGTGGACCAAGAAAATAGATATGGTTTAACAGATGGAGTTAAGGAGAATGAACAACTGTTAAAAAAAAAAAAAAAAAACAAAGAAAGAAAGTACATAGATAGCACGGGCAAAGACACTCAAAAATAAAGGGCTGGCTTTTGGAGGAAGTAAACCAGCCTGGTGTGAGGAAAGACCCATAGCAGTGATGTAAAGGAAAATTCAACTCAGATTCTGGAAGGCTTTGGATATCTATCTAAAGGATTTGGACCATATTCTGATAGATGTAGGAAAACAACTAAATCTTTAAGGAAGAACATGCCTGCTTGGTTGTTTGTTCATGGATGTATGCAGGTATGCATGTGAATGTTTTCATGAGTGTTCCATTTACTCCCTATCTTACCTCTGCAAAGAATCTGAGGCTTATAAGAACAAAAACCTATAGCTTCTGAAAGAACAGATAGGTAAGAAGGTCAAAGGTAATTCTGAGGAGTACAAGAAACTAGACTTATGAAATGATAATTCATATTTTCAAGGCAAAATAATCTCAAATGTAGTGAAGGTATAAGAATAAACATAAATTGGTGGTTAAGAACAGACAGCAAAAAGATCTTAATATACATAATAATTTAATATAGAAGGAGTCATAATCAACAAATATGATTTGAATGTTATAATTTATAAATATATACATGTATAAATGAGTATAATAAGTATATAGAAAGATAATCACATTTATCACAAAGCTCAATATCTCTAGGTTTATCTCTAGGAAGAGAACCGTGGAACCCACCGACTAGTGTTCAGCTCCATTAGGATGAACCCAGGCACTTAGCCGTGCAGGAACAATAGTAAGCCTTTAGCCCACTCAGGAGCGGCAATGGGCGCCTGGCTGGATCAGGAGCACACGGACACCCTGCCAGATCCAGAGCGATGGGAGTCAGTGGTGGACGGGGTGAAACAGCAGTGGTGGACGGGGTGAAAGCTCAGCTCGAGCCTTAACAAAACATGGCCCAGAAGAGTGCAGTTGCAAGATTTAATAGAGTGAAATAGAGTGAAAACAAAGCTCCCATATAAGGGGAGGGGACCCAAAGGGGGTTGCCGTTGTTGGCTAGAATGCCTGGGTTTATATCCTGATCCTTGTCCCTCCCGCTGTGCTCTCAGGCAATAGATGATTGGCTATTTCTTTACCTCCTGTTTTTGCCTAATTAGCTTTTTAGTGAGCTCTCTGATTGGTCGTGTGTGGGCTAAGTCGCAAGCCCCGTGTTTAAAGATGGATGCGGTCACCTTCCCAGCTAGGCTTAGGGATTCTTAGTCGGCCTAGGAAATCCAGCTAGTCCTGTCTCTCAGAATGCCTAGTGAAGGCAATGCCACAGCTAACAGTGATCCATGCAAAAGCTACCCTGGCTGCAGCCACCTGTCTGTCTGTTTGCAGGCAGCTAGTTAAAGTGATGAGGCTAAGTTGTTTGCAAGGAGGGCCCTGGCATGTGTCACTACTACAGGTCTTAGTCTTAACGTTGCCTACAATCATGGTAGGTGTCCCTAGCACATCTCCTTTGGAACACTGTGCCATCAATAAGCTACAGAGACAATAATGGAAAAAAAAAAAAACTTTGGTTTTCAGTCTTTTATTTATTGCAGCCTCCTCAGCCATGAGCCAGCAAAAAGAAAGTGAGTGAGAGATTTGTTATATTCAGAATCTTCCTTCCATTTTGATAACTGTCCTTGAGCTATTGCAGCCTCTTCTCTCTGTCCTCCTCCTCTTTCTCTCTCTCTTTGTCTTTCTCTCTCCCTTTTAGAACTTAGTGCTCAAAACTTAGAAGTAAGGTCTGCTAAGGTGGGAACCTGACTCTGTGATGCCCTAAACCTAAGCCTAAATGGAGAACTTGCTATGAAAGGAAAGCTGGACCAAAGTAGAAGTATACACTCTTCAATTTCTGAAGGTGGAATAGGCACCTTTATGTTTGAGAGCAACAGTCCCATAGCAAATAATCATAGATGACTGCACAGAATGTAAGCTTTCTGGCACATCCTCTTCTGTTTTCTAACGACTATAAGAAAGAAAACTTCTGCTGAGCCTCTAGTCATGGTACCTGGAATCCAAGTCAATATGGACAATGACAATTGTTTAGCAAACCTAATCTTAGCTTTAAAGAATCATTATTTTAAAATTATATTAGTCATTAGAATCCTCCATGTTACAGGAGTGGAGGAAGTCACACACACCTGCATTCCCATTAGCCTTCACTAGACTTTCCATCAGCAGTAAAAAGCCTATGTTTCTAACTTCCTCAAACTTACTTCCTAAGATACACATAAGAGACCAACCAGTACCATTATCACATAGTAGTAATTCTCCCCCAAAGAGCTAAGCAGATGCTATCTAGTCCCATAGGAATAAAGCATGTACATAGCAACAAGGCCATCTCAAGGTATCATATCACACACCAGATCAAGGTACAGCATCTCTTTTCTATTTCAAACTTAGGGCTGTTCCTCACTGGTGATTTTCATCTACAACAACTTATATCTCAAAAGAAACCTAACCCCAAACAAATATTTCATTACTTACGTGTGTATGTGTGTGTGTGTGTGTGTGTGTGTGTGTGTGTGTGTGTGTGTAATGTATTCTAAGACCTCTTTTGCTCAGCAGCAATTATGCTCAAACCTAGATGATAACTTTTGGAAGCCATTGTCTGATGATTAATCTTGGTTGGTGGAGACAGAGAGAATAGGTGATGTGACTCAATAATGATTGTCCCTAGAAAACAAAATTTAAAAAGCAAGGCTATTTATAAAATAGAAAAGTGTTGATACCAGCTCCATATCATTAGTACTTCAGTCTCACTCTTCTAAATATGAGAAAAGCAGGCAAAAAGAGAGTTACACTGAAGTTCATAATAACACAGAGATATCTTCACATAAGAGTTCCTTCTCAAAGATGATGATAAGCAAAATGAAGCCAGTTAGTCAATGAACAGTAGGTATCCTTGACCATTTCTTGTGATGAAAAGCATGTTCCACCTTGCATTTCCTCCTAAGTTGCTTTTTAATTCTATTAGGGAATGCTCACAGATAGACCAATTGAAGTAGGTATTTTCTTATTTTCTTTGCATTCAGCTATCCCTCTAAGAGTGGGCGCATAAAGAATCTATCAAATTAGATGTCCTAGAGGTGAAAACGTTAGTACCATAGCCAGTCCTAGCATTTAGACCTCATAAAATTATTGTGTCAGATAATGGGAGCAGGGACTATAAAGTTCAAGGGACTGTCAAGTCGAAATTAGATATGTAAAGAATCTGGATGCCCTTAGCTATAGGAATATAAACATAAAGATATAGAAGGTCAGTCTTTCTCTGTAGCTGAATCAAAGTCAAAAGACATACAATTTTAAGAATAACTCAAAAAACTTCCCTGACATTAACTACCATCATATGGTTAGTGGACTTTTACCTCTACCCAAATTACTTTGCTTTATGGCCAGAACAGCAAATAACTCAAATCTCTGAACATGAGAAACTTTGTATCCTATAAGCTGATTCTATAGTTGATATATAATGCTAAGTTTTAGTAAGTTGGTGATCAGATCAGATCAGATTCTTTGCATTCAGAACCTATATCTTGCCACATTTCATATTTGCAGTCATTAAGAAAGGGAAAATGCAGATTTTTTGTCTTCTGGCATTTGTGGTAAATTTAATCTATAATGCTTGTATTAGTAACAGTATCAGAGAAAAATGGGCCTTTATTATCTGGAGTAATAAGCAATATAGTAATTGGCCTTTTTATCAGGAAAACTAGTTTTCTAGAACAGTGCACAAAAAGAATAGTGCTCAATGAACAGTCTTCTCCAGTAAATGATCATGTTGCAGGCACCTAATGAAAGCATGATTGTGGTGGGGGTGGTGGCGATCACAAGTCTTATTATTGAGATTCTATGTGTAATACCATTTACAGATTATTTTATTTTTTTAGTCATAATATTATTTAAGTTTGTTCTTTCTATTTCTATATTTAGTGTGACTTAGCCAAATCACCTCAGAACTGTTTAGGCCCTAAAGAATCATCTCTCAGTTCCAACAGTAACTAAAGGTAAAAATGGTTTTGTCTGAGCTCAATTGGCAGACTATATTAACAGAAAGCAAAAAAAAAAAAAAAATCATTAGAAATCAATTAACAAGAACATTGCTATTCCATATGCAAACTCAGGCAGAAACAGAGAGTCCCACATAATTGTTATTAAAGCTCCTGATACAAGGAAGTGACCATTTCCATATAGAATATTAACGGGGCAGAAGCCATGCATAAGAACATGTGGGTAAGAGAGGACATTCACAAGGTCCCAGATAGGAAGGATTCAGTTGGCAACACCTAAAGGTCTTAATAATGAGGAAGGTCCTAAGGAGGAAGAAGTTGAAATTAATGCCAGAACCCTGGTTCATATCAATTTGCAATTGGAGCTGGTATTAGTCAGTTATGAGAAAATGTAATTTATAACAGCAGGTATTAAAATAATAATGTTTATGTGTCTTGTATACCTTATTTTCATGTAAAATATATAAATGTAAAAAAATATAATATTTTGACATAGGAGCAGAGCTTTTATTGAGGGTCTATTGGTTGCATTTGGGGTCATAGTTCTTTCATAAACCACAGCCACACGCATTGTTGTTTCCTAGTTCAGCATCTTAAAGTAAAACAATAACCTAATTATGGGTACTTGTAAAGCAACCTGAATATAAAATCCTACTAGTTTTACATTTCTTTATTATCTGTTGTCTCACTCACCCCTGTGTCTATACATTTTTAATAACTCTCTTCTATCAAGTCTTAGCTAAGCATTTCACTGTTTTTATAAAATCAATAATCCCTTTCTTTTCACATCTCTGTGTTATCAGTTTATGTTTTACTCTATTAGATTTAAAAAATTAAGCAATAAAAAAGTTTAGGGATAAACACAACAGACCCTTTACTGGCGCACAAATTGACTGGTGGGAGCAAGCATGTCTGAGCATATTAGACAGGACATAGTAGCTATAACATCAAGCCTGACATGGACACTATTCAGTGTGTTTGACCAAATGAATGAAGAATTGCAGCTAATTGGAGCTTATTGAATATGAGCTGGTGTCTACTGTGTTTTGCATAAATTTTCCTACACTAACTTCATAGAAAAGAGGTTAATTTACATGCTTATATTCCAACATTTTGGGAGGCCAAGGTGAGACAACTGCTTGAGCACAGGAGATTGAGACTAGCCTAGGCAACATGGCAAGAACCCATCTCTACAAAAAATAAAAAAAATTAGCTGGACATGCTGGCATGCGCCTATGGTCCCAGCTCCTCAGGAAGTTGAAGCAGGAGCATTGTTTGAGCCAGGGAGGTCGAGGGTTCAGTGAGCAGTGGTCAAACCATTGCATTCCAGCCTGGGTGACAGAGTGAGATCCTGTGCTCCCAATCCCCAAAAAACAGTAATTTATTTTAAATCTTCTTTCATTTTTTAATGAAAATGTACCCCTATTCATGCAAACCATTCTGGGACACACTACCTGCGAAAGGTAGTAAACTGAACCTACAATATAGGTAACAAAATGGGCTTTCTCTGGTTTAGCCTCACTAACCGAATTTTTGGATGATAAGCCCCAGAGAATTCCTCTTGACTCTGGAGATTCCCAGAAGGTTACCTGGGTTCCTTACCCATAAATACAGTCTTCCTGGATCCTGCACACAATCCTTCTCCTCTGCTGCCTCCAACAATAACTGGGAGAGTTCCAGATCATTGTGAAGGTCTTGTGCTATTTCTCAGTTACTCTATTCTGTCCTCAGCATGAGTTATCTCCTGCTCCTGGCCCTAATCACAACAGTGCAGCTTTCATTTCCTGCATTACGTCTTTGATTTTGAATCCTGCACCAGTGAACTTTTGAGTCAGGACCAAGATCTTTCAATCCAGAGTCATAGTTAAAGAAAGCCTGAGTTTTAAGGCTCCTCATTTGCTCTATCTCTTTCAGGGCCATGTACCTAATTTTGTATTCTTAAAGAATCTTCTCTCATATATGTAAGTTTAAGACACTGCTTAACATATTTCTTTTCTTCTAATTCATTTAGAAAGCACAAAACTGTCCATCCTTAAGATTCTAGCATCCTACAGAGATTAGAACAATTTTTTTTTTCTTTCTTATCACCTGACAGAAGTCTCGGGGGAAATGGTGAAACACAACAATCTGAGGTCCCTTCACTTCTCTGCAAAATTCTCCTTCTCTCCTCACTTGTGAGGATTCACTGGCCTCCTGATAAGCGAGCCAGCTTTGCTTCCTTACCTCAACCCGGAAGTAAGCTCCTTCTCTTGAAGCTGCTTGATCTCTAAAAGACACAGAACATCTTAGTAAACTTTCCTTCCCTCCATTATCCATGAACACCAGAGAGGACGATATGTTTCACAGATTTATCTCTTCTCACTTTTCTCAATAAACCTTTCTGTGCTTCTTATAAATTCTTGAGTTAAATTGGCTGTGGGAACTGGAAGCTGTGTCAAGGGTCACTGAGCCTGGCTTCTGGTATGAGAAAGTTTCACTTGTATTCAAAATGGATGGTGAGACAAAATAAAATTATAAGAATTCACAGCAGGCTCCTAGGAGCCTGTCTAGAGTTTGGTTAAGAAGAGAAACCTCATGAGTAGCTACTCTCCTCCCAAGAACTGCCTTAACTGGGTATATTCCTATTTAGGTGAGTTACAGAATGCATTTATAAACAGGTTATCTATGACATCCACATATAAATCAATAATTATCCTATTCTGAAGTTTCACTAATTTAGCAATAACCAAATCAGGAAAGTCAAAGTAATGCTAATAAACAAGCAAAAATTTGTTTGGTTAATGCAAGCCCTTACAAAGTGTAAAAGGAAGAGAAGAAATAATTTATCTGATTCAGACTCAGCAACATTAAGACGAGAGTTCCGAATGCAGGGGGCTGGTCAGAACAAAGGTACACTTCAGGTAAAACAAAAGAACCCATGACCTGGAGAGCAGCAACACACTGCTGGTAAGAAGAAAGGCATTTCCCATGGAAGGAGCAGCTACTAGGCCTGGCTAACCTTATTAGATTTTGAATTTCATGAACCCTAAAGTTTCTCCCAAATCAGTTAAATGCATATATAAAAAATGAGAAACTGGAAATGTTGGACCTTAGTAGGATAATCAATAGTTCTCAGATCTGGAGGCAATGTTTTCAGCAACCCAGAAACAATAGTTATTTTTAAATTGCTTGGGAACTCTGCCAGAGGTCAGAGATAAACTAATAATGTCAAGTAGCACAGTACTGAGATCCATAAACCTCAGCTATGATGCACTATGGAAATGTCTCCAAGAGAATGGTGGCAGGCTTCACAGGGCACTATTGGCCTGGTGCCACACAATGGAAAGGAGAGGGGTACCTGGATCACTAGTACCCCTATAATGAAGTGGTTCTTCAATGGAGGCAATTCTGCCCGAGTAGACCATTGGCAATATCTGAGACATTTTTGGTTGTAACAACCGGGAGAAGGGTGCTAATAATATCTAATAGGTAGTGGCTAGTGATACTGAAACAAGAGAGTTCCCTGTCCCCCTCACTGGACATACAACAAGGGTGTGGTTTGCTTCTTTGGTACCCCAAAAGGGTTTGCTCAAACCCCTAGGGACAGCATGCAGATGGGCAGGTGCAGAGGTTTTGGGGCATGTTTTTGGGCTCCAACCCCACAGCAGCTCTAGGGGTAAGTGTTTACAACTCCTGAAGCCCAAGTAAGTGTGTATTACAGCGTGCCCTTTCAGCCTTGATGTCTGCAGGCAGCTTGTGTTAATCAGCTAGATTAGACTTCTGCCTTATTGCAAGGACAGAGGGCTTTCTGTATCCCGGGTTCTTGTCCTAGTGCCCCAGAAAACTCCAATCTCACATAGGCTTAGAGGATGAGTGCAAGGTTTTATTGAGTGGTGGAGGTAGCTCTAAATGAGATGAATGGGGAGCCAGAAGGGGGATGGAGTGGGAAGGTAGTCTTCCCATGGAGTCAGGCTGTCCAGAGACCATACTCCCCTCCTACCACCCCCAGCCGAATTCCCCACAGCATCTATGTTGTTCTGCCATTGCTGGTCTGCCAGTGTCTGCTGGTGTCTGTCAATGTGGTCTGCTCCTCTTGATGTCCAGCTACTATGTCCACGCCCACTAGGATCTCATGTTTTTATGGGCATAGGATGGGGACATGCCAGGCTAAAAGGCAACTTTTTGGGTGTGAAAACAGAAATGCCTGTCCTCATTTAGGTCCATGGGCACAAGCCTGAGGTTGGAGCCTTTGCCAGGGACCCCACCCTTCTCTACCCAGCATTTCCCTGCCCTACTTCCATAGCAATACCACTACATATCCTGCAAGGAAACTTCCTCCAACAAAGAAGTAATTCGCCCATAATGTCAATAGTGCCAAAATTGAGACATCCTGTTTATTAGTCTGATAAAGACATACTAGAGACTGGGAAGAAAAAGAGGTTTAATTGGACTTACAGTTCCATCGGCTGGGGAGGCCTCAGAATCATGGCAGGAGGTGAAAGGCACTTCTTACATGGCAGTGGCAAGACAAAATGAGAAAGATGCAAAAGCAGAAACCCCTGATAAAATCATCAGACCTCATGGGACTTATTCACTATCACAAATACAGTATGTGAGAAACCACCCCTATGATTCAAATTATCTCTCACTAAGTTTCTCCCACAACATGTGGGAATTATGAGAGTACAATTAAAGATGAGATTTGGGTGGGGACACAGTCAAACCACATCATCCTGCTATAATGCTGTTAAGGATGGAAAAGCAACCCAGTAGCCCATCTGCCTAATCTCAGGTAGCAACAACAACCAATCAGCTACCCTAATCAAAGCCATCATTTGAGAGAGAAAAGATGGACACTTTCAAATGTACTATGATTATAAAGGAAGTAAATGGGTAATAAGTATTTTATATTTTTAGATTTCTATTGGTTGATATAATTTTTATTCTAGAGCCTTCCTCCTTTATGCTCTTTGACGTTTTCTCCACTTCCTTTCCTCAACCCCTCCCTCTCCTCTTCTACCACTAACTTATAAGACCACATTAGACATACCTGAGATATTAGTTAAAATGCTTTGCAGTATGGAAACCTCAATGGATATCTGAGGATATTCTGAGGTCACTGTGGGCATTCTAATCATAGACAGGAGATAGCCTGTCTGATGTGGGAATTATTTATCAAGTTTTAAGAAGATACAATCACCTCAAACATATTTTAAGATATTTAAGTAAAGAACCTAAAATGAAGGCAGTTTTATAAGATTTGTCTTCAAGTTTATATTTCCTTTTTTCACTTATTCTTTAATTTTTTTATTTTTCTCCTTGAAATCATAAAATGTATCTTGTCTACAAATTATAGGTATGTTTGACCCATGTTTTCCAGGCCATGTAATTCTGTAGATTGCATCAAGGTAAATAATGAATAAGGCCATGATAAATGCAAACATTCTATTTTCAGGTTGCTGTTGAGAATGTCGACTCCTCTCAAAATCTCTCCCAATAATTGCATCATCTAGAGCATTGCACATGAGCGCATGTTCACTGTTGTCAACCTCCCAGTATTATCCTGAGTCAAGGGACTGCCCAGAAAAGCAGCTCCCCTATGACAGAACTGTCACATTGCAGCAGGCCATTCCTGCCCCTGGCAATACAGTCATTGTGGTGACTTGGGCCTGCATGTGGCAAGACTAAGTGGGATCTCCTGCAAGAATGTTTTTATCCACCTCAGGGTTATTTTCTATTATGCTATACTAGTTTTTCCCAAATAGCATATATTCATTTATTACCTGTGCCCTCTTCTACACCAACTGACTCAAAGTCTCTGGAGAAATGGTCAAAACTGCATTTTTTTCATGTTTCCCGGATGATACGTAGTGCATTAAAGTTTAAGAACATGTGCTCCAACACCTCACAGGCTTCTTAATAAAGTCATTTCCCAATCTGTATTTGTGGGACTCTCTCCTTCAGACTCAGTTCTAATAATTATGTAGTTGATGATGATAACTCTGAGGCACAGGCATTAGTTATGTTGTTTGAAGTAACATATCTAGTAACTGATGATATAGGGCTAGTACCACTTTTGAGATAAAGATTGGGCAGGCAGGTCAAACCTGAGTAAAACGATACTAAGTTTTACTCACAACTCTCCTTTATAATGACAAGGCATTGCAACTGGTCCAGACTCCTGTGTCTCCATTTAGTCGTGCCTAATTATGAGACTTCACTCCTGACTCTCAAGAGCTCCCCTTGGTCTTATACACGTGTCTCAACTTTTCCGTATCCCAGAGTTGCTCTTGGCTTAGTTTCAAGCTGGGATACTCCTATCTTGCTCTATCAGTCTGCACACCTGCCCATATCCACTCTTGTCACACAATACCCCTGACATTCACATATACAAATACAGAATAGACTATCTAACCCATTCAGCCTGCAATGTAAGATATTCTCCTCTTGACACAGGTCATGCCTCTTACTATTGCTTTTAAGTGCTTCATTACATCAGCAAATGAGTGCAAGGAAGTAATTAAGAGGATGGTCTCTGAAGTCAGGTTCAAATCCCATTTCTCCCTCTATTTGGCTATGGCCTTGAGATTGAAAATTGTTTGTTTCTCAGTTGCCTTCGCTTTAAAATTGGAATAATAGCACATAACTCACTGAATTGTGGTGAAGATTGTTCATTTTTTATGTAATGCAAATAGAACTCTCTATCTTATTGAAAGCACCATGTAAGTGCCAGCTATTATAATTTAAATTGTAAGCTTTACATTTCACCAGAAAAAAATAGATTTCATATTTTGTACTGTAACCCACAGAAAGAAATATGGTACACAAATGCATAGGCATTGTATTAGTCCATTCTCATGCTGCTAATAAAGACATACCCAAGACTGGGTAACTTGTGAAGGAAAGAGGTTTAATTGATTCAGTTCAGCATAACTGGGGAAGCCTCAGGAAACTTACAATCATGGTGGAAGGGGAAATAAACATGACCTTCTTCACATGGCTGCAGCAAGGAAAAGTGTCAAGCAAAAGAGGGAAAAGCCCCCTATAAAACCATCAGAAATCATGAGAATTCACTCACCATCACGAGAAGGGTAACCTCAGCAATTATTAAGTTACCTCCCAACAGGTCCCTCCCACAACACATGGGGATTATGGGAATAGCAATCTAAGATGAGATTTGGGTGGGAACACACCCAAGCCATATCAGACATACTCATATCACTGAAGTAAAAGACTCACAGATACTATCATTATTATATGCAATGTGTTCTAGTATTGTTTTATCCATTGTATTTTATTTTTTAAAGAATGATGGGTCAAAATTCCTGAAATTGATTTTATAGTCCACGATTGGGGTTAACACACAGTTTGTAAAACACTATACTAGACTGAAATTTTATGAAGAAAGTTGCCATACCTGTTTTGTTTTTGTTTTTGTTTTGAGACAGAGTCTCACTCTGTTGCCCAGGTTGGAGTACAGTGGCGCGATCTTGGCTCACTGAAAGCTCTGCCTCCGTGTTCATGCCATTCTCCTGCCTCAGCCTCCCGAGTAGCTGGGACCACAGGCTCCCGCCACCTCACCCGGCTAATTTTTTGTATTTTTAGTAGAGACGGGGTTTCACCGTGTTAGCCAGGATGGTCTCGATCTCCTGACCTTGTGATCCACCCGCCTTGGCTTCCCAAAGGGCTAGGATTACAGGCATGCGCCACTGCGCCCGGCTGCCATACCTGTTTTGTTCAACATTGTATCTGTGACTTCCTGGAACATGGCTTGGCACTTAATAGGTGCTTATTTATATGTGTTGGATAATTGAGTCATCTTTTATTATCAGTTAGTCTAGAAATAAGAATTTACTTGACCTTTTCTGCTGTTGATGTCTGAAGCTGTGAAAGAATCTTTTCTACTCATTATTTGCTGAAATTGTTAGAAAATGTCCAGAAAATCATTAAAAACATAAAGCATTATAGAGGTTTATCCCAATAGAATCAGGTCCCAGTGTTAACATGGCAGACAAAATCTTGTCTGGATCATTAATTTGTTTATTTTCGTGAAGAGATGGCAATTCTTGTTATAATTTTGTTGTTATCTTTTGTGTATGTGTGTGTGTGCATGTGTGCGTGTGTTTCATTTCCAACTTTTACTTTAAGTTTAGGGGTACACGTTCAGGATGTGTAGGTTTGTTACATCAGTAAACGTGTGCCATGGTGGTTTGCTGCACAGATGATACCATTACCAGCATCCACTAGTTATTCTTTCTGCTCCTCTCCCTCCTCCCAACCCCTGCCATCTGACAGACCCAAGTGTGTGTCCCTCCACCATATGTCCATGTTTTCTCATCATTTAGCTTCCACTTATAAGTGAGAACATGTGATATGTGGCTTTCTGTTCCTGTGTTAGTTTGCTGAGCATAGTGGCCTCCAACTCCATCCATGCCCCTGGAATGGATATGATCTCATTCCTGTATATGGCTGCATAGTATTCCATGGTGTATATGTACCACATTTTCTTTATCAAGTCTGTAATTGATGGTCATTTAGGTTGATTCCATGTATTTGCTATTGTGAATAGTGCTGCAATTAACATATGCATGCATATATTTTTATAAAAGAATGGTTTTATTTCACTGGGTATATACCCAGTAACGGGATTGCTGGGTTGAATAGTTTTTCTGCCTCTAGATCTTTGAGGAATTGCCACACTGTCTTCCATAATGGTTTAACTAATTTACACTCCCACCCAACAGTGCATAAATGTTGCTTTTTCTCCACAACCTCCTCAGCATCTGTTAATTTTTGACATTTTAATAATGGCTATTCTAACAGATTTGCATTTTTCTAATGATCAGTGATGTTGAGCTTTTCTCGGTATTTTTTTTGATCCCATGGATGTCTTCTTTTGAGATGTGTCTGTTCATGTCCTTTGCCCACTTTTTAATAGGGTTATTTGTATTTTTCTTATAAATTTAAGTTTCTTATAGATGCTATCTATTAGACCTTTGTTAGATGGATAGATTGCAAAACTTTTCTCCTATTCTGTAGGTTGTCTGTTTCCTCTGTTGCTGGTCTATTCTGCTATTAATACTTGTGATTGTATTGTGAACTTCTTGTAGCATGCTTTTCAGCATATCAGGTTGATTATGTTCCTCTCTATATGTGCTATTAATATTTTGGCTGTCAGCTACTGCATTGTTTAATCATGGTTTTTAGCTTCCTTGCATTGGGTTACAACATGCTCCTTATTTCAGCAAAGTTTGTTTTTATCTACATTCTGAAGCCTACCCGTGTCATTTCAGCCATCTCAGCATCAGCACAGTTCTAAACCCTTGCTGGCGAGGTGTTGCAGTCATTTGGAGGAAAAGGTGCACTCTGGCTTTTTGAGTTTTCAGTGTTTTTGCACTGATTCTTTCTCATCTTTGTGGGCTTACGTATTTTCTATCTTTGAGGTTATTAAACTTTGGATAGGGTTTGGCAGGGTTTTTTGTTACTGTTGTTGTTTGGTTGGTTTTCTTTTAACAGTCTGGCCACTCGTCCGTAGCACTACTGCAGTTTGCTGGGGGTCCACCCCAGACCCTTGTTGCCTAGGTTTCTTTAGTAGTTGGAGGTATCACCAGTGAAGGCTGCAAAACAGCAAAGATGACAGCCTGCCCCTTTCTCTGGGATCTTCAGGTTAGTCCAAGGGGGATCTTAAACTGTTGCTGGCCCAAATGCACCTAAAGGTGGTGGATAAAGACCCCAGTTGGGAGGTCACAGCAGTCAGGAAGAATGAGATCAGGGTTCCTCTTAAAGAAGTAGCCTGGCTGCATGTTGGTAGAGCAGTTGTGCTATGTTGGGGGATCCTTTCAGCTCCCGATCAGTTTGGGCTCTCCAAGGCTCACAGGCTGGACCAGCTGAGATGCCCAAACAACAAAAGTGGCAGCCTTTCCTGCCCACTGGGCACTCTGTTCCAGGGAGACATTAGAACTCTGTTAGCTGTAGAACACAGGTGGGGTGGCCAGAGGCCCCAGCTGGGAGGACCCACCCAGTGAGGAGAAATGGATTGAGGTCCCATTTTAAAAAGCAATCTGGCCATACCTCAACAAAATAGCTGAGCCATACTGGAGAACTGCTTCTGTGCCAGTTGGTTTGGACTCTCCAAAGCCCACCTGCTGGAATGGTCGAGTTGCCCAAACAGCAAAGGTGTTGACCCACCCCTCCTCCTGGGCACTCCATCCCAGGGAGAAATCAGAACTCTGTCCATAGAATACAGATAAGGGTGGCTGGAGTCCCCAGCTTGGAGGTCCTGCCCAGTGAGGATAAATGTATTTGGGTCTCATTTAAAGAAGGACTGTGTCTACATTTTGGTAAAGCACCTGTGCCACGCTGAGGGAACTCTTCCTTGTCTAGACTGTTTGGACTCTCCAAAGACCACAGGCTCGAACAACTGAGTTATCCAACAGCAAAGGTAGTGGCCCACCCCTTCCCCCAGGGGCTCTGTCCCATCTCAGGCAGACTGCACCCTGCTGGATGGAGTTCCAAGCCAGTCAATCTTACCTCGTTGGGTGCCAGGGAAGTGGGGCCTGTAGACCAATTCTGCTTGGCCCCCTGGATTCAGCCCCCTTCCTAGGGTATGTACAGACGTCCTCCTGCCTTGCCTGAGTTGCAGTCACCTTTGCCAGGAATCCTGAGACCAGAGTATGTAAACTCCTGGGTCTCTCTGTATGCCTGAGCAGCTTCTCTGCCAAGACTCCAAACAGCTCTGTGTGTCAGACCCAAGGTCCTGGTGGAGTGGGCTCATGAGGTGATCTCCTGATCCAAGGGTTGTAAAGATTCATGAGAGAAGAGTGGTTTCCCAGGCTCACACATTCCCTCACCACTTCCCTTGGCTGGGGTTGGGGGTGGCTTCATATCACTCCCAGGTGGGCCATCACCTTGCCCTGTTTTTCTCTGTTCTCTCCCTTGGGTTGAGTTGTTTCCCTAATCAGTCCCAATGCGAATACATGGATGTCTCTGTTGAAGGTGCTGTATTTACTCACCGCTTGTGTTCCTCACTGTGAGTGACACACACCATAGCTGCTTTTACACAGCCATCATGGCTCCCCTCCCCCACCTTGTTGTTATCCTTAATTCAAGTTTTTCTTTCTGTATAAATCATTACATTTGGTATTGTAGACATTTTTGTTATTGATACTTGAACACTTCTCTAATGATGACTAAAGAGGATAAGAATTCCCATTCTCATAGATTTTTAACATACTTAAAATTTTACCAGTCAGTTCAGTGTAGCTCAGTTAAATCTTTCAGTTTCACTGGGAGCTATATCTATGTAGCAAGTAAACTTAGGGAGATATAGCTAATGAAAGAAATGCTAATTTGTACTTTGTTGTTCTTTGAGGAATTTCCAGTTTCCTGCCCCACACACGCACTATAAAGCATAAAATAAATGTAAAAGATAGTAGGAAAGCTTCATAGTGTTTATAATATTATAACGCAAAATTACCTGAACTCCCATCATATTTTGTGGTGATATTTGTATTTAAAAGGAGTGACATCAAAGAGGCAACTTTGTATAATAGAATGAAAAAAAATAAAGAAACAAGCAAAAATTTATTTCCATGGGTATTGGATGGAATAAGGCAGATCAAGGTTCAAATCTTGTCCACCATTTTCTAGTCAAATTTCTAATCTGCAACATGGGGCTAAGATGTGTGTGTCTACATCACAGGGTAGATGTGAGGATTCAATATGCTAATATATGCAAAGAAACTACTATAGAAAAACAGCAATTGTTCACTGTAAAAGTGAACTCCTCCATCTGCAAGTGGGTGTGTCTGGCCTATAGGTCTTATGATCTGGCTTAGGGATCAGCTCACTTGAAAGTCACTTGTTCATGAGGCTGAACCTCATTTCTAAAAATAATGGTGCAGTTTTGACATTCAGTTGAATTCAATAAACATGTAGTAAGTGCCTCTTGTATACAATGTACTGTGGTTAGTTGTTATGGAAAATGGAGAAAATAAATAATATGAATGAAAATTGTTTTCTGCCCTGAAGAGCTTCAAATTCACTGGGAAAAGGGGGATACAATTAATTTTGAAACACAATAAATACAAATAGTATAGCTACAACAGAGAAGCAATTAAATCTAATTAAATCTAATGTGGGGGGAGCAGTCTACAAAAGCTAGCAAAAAGATAGTATTTGAACAATGGTTGAAGGATTAGCATGGGTTTTTCAGGTTGAAATAGTAGCAAGGGATTTCTGGTCTAAAGCTGTGTTAGGACACTCTTGTATTGCTACAAATAAATATCTGAGGCTGAGTAATTTATAAAGAAAAGAGGTTAAATTGGCTCATGGTTCTGCAAACTGTATAGGAAGCACGCTCAGCTTCTGGGGAGGCCTCAGGGAGATTTTGCTCATGGAAAAAGACAAAGTAGGAACAGACAGTTTACATGGGGAGAGCAGAAGCAATATAGAGAGTAGGAAAGTGCCACACATTTTTCAACAACCATATTTCATGAGGACTCACTCACTGTCACAAGGCTAGAACCAAGCCATGGGGGATCCAACCCATGACTCAACCCACCAGGCCCTGTTTCTAACACTGGAGACCATATTTCAACATGACATTTGGATGGCACAAATATCCAAACCATATCAAAAGCAATAGCATGAGCAAACCTTGGTAAACCAACTAAGTGGTGATGGAAATGAGAATGAGAAAGGGAGTGTGGGGAACAGTTTCAGAGTTTAAACCAAATAATTAAAAAACAAGACACTCTGAAGATACCAACAACATGCTTTGCAGTGACATCTGTGAGTGCTCTGGGTTTTTACATAGATCTATTTTGTCTATTAAAGCCATTTTCTTTCCAAAAACTTCCTTCATTTTCTGACTAGTTGGCTTTATTGTCTAAATATGTTTCATACACTAGCTACCCCCAAAATTTTAAGAATAAACTTTATTACCGCTTCCCATTTCATTTTCTTCTTTGCTTTAAATAAAATTTTGCAGCTCAAATCACATTGACCTTTTTGTTCCAATATTGCATTATAAATTTATTTTTATTTAGCTACTTGCTCAGTGCCATCTCACATACCAGATTTCTCAGGAGGACTATGAATCTGAGTCAATTTCTTCCCAGATGTACTAGTTTACATTCTCCCAATTTAATCTCATTTTGATGTGAGTCCACATTTATGACCTTTTCAAGTTCCAGATAAGTATTTCCTAAGTCATTATCCGTATTTACGACATTGCCTAATATAGCATCATTTCAAGATATATGAATGTACTGTTCATTCTGCAGATATTAATTGAGTTGAAAAAGAGAAGTAGAAACAGTATTTTGTTCCATAGCATCCATAATACCCTCTATCCCCTTTGCAGTTTATCAAATTGTATAGTCTACTATTCTGTTGATAACTGTTATTATTTATGATTTCTTTATCCAGTCTCCTTTCAACTACATTCCAAGAAAAAATGTTTTAAAATGTGGCTTATATCTCCAAGAAATATGGGACTATGTGAAAAGACCAAACCTACATTTGATTGGTGTACCTGAAAGTGACAGAGAGAATGGAACCAAGTTGGAAAGCACTCATCAAAATATTATTCAGGAGAACTTCCCCAATCTAACAAGACAGAACAACATTCAAATTCAGGAAATATAAACAACATCACAAAGATACTCCTTGAGAAGAGCAACCCCAAGACACATAATCATCAGATTCACCAAGGTTGAAATGAGGAAAAAATGTAAAGGTAGCCAGAAAGAAAGCTTGGATTACCCACAAAGGGAAGCTCATCAGACTAACAGCAGATCTCTCTGCAGAAACCCTACAAGTCAGAAGAGAGTGGGGGCCAAAATTCCACATTTTTAAAGAAGTTACAACCCAGAATTTTATATGCAGTCAAACTAAGCTTTATAAGTGAAAGAGAAATAAAATACTTTACAGAGAAGCAAAAGCTGAGAGATTTTGTCACCACCAGGCCTGCATTACAAGAGCTCCTGAAGGAAACACCACCTATGGAAATGAAAAACTGGTACCAGCCACTGCAAAAACATACCAAATTGTAAAGACCATTGACACTATGAAGAAACTGCATCAACTAATGGGCAAAATAACCAGCTAATATCATAATGACAGGATCAAATGTACACATGACAATATTAACCTTAAACGTAAATGGGCTAAATGCCCCAATTAAAAGACACAGACTAGCAAAGTGGATAAAGAATCAAGACCTATCAGTGTGCTGTTTTCAGGAGACCCATCTCACGTGCAAAGATACACATAGTCTCAAAATAAAGGGATGGAGGAATATTTACCAAGCAAATGGAAAGAAAAATAAAAGCAGAGGTTGCAATCCTAGTCTCCGATAAAACACACTTTAAACCAACCAAGATCAAAAAAGACAAAGAAGGGAATTACATAATGGTAAAGGGATCAATGCAAAAAGAAGAGTTAACTATCCTAAATATATATGCACCTAATACAGAAGCACCCAGATTCATAAAGCAAGTTCTTAGAGACCTACAAAGAGAATTAGACTCCCACACATTAATAGTAGGAGACTTTAACGCCCCACTGTCAATATTAGACAGATCAATGAGACAGAAAATTAACAAGGATATTCAGGACTTGGACTCAGCTCTGGAAGAAGCAGACCTAATAGACATCTACAGAATTCTCCAACTGAAGTCAACAGAATATACACTCTTCTTAGCACCACGTCACACTTATTCTAAAATTGACGACATAATTGGAAGTAAAACACTCCTCAGCAAATGCAAAAGAACTGAAATCATAACAAACAGTCTCTCACACCACAGTGCAATCACACTAGAACTCGGGATTAAGAAATTCACCCAAAACTGCACAACTACATGGAAACTGAACAACCTGCTCCTGAATGACTACTGGGTAAATAACAAAATTAAAGCAGAGATAAAAATGTTCTTNAAAGCAGAGATAAAAATGTTCTTTGAAACCAACAAGAATGACGACACAATGTACCAGAATCTCTGGGACACAGTTAAACAGTGTTTAGCAGGAAATTTATAGCACCAAATGCCTGCAGAACAAAGTGGGAAATATCTAAAATTGACACCCTACCATCACAATTAAAAGAATTAGAGAAGGAAGAGCAAACAAATTCAAAAGCTAGCAGAAGGCAAGAAATAAGATCAGAGCAGAACTGAAAGAGATAGACACACTAAAAACCCTTCAAAAAAATCAATGAATCCAGGAGCTGGTTTTTTGAAAAGATTAACAAAATAGATAGACTGCTAGCCAGACTAACAAAGAAGAAATGAGAGAAGAATCAAATAAATGCAATAAAAAATGATAAAGGGGATATCACCAATGATCCCACAGAAATACAAACTACCCTATCAGAGAATATTATATAATCACCTCTATGCAAATAAACTAGAAAATCTAGAAGAAATGGATACATTCCTAGACACATACATCCCCCCAATCCTAAACCAGGGAGAACTCAACTCCCTGAATAGATCAATAACAAGTTCTGAAATTGAGGGAGTAATTAATAGCCTACCAACTGAAGTCCAGGAGTAGATGGATTGACAGTCGAATTCTACCAGAGGTACAAAGAGGAGCTGGTACCATTCCTTCTGAAACTATTGCAAACAATAGAAAAAGAGGGACTCTTTCCTAACTCATTTTATGAGGCCAGCATCATCCTGATACCAAAACCTGGCAGAGACACAACAACAACAACAAAAAATACAAAATTTCAGGCCAATATCCCTGATGAACATTGATGCAAAATCCTCAATAAAATTCTGGCAAACTGAATCCAACAGCATATCAAAAGCTTGTCCACCACAATCAAGTCAGCTTCATCCCTGAGATGATAGACTGGTTCAACATATGCAAATCAATAAACGTAATCCATCACATAAACAGAACCAATAACAAAAAACACATGATTATCTCAATAGATGCAGAAAAGCTTTCCATAAAATTCAACAACACTCTGTGCTAAAACTCTCAATAAACTAGATATTGATGGAACATATCTCAAAATAATAAGAGCTATTTATGACAAACTCACAGCCAATATCATATTGAATAAGCAAAAGCTGGAATTATTTCCTTTGAAAACTGGCACAAGACAAGAATGCCCTCTCTCACCACTCCTGTTTAACATAGTATTGGAAGATCTGGCCAGGGCAATCAGGCAAGAGAAAGAAATAAAGGGTATTCAATTAGAAAAAGAGGAAGTCAAGTTGTCCCTGTTTGCAGATGACATGATTGTCTGTTTAGAAAACCCCATTGTCTCAGCCCCAAAATTCCATAAGCTGATAAGCAACTTCAGGAAAGTCTCAGGATACAAAGTTAATGTGCAGAAATCACAAGCATTCAAATAGACCAATAAATAGACAAACAGAAAGCCAAATCATGAGTGAACTTCCATTCACAATTGCTACAAAGAGAATAAAATACCTAGGAATACAACTTACAAGGGATGTGATGGAACTCTTCAAGGAGAACTACAAACCGTTGCTCAAAGAAATATGAGAAGACAAACAAATGGAAAAACATTCCATGTTCATGGACAGGAAGAATCAATATTG
>NW_016803325.1:89741-115215 GCF_001698545.2 Rhinopithecus bieti
CGAATTCTACCAGAGGTACAAAGAGGAGCTGGTACCATTCCTTCTGAAACTATTGCAAACAATAGAAAAAGAGGGACTCTTTCCTAACTCATTTTATGAGGCCAGCATCATCCTGATACCAAAACCTGGCAGAGACACAACAACAACAACAAAAAATACAAAATTTCAGGCCAATATCCCTGATGAACATTGATGCAAAAATCCTCAATAAAATTCTGGCAAACTGAATCCAACAGCATATCAAAAAGCTTGTCCACCACAATCAAGTCAGCTTCATCCCTGAGATGATAGACTGGTTCAACATATGCAAATCAATAAACGTAATCCATCACATAAACAGAACCAATAACAAAAAACACATGATTATCTCAATAGATGCAGAAAAAGCTTTCCATAAAATTCAACAACACTCTGTGCTAAAAACTCTCAATAAACTAGATATTGATGGAACATATCTCAAAATAATAAGAGCTATTTATGACAAACTCACAGCCAATATCATATTGAATAAGCAAAAGCTGGAATTATTTCCTTTGAAAACTGGCACAAGACAAGAATGCCCTCTCTCACCACTCCTGTTTAACATAGTATTGGAAGATCTGGCCAGGGCAATCAGGCAAGAGAAAGAAATAAAGGGTATTCAATTAGAAAAGAGGAAGTCAAGTTGTCCCTGTTTGCAGATGACATGATTGTCTGTTTAGAAAACCCCATTGTCTCAGCCCCAAAATTCCATAAGCTGATAAGCAACTTCAGGAAAGTCTCAGGATACAAAGTTAATGTGCAGAAATCACAAGCATTCAAATAGACCAATAAATAGACAAACAGAAAGCCAAATCATGAGTGAACTTCCATTCACAATTGCTACAAAGAGAATAAAATACCTAGGAATACAACTTACAAGGGATGTGATGGAACTCTTCAAGGAGAACTACAAACCGTTGCTCAAAGAAATATGAGAAGACAAACAAATGGAAAAACATTCCATGTTCATGGACAGGAAGAATCAATATTGTGAAAATGGCCATTCTGCCCAAAGTAATTTGTAGATTCTATGCTATCCCCATCAAGCTACCATTGCCTTTCTTCATAGAATTAGAAAAAAAAAAAAACTACTTTAAATTTCATATGGAACCACAAAAGAGCTCATATAGCCGAGACAATGCTAAACAAAAAGGAGAAAGCTGGAGGCATCACGCTACCTGACTTCAAACTATATTACAAGCCACAGTAACCAAAACAGCATGGTACCGGTACCAAAACAGGTATATAGAGCAATGGAAGAGAATAGAGGCCTCAGAAATAACACAACACATCTACAACCATCTGATCTTTCACAAAGCTGACAAAAACAAGCAATGGGGAAAAGATCTCCTATTCAGTAAATGGTGTTGGGAAAACTGTCAAGCCATATGCAGAAGACTGAAACTGGACCCCTTCCTTACACCTTATACAAAAATTAACTCAAGATGAATTGAACACTTAAATCTAAGACATAAAACCATAAAACCCCTACAAGAAAACGTAGGCAATACCATTCAGGACATAGTCATGGGCAAAGGCTTCATGAGTAAAACACCTAAAGCAATGGCAACAAAAGCCAAAATTGATAAATGGAATCTAATTAAACTAAAGAGCACAACAAAAGAAACTATCAGCAAAGTGAACAGGCAACCTACAGAATGGCAGAAAAGTTTTGCAATCTATCCATTTGACAAAGGGATAATAATCAGAATCCACAAGGAACTTAAAGAAATTTACAAGGAGAAAACAACCCCATCAAAAAGTGGCAAAGGATACGAACAGAGACTTCTCAAAAGAAGACATTTATGTGGCCAAAAATCATGAAAAAAAGCTCATCAGCACTGGTCATTAGAGAAATGCAAATCAAACCACAGTGAGATACCATCTCACCCCAGTTAGAATGGTGATCATTAAAATGTCATGAAACAACAGATGCTGGAGAGGATGTGGAGATATAGGAACGCTTTTACACTGTTGGTGGGAGTGTAAACTAGTTCAACCATTGTGGAAGACAGTGTGGTGATTCCTCAAGGATCTACAACCAGAAATACGATTTTACCCAGCAATCCCATTACTGGGTATATACCCTAAGGATTATGAATCATTCTGCTACAAAGACACATGCACCGTATGTTGATTGCAGCACTATTTCCAATAGCAAAAGCTTGGAACCACCCAAATGCCCATCAATGATAGACTGGAAAAAGAAAATGTGGCACATATACACCATGGAATACCATGCAGCCATAAAAAACGATGAGTTCATGTCCTTTGCAGGGACATGGATATAGTTGGAAACCATCATTCTCAGCAAACTAACACAAGAACAGAGAACCAAACACCACCACAAGTTCTCACTCATAAGTGGGAGTTGAACAATGAGAACACACGGACAAAGGGAGGGGAATATCACACACTGGAGCCTGTGGGAGTTGGTGGGATAGGGGAGGGATGGTATTAGGAGAAATACCTAATGTAAATGATGGGTTGATGTGTGCAGCAAACCACCATGGCACATATATACCTATGTAGCAAACCTGCATGTTCTGCACAAGTATCCCCAAACTTAAAGCATAAAAAATAAAATAAAATAAATTAAATTTAAAAAAAAATGTGGCTTACATTCATTTAAAAATAAGGTTTCTAATTATTTGTTGGAAAGTTCTATTAGAAAAGATTCCAAAATCTCTTTCTCTCAGATGTTCTTTATTGTTCCCAGTAGATGTTACAAATAGACATGCAGTGAGAAAGTCTCTGTAAGAAGACTAGCTTGTTCACCAAGGGACTTACAGACCTGCTTGGAATTGACGAACACAGCATGGCCCTGTGTCTGTACCTCTTACTGTATTTTATTTTGTTGTCCTTTAGATATTTTCACTCTTTTTCCTGATTTATAATCTATTTTATTAAAAATATATCTTATGGATCTAGGCTTTATGATTATATTAACCGAAGAGTTCAGATACACCAATAAGAAAAGACAGTAAAATGAACAAATGAAAAGAATATGAAAAGATAACTCACAAAAGAGGAATTACAAAGGAAAAGGAATCAACAGTTTTAAAAAATATGAGACTATTTTTTACTTACTATAGCAGAATATTTATTGTAATTGACAATAGTTATTACTGGGAAGAATTCATAGATGCTGGTTTACTCAGATACTGGTTTTGACAATAACAATTAGAACAAGTGTTTTATAAACAACTTGATACTCTGTATCAAAATTTATGAAAAATGTCATACTTTTGTCAGTGATTCATTCCACTTCTGGGACTCTATGCTACAAATATAAAGTGGGAGATATATTCAAAGACTATTTGAATTATATACTTTATTTATATTAGTGAAAATGCTAAAAGTACCAGAATATCCAACAGTACGGGAATGATTACATAAATTATAAAGCATCCACTGAAAGGAATAGTATAAAAGGTATCAAAATGAATGTCAATGAAGACTATAAACATGGGAAAATGTTAATTTAAAATATATTTTAAGAGCTCAATATGACAGGTTTAGTGCTACCACAAAATCTAAAAAAACGTACTTATAAAACAAAATCTTGAAACAAATAATAAAAAATGTTAAAGTAAGTTTGCAGGTTTGGGGATGATGCTTTTTGACTTTTTTTCTCTATGTTCTAATATCCTTATCATGCTCATTTGTAATAAGAAAATTTTAAGTGTGTGAATACTTACAGGGCATTCACTATGTGTTGGGCTCTATGCTAGGCCTTGGAAACATAGAGGTAAGAAAGACAGCTATGGCGGCTGCCCTCACAGAACACAGGATCACCAGGATTTGGATACTTGGAATCATCCTTGAGTCATCTCTCTCCCATACTCAAATCTAATCCATTAGGAAATGCCTTTGCCTTTACTTTCAAAACAATATCTAAAACCCTATCATTCTCCACTGTCTTCATTGTAACATCCTAGTACAAATCACCATCATCGCCTTGCTGGTTATAATAACAGCCTTATGGTAGAACGATGCCCCCCCCCCACTCCCACCCCCCAAAAGATGTCCATGCCCTAATTCTCAGAACTTGTGACTATGTTACCTGATATGACTTGGCAGATGTGATTAAGTTAAGGATCTTAAGATGGGGGAGATTATCCTGGAGATTATCTGGGTGGGCCCAACGTAGTTACAAGGGTTCTTATAAAAGAGAGGCAGCAGGATCAAACTTAGAGCAGATTCAATGAAGGAAGCTGTGTTAGTCTGCTTTGCTTTGATTTGCTATAAAGGAACACCTGCAACTGGGTGATATATAAAGAAAAGAGATTTATTTTGGCTCATGGCTCTGCAGGCTGTATGAAAAGCATGGCACCAGCGTTAACTTCTGATGATGGCCTCATTTCAGAAGATAAAGGGAAAACAGGCATGTCACATGACAAGAGCAGGAGCAAGTTGGGTGGGTAAGTGCCACACTCTTTTAAACAACCGGCTCCCCCATGAACTACCAGAGCAAGAACTCATTCATGACCATGCAGATGGTACTGAGTCATTCATAAGGGATCCACCCCTCAGATCCCCAACACCTCCCACTAGGCCTACCTCCAACATCACAGGTCACATTTTAACATGAGGTTTGGAAAGGACCTACATCCAAACTATATCAGGAGCAGAAGTTGGAGTGATACAATTTCTGGAATTGAACCACTAACAAAGGAATGCAGAAAGCCTCCAGGAGGAGTTATAAAATATGAGGGAAGAGATTCTCCCCAGAGCCTCTACAATGAATGCAGCCCTGTCAACGTCTTGATTCCAGCCCAGTGAGAACCATTTCAGACTGCTGACATCCAGAATTGTGAAGTCATACATTTGTGTTGTTTGAAATCACGATGTTTGTGGTCATTTGTTATAGCAACAATAGGAAACTAATAGTAGCCCCAAGTTGGTTTCCTTGCTCTAAACCACGCTTCTCTATGATCTGTTCTCAATCTAACAGCCAGAGTAACCCTGGTAAAACCTAAGTCATATCATTCTACTACTTTCTGTTTCACTCAGAAGAAAAATAGAAATCCTTACAATGACCTGTGAGGTCCCACATAATTGATCTCCTTTTCTCTTTGATTTCATTCCTTAAAATTCTCAGCTAGTCTATTCCAGGTATTCCGGCCTCCTTGGTGCTTCTCAAGATTACCAGGGATGCTTCTGCCATAGCAACTTTGCACAAGTAGCTTCTTCTGCCTAGAATATCTTATCCCAGACATATGACTCTTTCCTGTCTTCTTCAGATCTTCGTTCGAATGTCATCCACCAATAAAACTACCTCAGCTACCATACTTAATAATGCAATCTGAACTACCTACCTTTCCCCAGCACTCTACTCAGGTTTTGTTTTTCTGTTTTTCACAATACCTACAACACCTTCTAACTATTTGATTTACTTATTTGTTTGCTGTTTATTTGCTGTGAACGCTTCACCTCCATACACACACACTCACACGCAGAGGAATATAAGCTCCATAAGCACAGGGATTTGGTACGTCTCATTTACTGATATATTCCAAGTGCCAAGCATATGATGGGTGCTTAGTTAATATTTTCTTTAAAAAATGAATAAATTATTTAAAATTAATTCTTTTGATACATATTCAATTTTCTCAAATAGAAAATGTAAAGTACTAAATAATATCTTTATTAAATAAATAACTTATTCAAATCATTAAGAAAAACACAACATCCAGAATAGGAAAATGATGTTTATAATTTATAAAATAAAATATATAGCTAACCAACAAATATTTGGACAATAATTCAAACTCTTAAAATATCAGCAAGCACCGTTTTTGCTTATTTATGTTCATATACAATAAAAAGTTACTAAAGACACTTTACAGTCTATGATCATTTCAAGTTTCTGACAAATTATTCAGGTTTTATATGGTAATACTGAGGCTTGTTTGTGCTCCATAGATCCCTTTTGCATAAGCTTCTGGCTGGCCAGTTATTGCATTGTTCTTTAGTTTTTCTTTTCAGGTTTTATGGCTTTTGGTAAGGTTTCCAGCTCCTTCTTTGGTAGACTGGGATGGGCTTCTCCCCACCAGAACTTTGCTGTCCTTTTTTGGTGGGGATTGGGGAATGGAGTCTTGTTCTGTCTCCCAGGCTGGAGTACAGTGGCATACTCAGTTCACTGCAACCTCCACCTCCTGGGTTCAAGTGATTCTTTAGCCTCAGCCTCCTGAGTAGCTGAGATTATAGGCATGCGCCACCCAGCTAATTTTTATAATTTTAGTAGAGACGGGTTTTCACCATGTTGTTCAGGCCGGTCTCGAACTGCTGACCTCAAATGATCTGCCTGTCTCAGTCCCCCAAAGTGCTGGGATTAATGACATAAGCCACCATGCCCAGCCTCTGTCCTCTTTTGGATGTGATTTGTGGACCCATTCTAGCCGCCAAACATTCACATGCTGCCCCTAGAAAAGTGAGTTAAGTATGCTGTTCTTTTAGCTTTATTTTTCATTTCATCTTGTTCCTTTTCATCTCTTAAGTGTCATCAGTACCACTGGAAGGATAATGAAGACCATATAACTTAACATTATCAAAAGCTGCTTGAATCCCTTGCACTGCAGTGAGCTCTCCAGAGCTTATGACAGGTCCCCAGGCAGGTGCCTCAGATATCACTCCACATATGATTTAGTAATAAGCTTGATGACAGGGGAAAGAATTGCTCCTTTCCATTTCAGATGATAAAAAGAACGAGCCCTTGGGCATGCGAGGATATACTTCAATCATTTGATTAGAATGCTGATGTTTCCATTTTTTCAATTCTGACCACTTTCTTTGTAAGTGCAATCACAACAATGGCTGCTTTGTTCAGAGAAACAAACAAACCTGGACATTTAGCCTCTCTAGTATCAAATAATCTAAACTGTTGACTATATCCATCCATTCTCATTGTAAAACCAAACCATCACAATCCCCTTTTTGGGGACAAGAATGAGAATGTCTGGTTGTTTATTCAACAAACTTTTATTGAATTCAATTAAGAGCCCTGTATTAGGCCACTCTTTCATTACTATAAAGAAATACCTGAGACTGGGTAATTTATTTTAAAAAAGAAGTTTATTGGCTGACAGTTCTGCAGGTTGTACAGGAAGCACAGCATAAACTGCCTCTGGGGAGGCCTCAGAGAGCTTTTACTCATGGCAGAAGGCAAAGTGGGAGCAGGCACTTCACATGGTAAAAGCAAGAGCAAGAAAGAGAGGAGAGTGGGGAGGGGGTGCCACAGATGTTTAAATAACCAGATCTTGCAATAGCTCACTATCGTGAAAACAGCACCAAGCCATGAGGTATCCACCTCCATGATCCAAACACCTCCCACCAGGCCCCACCTCCAGAACTGAGGGTAATAAGTCAACATGGGATTTGGGTGGGGATAAATATCCAACTTATATCATGCTCCAAACCTGATGATGACAAGAAGAATAAGAAGCAATCTCAACCCTGATTTCTACTCTTAAGGTCTAGTAGATGAGACCAAGTGGCCACCAGGCAACTATATAAAAAGGAACAGCATTAAAGATAAGCATTAAAAAGAGAATGAGAGAATTTACGTAACCTGGAAGTCATGGAGAAAAAAGAAAAAAACAATCCAAATGATAGGGCAGGGCAAGGGGACAAGACAAAGGAAATAGAAATGGAATACTTCAGGACAAGTTGAACTTGGCAATGGGCTGAGAAGGAAAAGGAGATGAAAAGGGGGAGAATTGTAAGGAACCTAAGAATAACCCGAGAGTGGGAGAAAATGTGGAACCAATCAGATTCAGGGAAATGTAGTTCAGTGTGGCTACAGTGTAGGGCAAAGGAAAGATGTGGAAGGAGATAGGTTGGTCACATAAGCAGACACCACATTATGGAGGCATATATGCCATGCTAAGTATTGTTTTTTATCTAGAAGATACTTTTTCTTTAATGTTTCTATATAACTGAGTTTTCCCTCTTGTTTATATCATATTAGACATATGGAAGTTGATTTGTAATGTTCAGCCAAGAGATTTTATGTCGGAGCATAATTTAATGATATCTTTTCTAATCTCGAGATATTTATTCAATTTTTCCAATCATTCTTCAAAAATATCTGCTTTGTTAATACATATTTGCTAATTACAGTAGTTGCAGATAAATAATGCTTTGACTTGATGATGTGCATATTTTCAAATTTTCTACATACTCTTGCATTTCTTAGGTCAATAGTTGCTTTATTATTTCTCAATGTTTAGACGTATAGGCTATAGTTTTCTTCTTGAGGACAGATTTAAAAATTAGTTTAGCCTAATGAAGTATTTTAATTGACATTAAATTTTTATGTCCTACTCCATTTATTAGGAGATATTTTTTAGTGAGGGTTTTCTTCTCCTCTGACTGAAATGTATTTTTGTAAGGAACAGCAGAGGTTTCCAATTATTTATCTTTTTATTATTGCCTTATGTTTTTGCCTAGGATTCACTCATCCAATTTATTTATTCACCATTTAATCTGCTAGAACAATACACTGAGCTAGGGTTAGCTCTTTTGACTCCAGTCTTATCTATCAGAATGACTAGCTGTTTGACCCTGAGCAATTTACCTACAATGAGAGAGTTAGAATGGATTATCCCCAAATACCCTTCCAGCATCCAGGGATTTAATTCTCGTGACTAAGCATTAATGTATATAATGGATCTCATTACAGTTCCTTCCTTTGCTTATCTCATCTATACATTTCTTGAATCATAAATCTGTATACTTCACTTGTTTGCTCTCTTTGTCTATAGAGCGGGGGTGCTTGGGGAGCCAGGACTCAGTCATCTGTTTCCTTAGGTTCCCATCAGAAGTACCACTGAAGGTTTTTGGCTTGTAGAAGTTACTCAGTGAAACTTTGCCATGACAAAAGGCACATTAGGGGTTATTATCCGTGCTGTTGTGTTTCTTGTTGAATGCTTCAGATGTTACACATTTTATCTTTATTTCAAAGGAAACAATCTTGTTTCTGTTTTATTATAAAGCCTATCACAGAATGTTCTGTTTCCAAGTCATACCATGCTGATGGCTCTATATCAGCAGCTTCCAAATATCTAGAAAAGGTTGGCTCACACTGACCCCAGGGTTCAATTAGCTTGACCTACTACTATGAACCAAATTGTGTGACCTTTGTTAATGAAACCTGTGGTGCTGTTGAGCCAGGCCACGTGCAAGTGCAAAAGCAAAACATACCCTACATCTCAGATAACAATTTGAGGGTTTAGATGATTTCCTCACTAGATTGTCTTCATCATTGCCTCCTTCAGTCTGTTTCCCTCTCAGGCTGGTCTGCTAAATTTAATCTCATTCAGGAACCAGTGAGGCAGCAGCTTCTTGCTATTCTGTAGGATAGTTTTACTATTATGTCATCAAAATAAACTTTGTTATCTTTATTCCAAAATGTGGTCTCTAATTTCTCATTATTAAACTCCCAGTCTTAGTCTGTCTGTGTTACTATAACAGAATACTTGAGACTGAGTAATTTATAAAGAACAGAAATTTATTTTCTCACAGTGCTGGAAGCTGGGAAATTCAAGATCAAGGCTGTGGTCTGGTGATTGCTGCATCCTCCAGAAAGGAAGACTGCTGTGTCTTTATGTGACAAAAGGTAAAAGGGCAAGCAAGTCAAATGCTGTATGAGGCCTTGTTTATAAGAGTGTTAATCCCATTCATAAGGGAGGATCCCTTGTGGCCTAAAGGGTCCTCTTCTTAATACTATCACATTAGCAACACCTGAATTTTAGAGTGCACATAATCAAACCATAGCATTCTGCCCTTGGTCCCCCCAAATATATGTTCTTCTCACATACAAAAAAAACATTAATTCCATACAAATAGCTCCAAAATCTTAACTTGTTTCAGTATCAACTCAAAAGTTTAAAGTCAGGAGTCTCATCTAAATTAGATATGGGTAAAATTCAAGGCATGATTCATCCTGAGGCAAATTTCCCTCCAGCTGTGAGTTTGTAAAATTAAACAAGTTATGTGCTTCCAAAATACAATGGGACAGACATAGGATACCAAAAGGGAGGAATAGTAAAGAAGAAAGGTCCCAAGTACGTCCAAAACCCAACAAGGCAAACATTAGATCTTAAGACTCAAAAATAATATTTTTGACTATATGTTCCATCATCTGGACACACTGAGGTGGAATTTGGATCTCCAAAGTCCCCATGGCTTTGATAGGCACAGCTCATACCACAACTCTCATGGGTTGGAGTGAATGCCTGCAGCTTTCCCTGGCTGGAGTTGCTACACTGGTGGCTTTAGATATCTGAGGTCTTAGCAGAGACCCTGATGCATGGCTCCGCTGAGCACTGCCTTAGTGAAGGTTTTCTCCTATACCCAAACCCCATAATTACACTGGATATTGCCCCTACCCTGTGGCAGGTCTGTCCTAGGGCTATCTAGGGCATTCTTTGAATCTAGGTAGAGGAAGTCATGCCTCCACAGCTCTTGCACTCTGAACTTTTGAAGAATCAGCAGCATGTGGGCACTGCCAAGGTTCACTGCTTGTACCCTCTGGAGCTGTGGCCTGACCTGTATCTAGACCTGCCTGAGCCACAACCGGGGCAACTAAGGAGCATTGCGTCAGAATATGGGGAGGAAAGACCTGACATGTCCCTGGGAAGTGAGCCCAGATATCCCACAGGCATCTCGATCCACTATCCGGAAACACCTCTACCCCCAGGGCCTCACACTCTGGGCCTGTGATGGGTATGGCAGAACCAAAAATCTCTGATATGCCATTCTCCCACTTTCTTGATGAAAAACACCTGGCTTCCTTCTGTATATTAAATCTCCTTATCAAAGAGTTGTTTAGTCACACCTTTGGTATTTTCTCCTGAATATTCCTTTCATTCTTTATATGGCCAGGCTAAAAAATTTCCAAATCTTTATGTTCTGCTTTCCTTTTAATTATGAATTCTGTCTTCAAATCATTTCTCTCTTTTCGCATTTTACTATAAGCCATTAAAATAAGTTATGCAGCATCCTGAACACTTTGCTACTCAGAGATTTCTATCACCAAATATCCTAGTTCATTGTTCTTAACATCTACCTTTCACAAAGTCTTAAGACCCAGACAAAATTCAGCCAACTTCTTTGCCAATTTATAACAATCACCTTTCCTCTGGTTCCCAATCCTTTGTTCCTAATTTCCATCTGAGACCACATCAAATAGTCTTTACTGTCCTTATTTCTATCAGCATCCTGATTACAACCAGTTAGATAATCAACAAGAAAACTGAGGTTCTCCCTACAGTCTTCTTCTTCTTCTGACCCTCACCTTTAAATTTGTCTTTAATGTTCCATTTACAACAATCTAGGTTTTTTCCAGCATTAATTTCAAAACTGTTCCATCCTCTACCCATTATCCAGTTCCAAAACCATTTCCACATTTTTAGATATTTGTTATAGCAGTACTCCTCTCTTGGTACTGATTTCTTTCTTAGTTTTCTTTGTGCTAGTATAACAGAATACCTGGGACTGAGTAATTTAAAAAAATCAGGAGATATATTTTCTCACAGTTCTAGAGGCTGAGTTCAGAATGAAGGCACCAGCAAATTCAGTTGTCTGGTGATTGCTGCATCCTCCAGAAAGGAGGCACATGGCAGAAGATGGAAGAGCAAGCTAGCTAAACACTGAGGGAAGCCTCTTTTATAAGGGTGTTGATCCCATTTGTGAAGGAGAAAGTCTCAGGGCCTGATCACTTCTAAAGGCTCCATCTTTCAATATTATCACATTGACAAACTTCTCCCTATGAATCTTGAAGAGGACACATTCAAACCATAGCACCCCCTTCCTCCTTGCTGTTGTCTGAGTCAGACACTTGCTTTGTCTTAAGGCCAATTCCTTGCAGAGGACTTGATGGGTTGGCATACAATTGCCACAGAGGACCTGATTGGGGCAGCCTCAGGGGACTCATGGGAGACAGCAGTACCTGAAAGTAGAGTGTTTCAATTAAAGAAAAATAAAATCATTCCCAAATTGTAAAGCGCAAGTTTTGGCTTTGAGACATTTTTATCTGTATCTGGACCTAGAAACATTTCTTCATATTTCTACTCAAGCGAGACCAAGCAAATATCGTGGTCAATTTAAAAAATCAATAGTCACATGAATCTGTGCATGAGGTATATACAGAAATATTTTTTAATATATAGACCTTCTGGACCAAAAGTGGAGGCACATGGTTAAACAACATGAATATCCTCCTGGGTTCAATCAGAAGTCCAGGGAGATAAGAAGCATGCTAGCTTGCAAACATCCCCTCTGGCTGGGATCTGGATTTAAACACTCATTTATTTAGGGTATTGTTGGTTTTGTTTATACAGACAGAAACTAAATGTGATATGATATCTGTGGCTGATACAAACTGCTGAAGTTAAGCAAGAGAAGCATGTTTGGTATGAATCATCACAATCAGGCCACCCAAAGAAATTGCCTCCCAAGTTACAGAGACAGGCTGTGTCTCAGGATGGCAAATGGGAGGTTGCCTGAATAAAATAAAGAGGCAGTGTGAAAAATGAGGTTGATTTTAATATGATTATTTTACATATTGGCCTAGATGGGTAGAATCTATCTACAGCTTCTGTTTTAGAGAAAAACAAGATATGTTAGAAACTATGGGGTCAATAAAGTCAATGTAGTAGTGAACTTTGAAGAACCTGAACCTCAAATAATCCAATTCTACCCTGTTGATCACCATACCCTCTACTACCACCACCATAAGCTTAACAAGGGACACTAAGAGATATTATAGCATTGTTTTCTTACTAGCTGCACCAGTGTCCAATAATTCTAATTCAGACCACTGATCAGATCAAATCTGAGCTGAAGCATGGGGTTCTAGGCCATAATTGCCCTACTCAACTCTGATCTAAATTTTTGTTTTTAATTTACTACTGTGCAACAAGGGCAACAGGGATGAAAAAGCAAAAGAGAAGATAGAAAAAAGATAAGTTGTCCAGGCTTCCCTGAGAGGCCAAGCTTCAAGCCCAGTAATTAGTGAGCTATATTGCCACGTATAAAAACCAGGGGTGTCCAGACACTCATGATGCAACAATCCCCTGGGCCCACCTGATTTCAGGCCAGCCCTGCTGAGGCTCATGCTTATTGACAATATCCCACATCAAGCACAAACCACCCAACCACAAGCAATTGCAACTTATAAGTGTAGGGGAACTTCATCCTAAGTAGAGAATAGGAGCTGGTAGATAAATGGTCTAGCCTTTCCATCTCCTGGTAGGATAATTCTAAAGCAAGTTCTGCAAGAGTATAGAACTTGCCAAATAGCAATTTGTAAGAGCTGAGCCCTTATTACCCTCATGTATTAGTTTGCTAGGGCTGCCATAACAAAATACTACAAATTAGATGCCATAAATAACAGAAATTTATTCTTTCGCAGTTCTGGATGCTAGAAGTTCAAAATCAAGGTGTTGGCAGGGATGGTTTCTTCTGAGGCTACTCTCCTCGGTTTACAGATGGCTGCATTCTTGTTGTTTTCCTCTATGCATGCACGTGCCTGTGTTTTAATCTCCTCTTCTTATAAGGACATCAGTTACATCATATTAAGGCCCACCTCTTTGACCTCATTTATATAATTCAGCTCATAACATCCCAGTAACTAAACGTATGCTGTATTGGCATTTCATCTTTCTTTCTTTGTCTGGCTTTTCCCCTCCCACACGTATGCTACTGCGGATCACTTCCCAAATAAACTACAAAAACCTATCTTTGTCTCAAGGTCTGTTTTCAGAGGAACCCAATCAACTATCTTAAACTTTGCCCAACAGAATTAACTGTTCCATGGGGGAGTTAGGAATATGGTGAGCATAGACAGGTCTTGCTTGTGATTTGTCATCAGTGTGTGCCTATCTCTTCAAACCCAATATTGTAGGTACTTTGATCTAAATTTGGGAAACTCCAGGAACCAGATAAGGTAAACGCATGCACACAAATCCACCTGTCTGCCTCAACCCTGTCAGCAAAATTAAGTTTGGTGCAAAATGTAAAGAGACATTTAAATGTCTTCTCAAAAGGGTAGGGTGAGTGTATTTAGCAGCACATGGCTGTGATACTCCCCTGTGGGGCACAGCAAAGTGCCTGCAAAATACTGAGCATTGAGTCATCTAGGCATTTGTGTGCATTTTCCCAAAAGGGAAAAGTAGGATTCATCACCTCTTGGGTCCAGAATACTTTTCTCTTTACTTTGAATTCTTCTCATTTGAATTTTAGAATGATAGACATGTTCTCAGTTGAAATGCTGTGGATTTCTTTCTCATTGCCCTTCATGCTGCCGTGAGTTCCTCGTTTCTTTATTTGAATTCTGTAAGCTGTTAGTCTAAAAGTGGCCATCTTACCTCTAAAAAGCTTACCTAAGTTGACCTTTTAAAATAACCTACTATCTACTATGAATGACTTATGTGTATATCTCAGCTAATGAATATAAAAGCAAACAAACTAAAACCTAAATAAATAATCGTAATAGTTGCATTTCATCATCAATGAACTTAGCATATCCCATGCTTGAAATGGACTTAAATAAAATAAAAATAGCTATGATTTAATGAGCTTCTAATATATGTCAGTCTCTTTAAGTAATTATCACAGGCCATACTCCAAAAAACCCTGGAATACAGATACTTCTATTCTTGATGTTTTTAATACGAGAAAAGGGATATGGAAAATATGATTGAGCTAATAAATAACATGAATGAGATTTGATCCCAAATCTGAATCTAAATATTTTTACTTCCAACGATTCTCAACCAGGAATGACCATTAAAATGTATTGGAGAGCTTTTAAAAGTTGTAGGTTCTGCTATATGAACACTCAAGAATATTTTTAGATGTATCATGGACTTAAATAAGAAAGCTAAAAAGAATCAAGATTCTAGAATAAAACATAAGATTCTAGAATAAAACAACTATTATCATTACCATTGGCTAGGCAGATTTTTTTAAACAAGATTCAAAAGTTACTGATCCTTAAATAAAAAAATAACAGATTGGACTTTACTAAAATTAAGATCTTTTAATCAAAAGTCACCATGAAGAGAGTAAAAAGAAAAGATACAGACTGAAAAAAAAAATCATCAATACATTTATTTTATTTATTTATTTTATTTTTATTTATTTATTTTGAGACAGAGTCTCGCTCTGTCACCCAGACTGGAGTGCAGTGGCACGATCTCTGCTCACCACAAGCTCTGCCTCCCGGGTTGAAGCTATTCTCCTGCTTAAGTCTCCTGAGTAGCTGTGACTACAGGTGCGTGCCACCACACCCAGCTAATTTTTGTTTTTTAGGGTTTCACCACTTTGGCCAGAATGGCCTCTATCTCCTGACCTCATGATCCACCCGCCTCAGCCTTCCAAAGTGCTGGAATCACAAGCGTGAGTCACCGTGCCCAGCAATACATTTATTTTTAAAATTTTGATTCAGAAAATAAACATTTTATAAAGTGCTCAACTTTAATCACCAGAGGAAAGCAAATTAAAGCCACTATACGCTTACCCAAATGACAAAAATGTAAAGGTCTGACAATACCAAAGTTTGGCGATATTGTAGAACAACACAAGGACTCCCTTAAATAAATAATCGTAATAGTTGCATTTCATCATCAATGAACTTAGCATATCCCATGCTTGAAATGGACTTAAATAAAATAAAAATAGCTATGATTTAATGAGCTTCTAATATATGTCAGTCTCTTTAAGTAATTATCACAGGCCATACTCCAAAACACCCTGGAATTAGATCACTTTGAAAAACTATATCTCAGTAACTTTGAAAGATAAACATCCCTATATCCTAATGACATAGCAATTCCACTCATGGATATATACCAAACAGATGGAAATGCTTTATACATTAAAAAAAAAAAATAGATAAGGATGCTCATAGCAGCTTTATTCATAAAAACTAAAAACTATACATAACCCAGGTGTTTATCAACAGTTGGATTTATTTATCCAACTATTTATCCAACAGTGTATAAATAGATGATACATTCACACAACAGAATACTAGATAGCAATGCAAAAGAACAACTACTGAAAAATAAACCATGGTCAAATCTCACAAATATAACATTGAGTGGAAGAAATCAAACACAAAAGAGTATTCATTATATAAATTCATGTATATAAATTTCAAAAACAGGCAAAATAATCTATGGGGAAAGAGGGAAGTGTGGTTATCCTTGGAGGAAGGGGGTTTGCTGACTGAAAAGGATAACATGAGTTTTCCAGAATCTGGATATCTTAATTTATTTTTACTTTAGCACACAGGTCACACAGATGTGTGGATGTATATGTTTATATATGCTTATGTGTGTGCATAAAAAATCATGACATTTACACACAGGATTTATGTATTTACTAGATGTAAATTATACTGTATTCTTTAGGTATAATTGCTGGATATCTCTCTTAGGCCTATAGAATCAGAAGCAGAGCTGAAGAATAAATATACACAAGTATATATATTTTTTAAAAGTTTCCCAGGTGATCCACGTGATTTTGGTACACATCCTTGTTTTCAAATCACTTTATCCCTAGACTCAGGGAATTCAAGAACTGTGCAAAGAGTCAGCCCTCATGAGTAAAAGTTCTGGCTCTGCAAATAACAACCTGTGTAACCTCGGGTAATGCAGTCATAAAAAGAGGTGTCTAAACTAGATGAGCTCTCTGGCTCCTTCCAACGCTAATGGTGTAAATCTTATGACAGAAATCCATATCAATCAGCCAATGCATGCAATAAGCCCAGCATTAAAACCCAAGGGAAGTAGGTAGCTGACTAACATGGTCTAATTTCAATTACGGCTACCCAAAAGTTCTTTCATTCTAAGTGTGCTTTACACACTATCTTTAGAAATTCATTCTTCCATATTGTGCTTAGGCAAATTCTTAAAAGATGGTAACACATTAAGCTAATAACAATCATTAATACTTCTTTATGGATGTGACAATAGACCATCTTCAATTTCATAGTCACTAAAATTCTACCCTTTAAGGACAGTATGTAGAATCAAACTACACAAAAATGTAGTTTGGTATATAGCAGAAAGAACATAGAACTGAGAAAGAAGAATCTGCTTTCCGCTTACACTTATACCACTAATTATTTCTATGCACATGTATGCCCCTAATTCACTGTGTGTCTTTGAATAAGTCCTTTCTCCCCTCTGATCAACCATGAGTGAAATGTGAAGACTGGAATAAATCATCCCTTAAGTGTCATGAAGACTGCTACATGATTCCCTGAATCTTTTTCAGTCCTAATATGGGGAAAGTGAAAGGTAATCTTGAGTTCTCAAGTGAAGGCACTGCCATTCTGTAATTTTGAGAAAAACAGTCACAACAACTAGGGACAGTGGCAGGAAGCTGATGGAGAACACTGAAATCAGTTTGTTTGTTTTCGTTTAAAGCCAGTTTGAGCCCTTGGGTGAGAGCAGGGACAATAACCAATTACATTACCTTTGTGCTTATGCTGCTCAAAGTGTTTGCCACTTAGAATATACTGGCTGTCTCAGGGGAAGAGAAATACACTGGCTTTGTTCCTTAGGACACGCCATGTTATATTTATATATGATATAAATACAAGTTGTACTTATAAAGTGCTATAAAAGTGCAGAGGGCAGAACCCACTGACCAGACTCCAGAAGCACATGTAAGGACTGCACTCTGCTGTCCTCTTCCCCTTACCCAACACTGCTCAGTTCCCTCCACAAGGAGTCCTGGGACTAGGACCAGCATGGAGAAGCCAGGCTTTCACATGGCCTGGAGGAGGCTTGTGGCACTGGATATAAGCTTCTAGGGCTTCAGGGGTAAGACAGCAGCTCAACTAAGGGGTCAGATGGCTACCTAAAAGTAACATTGGAGGGAAAAAATTGAGAGGAAGGACAAATGTGTGAGAGTCACAGGGACCCTTTCATGTGAGAAAGGGAAAATGGAACGCAGTCAAATGAAAGCCCTTCAATTCAGAAGCAGATTAACTTTTCATTCAAAGAACACTATCATTCCCATTTTCCTAATGAGACTGGGGTAAACCATGTTTCTAATAAGGAGCTGATGTAAAATTCGGTGTGTTGACTTCTTTACTCCAAATACACAATCTCAAGACAATGGCTGAAATTTCAGGTTTTGATAACTGAAAGAATTACAGAGAACACCCTATCTTTCCCACTGTACCTTTCCGTCTGAGTGAGACACCAGATGGGAAGGAATCCCTGGCAGAACCTCCAACAGATCTGAGCACTGAGAGGAATGTGCACTGAGGTGGAGCCTTGGGAAGTTTGTGCCATTTGCACTGGGGAGGAGCCTGGTCCCTCCTCTTCCTGGGTGGTACCTGGGATTCAGTCTGGGAGGCAGGAAACTGGCTAGCAGGACTATCACTTTGCTGAGAGTCCCTGTTTCCCTTTTTTCCCTTTTCTCCCAATAAATTCTATTTTTCTCATTCTTCAAAGTGTCTGCGAACCTAGTCACTCATGACCATGTGACAAGAACCTGGCTTTTAGCTGAACTAAGGAGAAGGTCCCACAACATTAGGAAGTTAGCCACTACTTTATTTTTTATGACCCTTTCCAGGAGTAACTAACTCACGAGTTATTGTCTCAGAGGTGTTTGAACCAGAGCAACTCCACCTTGAATAGGAGCTGGGTAAAATGAGACTGAGGCCTACTGGGTTGCATTCCCAGGAGGTTAGGCATGCTAAGTCATAGGATGGCATAGGTCTGCACGAGACACAGGTCACAAAGACCTTGGTGATAAAACAAGTTGTGGTAAAGAAGTCAGCCAAAACCCATTAAAATCAAGGTGGTGATGAAAGCAACTTCTGATTGTCCTCACTGCTCATTGTACACTAATTATAACGCTTTAGCGTGCTTAAAGACACTCACACCAGAGCCACGGCAGTTTACAAATGCCATGACAACATGGGAAAGTTACTTTATATGGTCTAAAAGGAAGAGGAACCCTCAGTTCAGGGAATTGCCCACCCATTTCCAAAAAATCTCATGAATAATCCACCCCTTGTTTAGCATGTCATCAAGAAATAACCATGAAAATAGCCAACCAGCAGCCCTCAGGGCTGCTCTGCCTATGGAGTATCCACTTTTTATTCCTTTACTTTCTTAATAATTTTGCTTTCATTTTACTCTGTGGATTCACCTTGAATTATTTCTTGCCCAAGATCCAAGAACCCTCTCTTGGGGTCTAGATTGGGACCCCTTTCCAGTAACAATTAGACCAGAAAACATAATGGTGTGAACCCAAGTTTCCTAGGAATTGAATGCAAACCCACAATTTCAAGTAGTCTAGGAAATAGCCATTCAACTAATAATGATAACAGGTTGCTACTGATCTCAGTCGAATAGGGGACTCACCTAAAACAGTAGGGGGAAAGAGAAATCTCCCTTTTTAGAAATCTGCCTCATCCTCAGGTATTCTTAAGTGTTCTTTCTTTCTCTCTCTCTTCCCCCCTTCCCTCCCTCCCTCTTCCTCTCTCTTCCTCCCACCCCCTTAAAGAAATATTTAGCTTATACTTGTAATGAGCCTTAGGAAGCTCACTGGGGCCTTGCCTGAACATTGCCTGTAATTTAGGGTGAGTAATGTTTCAATTACCTCTATGCTATAGCATACTGGTGAGGGCAGGCATTATGTCATGTCAGGGATACAGGCGAGAGAAAATACGGACGCCCCTGTTACAGGCGGTGATGGAGCAGTTTTAATAATATCGGGAGAAAATGGACCATAAATGCCTTTCCAACTGTACCATTACTGCACATTAGCAATACCACATGCTCAGTGTCGGGGAAGGAGGCTGAAGGCAGGAAGGGGTTACAGGTATGGTGCGTACTGGAGTTTGTTTTCTGCATTTAGAAAAGAGGCAAAAAAATCCTATAAAAACCATAGAAATGTCTGGGATTTTTCTGTGAGTAATGATCTTACCAAAGATATAAAACATTAACTTTTTAATTTAAAAAAATCTAATTTCTAGTGTTTCCCTGTTTCCTGCAAGAAAGATAACTTACATGTGCTCTCACCCTCCCTCCCATTCCCTCTCCCTCATTTTCTCTGCCTCTTTATTTTCTTGACACAAATAGCAGTCATTGCTCAGAGAATGCGCGGGATTAGGTTGCTTTGTAATTCAAACCTTTTATTTGGGTTACCCCTTACGTTCTAAAGAGGAAAATATGTATTGGCTAAATGGCCTTGTTATGGATATTTTCAATTGTGAATGGGAGGGTGGCTCCCACCACAAAAACCTTTCCAAACCATTACTCCATTTTTCACCTACTTTGGAATTTAGCTAATTATAATTTCCACTTTTTTTTTTCAAATAGGGGAAAAGCATATGTAGATATTTTTCTTTGGTGTGATTGCTTCTTTTAAAAGAGGAAGTGGCAAAAACGAGCAGCCACAGCCAGATGATGACCTATGCTTTGAGGATTTGTGGTTTGCAGGTGTTGAGCCCCATGAAATAGAGTAAGAAAGGTGAGGATGTGGGTTGGTGCATCCAACAGCCCTTTAACGTTGGTTAGTTAAAACAAATACATTCAGTCAGAAGTGTCTCTTATTTAATCAAGGAGAAATGTGTTCAGTATCTAAAATAAATAGTATATGTGGCTAATCTAACTTTCCTTGAATCAAAGTGAGCCTAAAATAAAAAGGACAATATGAAACACGGCAACATGCACAGAAAACTGGAAAAAACAGAAAATTTTAAACCAACTGTGGTTGGGAAAGATACATACTAAAGAAAGATAACTGTCCATGTGTGGTTAATAATTATTTTTTTGTTGTTGTAGATATAATTTGGACTTACTGGAGAATATTCAAACATTTCACATAAATATAAAACTACCTCTGTTATCATTTCAGTTATTTCTATATCTTTTAATGATTCTATCTAATATATTGACAAAACTATCTATTCATTCATTCATTCATTTACTGAACAATTGTTCACTGAGTATCTACTATGCAATGAGCACTGTTCTGCTCAATATGAAATGAAGACATCTAGTGAACATAATAGATACGGTGAATATCCTCCTGGAGTTAATATTCTATTAGGAGAATCAGACAATAAATCAAATACATGCAGTTTGTGATGCATGCTAGCAAGCAAATGTTATGCCAGAACAACTTTACAAAGTCTTCAGAGAAATCAGAATTATACAGCATATGCCACTCTGCATTGTGCGTTATTCACTTAAAAGTGGTGGGAATGAGCTTATGTCATTAAATATTCTGGAAAACATTTTAATGGCTGGATAGTCTGTCTTTTAATAAACCTTAATTTATCAACTTATGAATTCTATTTTTTTTTTAATTTTGGGGTATTTGAATTGTTTCCAGTTATTCACATTTGTAAATAATAACAAGGACCATCTATTGCATACATGTTTGCCAACATTTCTCATTAGTTTGAGTAAATAGCTTCTAAGAAGTAGAATCACTAGGTTGAAAGGTACGAGCTTTTCAAAGGCTCTTGATGCAAATTGATAAATTGTTTTCGAGAAAATTTACTAACCTATGTTCCCAACCGAATGTCCTCTTGGTAACAGCTAATATTCAAAGTATATTGACTGTGCCCCCAGATCCTGTTCTAAGTTCATTACATGGATTCACTCATTTAACTCTCCCCTCTAAAGTATGTATACTGTATTACTAATCCCACTTATTGCTGAAGATTCTGGGACATAGAGTAGTTTGTCTAAGACCACTTAGTAGTAAATAATAGTGTCAAGATTTGAAGCCAGGTGTACCAGCTCCAGAGCTCTATCTGTAATTGATTAGGCGTTATTGCTTCTGATGCTCTCATCAACTTTCTGTATTATCCTCCTTATTATTTTAAAAATAAATAATGTCATCCTTTTGTTCAAATTTGTTTGTGTACTTAGTAGTAGAATTAAACACTTTGTCACTTTTTCAATCTCAGTTATTCCATGAGTTCCAAATCCCTTGATTCTCTTTTCCACTGGAATAGCAACACTATTATTTGTTTTTAAAAGCTCTTTTCACATTAAGGCTACAACACTGTCTGTTACAATAGCTACAGCGTTTTTTTCTCATCTTGATATTTGTTTTAAATTGCATTTTGTATAAACAAAAGCACTATTTTGTTCGTCTTTTGATATGCTTATCAGAATCTTTTGATTTTTTTTGGCATTTCTCTTCCATGGCTTTTATCTAAGAAAATAGTGTTTTTGCCTGAAGATCTGTTAACTATTCACTATATTTTCTTCTGTTTTTGTTGTTGTTGCTACATTTCTATATTTGATTTTTTAATTCATGTGAAAGTTATTTTATGTAAATAAGAGAAAAAATAAATTAGTCTTTCAAACAAAGTTAAAATAACTACTCCTGACTCACACATAGCTTCTTCATTATTTTATGATGCATTATTTGACAAATAATAAGTTTTTGAGTATACTAGAATTTATCCCAAGATTATAAGTTTTATGGATCTGTCTGGAGATATTTACATCAAAGGATATAAAATTGCTGTAGCTGTAAAATCAATTTTAATGTCCAGTAGGAGACAAATCCCCCTCTTCATCTTCCTATATTTCTTAGCTGTATTCCCTTCAGTTTGTTTTCCAGATGAATTTTAAAATTATTCTGTTATATCTTTCTACAAAAAGAAAAATTAATAGATACAGTTGATCCTCATTACTTACAATTCTATATTTGCAAATTTGCCTATTCTCTAAAATACATTTGTGACCCCAAATCAATACTTGTGGAGCTTTCTTTGTCATTTACAAACCCGAGCAGAGCAGCAAAAAGTTTACCACCCCAAATGCATATTGAACTAGGTGATGCAATGTTTTCTTGCTTCAGTTCTCATTCTATGAACAAGTGTCCTTTTTGGTCTCAAAAGGTCCTTTAGTACCTTTTTTTTTTCACATTTCTGTGCTTTTTGTGGATATTACTGTTTAAAATGGCCCCAAGTATAGTGCTGAAGTGATGTCTAATGCTCCTTAGTGCATAAGGCTGTGATGTGCCATACAGAGAAAACAGTTGTGTTAGATAAACTTCCTTCAGGCTTGAGTTATAGCACTGTTGGTCATGAGTTCAATGTGAATTAATCAACAATATGTACTAAATAAGATGTCTTTAAACAGAAACACAAAATAAAGTCATGTACTGATTGGTTTGTTGGGACTTTGAAAACAATACCCTAAAATATAGTGCTTACATATGCTGAACAAAAGAAGCTTCACCCTCCCTGATCCTGTTTCTCAACACTGTCTCTCCCAAACCTCAGGATATTGTCTGAAATTCCCTTACCTACCTAATAATCATTCCCACCAAAAGAGGAACACAATTGCCTCTAATCCCTTCCCTAAATGTTTATGAACCAGAGAAAATTAAAATTCGTATCACAGAGGAGGAATCTGAAAATTAACCAGCACACCTACGAGCCCAAAGGAACTTCATCCCAAACTATTGTTTATTCCCCAGTCCCATTCGTCTACAAAGAGAATCATCATTTATAAGCTAATTTCTGTCTCCCTGCTCCATGCATCTCTCCTAAAATTATTGACTATGCCTCTAAAATTGTCTTCAGTTCTCCATTTCACTCTTTGCTATGAAGTGGAAGTTTAAGCTTTAACCATCTGGCTCTTCTTTGAGCTTCATACTTTGTGTATGGCTCCTGTGTTTAATGCACATTAATAAACTTTAGTGCCTTCTTTTCTGTTAGTATGTCTATTGTCAGTTTGTTTTATAGACTCAAATTATCAAACCTTCAGGAAGGAGAGGAAGTATAATTGTCTTCACTCCTACAGGCTGATGAAATTATTGTAACCAGAGGCTCCCAGGATCCTAATCCAGTATGTCCCCTAGAAGTGGTGATTCAGGATTGATAAATTCATTGTTCACAGCAAATTTATTAAACATAACAACCACAAATAATGAGAACTAACTGTATATTTATAGATATTGTTTTAAATCAATGTATTATCTTGAGAAGGATTCACTTTTTCAAAATAAAGACCCTCTAATCCAGAAATATGTTTCATGGTTGTTTTATTCCATAATAGTCTACTGATTTTATTATGTTCATTCCCAGGCACGGTATTATTCTTATTTCCTGTTGTGAATGGACTTATTTTTCTCTTGTATCTTCTTGTGGTTATTGCTGGTTTATAGAAAAGGCATTGGTTTTATAAAACTATTTTATCTAGTCATTTTGCAAAACTTATGGTAAGTTGATATTTTTCCTCAGAATAAAATCAAATATTAGGCAAAATAATTCTAATTGTAATTTTTGTTCTAATAGTTTTGCCTCTTGTTCCTAGATATCATCTTGTTCTATTGGAAAGAACGTTCATAGCAAACAACCTTATCTCATTCTTGATTAAAGTGGGACTATACTGTTTTGCCACTAAGTACAAGCATACCTTGCAGATGTAGGTTTAGTTCAAGATCATCACAATAAAGTTAATCTAGCAATAAAGTGAGTCATAAAAATTTTTGGTTTTTCTGGTACATATGAAAATTGTGTCTATACTGTGGTCTATTAAGTACAAAATAACCTGTCTTTAAAAATGTATATACCTTATTTAAAAAATACTTTATTGCTAAACATTAGTGACACAGAGACATGAAGTGAGCACAGCTGGTTTGGAAAAATGGTGCCAATACACTTGCTTATAACACAGTTGCCACAAATCTTCAATTTGTAAAAAATCCAATGTCTATAACCATAATCATGCAAAGTGCAATAAAATGAGGTATTCTTGTATAATGTTGCATCTTATCATGTTTAGCAATGTTCTGTAAGACTTGTGATGGAATGGGTATTGAATGTAACCCGAAGCCTGTTTAATATTTCATGAGTAATCATTTTTCTCTTTTGGTCATTTGACCTAATCAGTACATTTCTTAATATCAATTCACTATTATATTCTCTTGACAAATCCCATTTTGTATTTTTTTATTATATTAAAAGTATAATAGGATTCAATTTACTCTTGTTATTTACATTTTATCTCTCTGTTTAAATGAGATTTTATTTAAAGACAAAAATACAGATAGCAATTTGGTTTCGATATATCTTATTTCTGCTGTCATTATGAGGTTTTCGTATCTGAATCTAGTAATTTTACTACATTAAGTCAATAATGTTACATCTTTTTCTAAATGTTATTCACTAAATCTTTGAAAAAACTTGTCGGCATATAAACATGGAAACCTGAAATTTTAAAAATACATTTCTATAATTATTTCCCAATTACTTTAAAGGGTCTCAGATTTCTCCTGGGCCATTTTGATAATTAACATTTTTGGATATTGCTCATTACATTTGTATTTTTAAATTTATTTGTATTTATTAGAAGTGGTATTGTTTGCTAATTTAAACAAAATTATCTCCTCTTTTTAAATTTTCTTTCTCATGTCAAATTTGTTTATTTTTGTTCTA
>NW_016803325.1:115390-143203 GCF_001698545.2 Rhinopithecus bieti
CTAATTTAAACAAAATTATCTCCTCTTTTAAATTTTCTTTCTCATGTCAAATTTGTTTATTTTGTTCTAATTAGTTTTACAGGAGCTTTTCCATTTTTTGTTTGTTTTCAAAATGACATTTATTTCAGAAGAAGGGCTTAAAGAATTATTTTGTGGATAGTTGAGAACTTTCTTTAATGAAGAAGGAGTGGGCGTGGAGGGGAAGATAAAAATCCAAGAATAGCATGACCCAAACTCAGGGCGATGAAGACTGTTCCGAGTCAGGAGGGGAAGCTGGCAGCCTTGTTTCTCTGGAGGAACAGGGGTAGTAGATGAAGCATAGCATACCTCATTATGAAACGTGGTCAGGAGCTGGTATTTGTAATGATGATAAATGGTATGCCACTTTAAAACTTTGAGCAAGATATGGATGGACCCAAATTATGCAGTTTTTAAGTGATTTTAGGAGAAATTCATGAAAAGGCTTAAAGATGAGGCAGGAAGACTTTCCAGGAGGCCATTAAAGTCCTGGTCAAAGGGATGAGTAAGAACAAACAGATTAAAGATTTCGTGGTTCTAGTGAAAATATAATGCTCATCTAAGAAGGAGACATTCATTCTGACAAATATAAACGTACCAATGGGAATGTCTGGGCAGAATATTTGAAAGTGTAACTATCCCCAAAATCTAGGATAAATATTCCTCTTTGGGCCCCTGATATATGAGAAGTCAAAAGCAGAGCTTTGAGAAGTTCTGTTCAATACAAGCAGTGAAATGGCATGCAGAAATCCCGGGCCAGAAGCACAGCAGGTTTAAGGAAGAAAAGGCCGCATTGTAGCTGGTGCTCAAAGGAAAGGGAGAGCCATATGAGATGCAGCTGGACAGTAGATGATACAAGGCCTTGGAGACCATATTAAGGAATTCACTTTTTATTCTAAAAGCAATGGAAAGTGATTGAAAAATTTTCATCAGAACAATGTATTCAAACTTAAGTATCAAAAAGATCTGTGCTCCTTTAATATAGAGAAAGGACAGGAGGAGGGCCTGAGTGTAGGAATCACGGGGGTGGCAGGTGAGAGGTGACAGCAGCCAGGACCAGAGGGATACCTATGCTGACTGAAAGGGAAAGAAAGGACAGATTTCAGAGACACTGAGAAGAAAAACTCAGTAGAATTTGATGTCTGGCTAAAACGGTGTGGTGAAAAGAAAAGGCCATGTCAAAGGAGACTTGTTTTGAGGCTTATAAAAATTGGATGGCTAACGGGACATTCCTTAAGATAAAGAATACATTCTTGAATACTTATTAAGAACCAAAGAGCCTACTAATTTTTTTTTCATTTAACTTTCCTGGACCTCAGTTGCACAGAACTCTTGATTTCATAAATTCTCATGGTAAGCACACTATACCATTTAAGCCTCATCATCCCATTTCCCTCCCCAAGGAAATTCCACCATTGTAAGGTAAGCAACGTGATCACCCCCATTATACAGATGAAACACTACAACTGAGGGACAAAAATAACTTGCTCAGAGTCACACAGTTGGGGATGATGAAGATTTGTCTGACTGCAGGGAACACAGTCTTCACAATTATATATTTACTGTTCCTGAATATAATTAAATGCAAGTTAATTGGTCCAGGCTTGACCTCCAAGAGAAGTGTCAAGGGGAAGGAAATCAGTAAGAATAACCTGGTCAGGTAGGAGATGGGAATAGGTTAGACTGGGCACAAGGAAAATTACAGACCAAAGATAAGTAAGTAAATAGAAATTATTTAATAAAATACATTTGGTTTTTTTTTTAAACTCTAATTTGTAGTCAGCTTTTACAGTAATTTTGAAAATCTTTAGAAAGTTTTAAATAAGTACTTCAGAATTCAGGCTTTCAATGATTGATTTCTTTTCTATTCCTTCCCTAAAGTCTCACTTGAAAGGATCTCTTGATGTCAAATATGGTTGGTTGTGTCACATAGAGAAAAAAATAACATAAAAACAGGTTCTAATCCTTCTAGCAGATATTTTTCAAAGCTTGTTTCACTTACAAATCATGTCTATATACTTATGTATTTATTTCCTTGTTGAATATTCCTTTTCTCCCCTCACTGTCCTCAACCAGAGCCTCGTATTCCCAGGAGTCCTCCCCAGGTGAAACCTCTGAGAGCTTGCTTATCACTGACACAATTACCCCACAAATAAGGAGAGATGTAGGGCCATTTCCCCATCATTTTTCCCCTTATGAGGAAACCAAGTCCCATCTGTACTGGTTCACTCCTCCCTAGTCTGAGGCGGGGCACAGCAAGGCAATAATACATTCTCATCAAGGCTCAAGCACAATCATGCTCTGGGGAATTTGTGTATAATCTAATTTATGGGGAGCCACTTCCAAGGGAGATCATGGAACTTCTGGTTTAATTGGGGTGATCTGGAACACTCAGCATCTGTCAACGAGTAAGGAGATGATGGTGCATAAATAGAAATAGAAATTGCTCTGCACTCTCTCCTTAGCTTATGTATGTTTTCTCTGAAGTTCCCAGCTGTGATATTTCTCACTGATTTCCTACTCTTCTTGTTCTACCTTTTAATCTTTCTGGAATTCTCTTCTATTCTTTACCAAACAGGTATATGTGGGGAGGGGTGAACTCCTTCCTGGAAGAGAGTGGGAGTCATCCCTTACCCACCTAAGCTTCTCCATCCTCTCCGACAAAAGCCCCGGTGGGATTTGATGGATGGCAACGGGCTTGGGTGACATGGAGCTGTCGCCCTATCTAAAAAGCAGCTTTAATTATGTCTGTAACTCGACTTAACTAATTCAGAGCATATTTACTGAATGTTAACCACATGCTAGGCACTCTTCCAGGCACTGAGGATATAGCAGAGAGTAACCTTCCAGTGAGGACATCATAAAAGCAGAGTTAATAAGTAAAACATATAGTATGTTCTTTGGTGATAAGTGCTATATAGAAAAATAAAGGATGAAAGGAGGAAGAGAATAATGGAATGGTAAGGTCAATTCTTTTTTTGTTGTTTGTTTGATAGGCCTTTTAATAAGAGTGTTTGCAACATGCCTCCTATGCCGTGGGTGTCAGGCAGTGTCACAATGCAAGCTTTATTCTGAAAGAGAATCTCCTAGATTTTATGGGCTCTAGAAGGAGAGTGACTTTCCAATTTTCTCCCAATTCTATTGGAAGGTCAATCTTAAATGCTGAATAGGAGTATCTCATTGAGAAGATATCATTTGAGCCAAGATGTAAAGCAAGGGAGGGAATGAGTCAGTGGCTACATGGGGAGAGTGCCCTAGGCAGAGGAAACAGCTTCTACAAAAGCCCTGAAGCAAGAGAATGTTTGAAGTGTTCGGGAATAATAGGAGATGCAGAGTGAATGGAATTGAGAGTGAGGCAGTTGGATACAAGGTGTGTGAGATGAGGGGGTGGGGTGCAGAAAATACGGGGTCTCTTGTTGAGCAAAAGGAGCTTACTGCCACATGCACTAGAAGCCAATGCTATGACACGGGGTTTTGAGAAAAGAAACGCTATGTATTGAAAGTCAAATCTCAAGGAGATAGGAGCCAAGCTCAAATCTCCCTATGCTGGCTTCAAAGCAGTAAATTTAAATAGAAAAGGTTCAGGGAGTGGATTTTGAGATTAGTAAGTGATTGGTGGAAGGAAAGGAGAGCTCTGGAAAGGCCTTGGGCACATACAGTTCTCTCCTTTTGCTACTTCTGGATTGCATGTGCAAATTCAGGGGGAGTTAGTAGAAAACGTGGTGTAAATTTGGGCTGTGACATCAGCAGGCTCGCTCTGCACAGACTTCAGTAGCCCACATTGGTTCCAAAGGATTTCAGCCAGTTTTTTTTATCTCATAAGCAGAGGGAGATTTGGTGTTTCAGCAAGTCTTTTTTGTTTTTTGTTTTTTGAGCTGGAGTCTTGCTCTGTCACCCAGGCTGGAGAGCAATGGCACTATCTTGCCTCACTGCAACCTCTACCTCCCAAGCTCCAGTGATTCTCCTGCCTCAGCCTCCCAAATAGCTGGGATTATAGGTGCCCGCTACCACACCTGGCTACTTTCTTTTGTATTTTTAGTAGAGACGGGGTTTCGCCATGTTGGCCAGGCTGGTCTCAAACTCCTGACCCTGTTGTTGCTGTTGTTGTTTTCTTATAGGGCATCCTGCAAATTCAGGAATTTCTGTTACTCGGTTTATTTAACTCTTTAGGGCACGGTTTCACTCTGGAGCCACTATAAGAACTTTTTTGGCTTTTACTCTGGCGAGATGGGAACCATTGCATATTTCAAGTACAGATGTGACATAATTTGACTTATGTTTGAACAGAGCTAATATAAATTAAGAATATTCTCAAGGTCAATTGAGCATATTTATTCATATTACAGAGTTTTAGAATATTCTTTGTACTAGATACTGTGCTGGAGACAACATCGTTTAGGAAAGTATCCGCTTTTTCAGGGAGCTGGCAATCTCCTAGAAGAGATGTTGCCAAATATTTGGAAAGCAGTTAGTGCTTCAGACAGAAGAAAAATTATGATTGTAGGTAAAGGACTTTGAACCATTAAGAAGAATATTAATAGGAATCTTCCAGAATAGTTTCATAGAGAGGAAGGGACAGAAACAAAGAAATGAAAAACTGAGGGAGGAGTTTTGAAGGATTAGACAAATATTGTATTTTAATGATATGCCTACAAATTATCTGATATTCCTCTCTTCAAAAAGTGACTCTTGGCTTATAATCAAAAGATAGGCAATAACAAATGCTGGTGAGGATGTGGAGAAAAAAGGAACCCTTACACTGTTGGTGGAAATGTAAATTAGTACAACCACTATGGAAGTCAGTTTGGAGGGTCCTCAACAAACAAAAAATTGAGCTGCCATATGATCCAGCAACCCCTCTGCTGGATATATATGCAAAAGAAAGGACATCAGTATATTGAAGATATATCTGTACTCCTACATTTGTTGTAGCACTGTTTACAATAGTAAGATTTAGAAGCAACCTAAGTGTCCATCAACAGATGAATGGATGAATAAAATGTGGTGCATACACACAATAGAGTTAGGGTACTATTCAGCCATAAAAAAGAATGAGATCCAGTCATTTGCAACAACATGGTTGAAATTGGAGATCATTATGTTAAATGAAATAAGGCAGGCACAGAAAGACAAACATCACATGTTCTCACTTATTTGTGGGATCTAAAAATCAAAGCAATTGAACTTATGGAAATAGAGAGTAGAAGGATGGTTGCCATAGGCTGGGAAAGGCAGTGGGCGAGCTGAGGGGAGGCAGGGATGGCTAACAGGCACAAAAAAAAAAAAAAAAAAAAAAAAAAAAAAAAAAAGAATGAATAAGATGTATTACTTGATAGCACAATATGGTGACTATAGTCAATAATAACATACTTGTACATTTTAAAACAACTTAAAGAGTGTAATTGGATTGTTTGTAACCCAAAGGATAAATGCTTGAGGGGATGGATACCCCTTTCTCCATGATGTGCTTATTTCACACCAAGTGCCTGTATCAAAACATCTCATTACCCCATAAATATATACACCTACTATGTACTCACAAAAAAATAAAATAGGTTTTAAAAAGTGATTCTTAATCTACTTCTTGAATAGAGACTGGACTTAATGATTCACTTCTAGCAGGTAGAATATAGACGACGTGATGGAGGAAAAATCTGAGACTACGTTATAAAAAGACTGCAGCTGCTGGCTTGGGTGCACTTTCTGACTTGCCTATACTCTGTTTGTCTCTCTCTCTCTCTTCCCCACTATTCCTCTTATCATTCATTCTGAGGAAAGCCATTTCTTGATCTTTTTCATAGAGAGACTAATATGGGGCAGTACTGAAGACTACTGACAGCAGCCACATGAGTGAACTCAGAGTGGACACAATAGCCCCTTCAGAGGCTGCGGCCATGGCAGACAGCCTGACTGCAATGTCATGAAAGATGCTGAGGCAGAACCACACAGCAAAGTCATTCCCAGATTCCTGACTCTCAGAAAATGTATGAGATAATAAATGTTATTATTTTAAGCTGCTAAATTTTGGGGCAATTTACTACTCAGCAGTAGATACATAACACAGGTATATTCATGAATAGAATGAAGGTAGACAAAAAATGAAAGAATATTAACTTGAGAGAAGAGGAGTCGATTTGATATGTTTACTTTTTCGTTGTTGTTTGTTTGTTTTGTTTTTTGGAGACTAGGTCTGGCTCTATGGGCTGGAGTGCAGTGGCACAATCTGGGCTCAATGCAACCTCTGCCTCCCAGGCTGAAGCGGTACTCCTGACTCAGCCTCCCAAGTAGCTAGGACTACAGGCACATATCATCACACCTGGCTAATTTTTGTATTTTTAGTAGAGACAGGGTTTTGCCATGTTGGCCAGGCTGCTCTTCAGCTGGCCTCAAGCGATCCGCCTTCCTCAGCCTCCCAAAGTGCTGGGATTACAGGCGTGAGCCACCACGCCTGGCATGTTGGCAGTTTTAAATATGGGAGACTTTATGCTAGTCATTAATTTATCTCAATTGCAAGTAACAAATGTGCATGAAGTGCCCAAAATATCTTAGGCACTGTTGCATCAGTTATGCAGGTGAATTATAAAGTCAAAGTTCTCTATAAGCCGAACTCTGAATCCCTATGCATTGAAGTATGAGTGTCTATCCCAGAAACTGAAAGTAGTAAATTCTAAGGGCAGGGACAACATTTGCATCACAGATTTGCCTTTCATAGCAAAATTGTCTCTCTCTTTTGCCAGAGGTAAGAATTAAACTTAATTTCCTATCCCTTAAAAAAACTTTGTGATTGAAAAGTAAAGACTGCTCTAGAATGTTATGTCAAGTTGTATCCTTTAATTGAGTAAATAGCTGTGTTACAGCTGAGATAGCATTTTGCAAGTTTCTTTTTCTTCTTTGTTTAGATTAATAATATTTTTTCATAAAATGATACATACACCTTTTAAAGAAGTTAAGCACAGTTCAGATAAGAATTTTAAGATTCACACTTATCACATCATCCAGTAATCATCATTTTTAATATTAGGTAAACATCATTTCAGACGCAGAGAGAAAAGTGAATGGAAAGATGGGTAAGGGATGGATATATAGATAAATAAATTAACACAGAAATAATTTTACAAAAATTGTATCATACCACAATATGTTGCCTTTTCATTTGTATTTTAAAATAAACTTAAAAAAGATATAGGAAAAACTGCTGGATTTTCTATAAATATTCCTAAGATAGGAAATTTTTTTTTCTAAAAGATAAAATTTAACAAAGAAGTAATTAGAGAAATATTAAGAAGTTGGAGTCATGATGGTTCTTTTTTAACTAAATGTGTCAGATTTAGTCAATAGTGATTGATTGCTTGTTCTGAAAAATGAGAAAATTAGCACTTCCACCCACCCACCACTCCTGCCCCATCTCCAGATTTTATTATGCTATTTTAATAATATCAAGTTATATATCACTTGCCTTCTGTTCTGACATATTTACCAGTTTTCTCTTAGTTTTGTATTAGTATGGATTTAGTATTCATACCAATACCTTTACCGTAACTCTCCCATTTCTAAGTTTAAAAAAAATTACATTTCAATTGGCTCTATTTCATCAACTACATTTTACAAAATAATAATATAGTCCTCAAGTTCCTGCATGTTTAGGGATATCTGCCTAGTCTTTTCATATGTAAACAACAACTTGAAATCTATAAAATTCACAAATCACTTTTCTTTCTTAGAATCTCATATATTTTTTTCTTTCTTTTCTCTTTCTCTCTCTTTCTTTCTTTCTTTTTCTCTTTCTTTGTATTTAGTGTTGCTTTAGAGAAGTCTGAACTTGCCCTTTTTATCTTTATGCCTGAGGAAATTTTTCTTTATCATCAAAGAACTCTGATAATTGATGGGCACTGTGTTAGAGCAAGTGGGAAGTAAAGACACAGCTTTCCATGTTAAGCACGAGCAAGATGGAAATAATTTGAATGGAAACTATTCAAATATATCACAGTGATCAAAGATTTAAAAGTGGATGAAAAGAGACTGCTCAAGAACCCAATTTAGAAGACAGCATAGCTCAAGGAGTAAGTGGTGAAGTGAGCTACATCTACAAATACTTTTGTTGCTGTTCTTTCCTGTGATCTGGCATTTGGGCAGTTTTGCTCTATGACAGTCACATGACTCTAAAAGCAGGACATGGTCGAGAGACAAACAATTTAAGTCTAATATTTTTGCCACTATGTTTGTAGGTGTTCCAAGGTTTGGGGAAGATAAAGCTCAGGTTAAAGATTAGATTAAGTGGCAGGGCTCTGGGGACATTTCATATCATGCCCTGAAAAACATACATACCATGCTTCTAGAGGCCCTGCCTTACTGTGCTAGAAAAAATACAGACCATCCCCCTGCAAAGAGGGCCACACCAGGCTAGACTTATTCAGAAGCAAAGTGAACATAGTATGTGAATTGATCGTCTAGCCAGAGCTTTCTCCTCTGGTGGGCTCTGCTGATGAAGCCTGTGTTATCAGTCCTGGGGTGACAGCTAGTCACCTAGTGACTAGTGACATAGCTAGTCACAGTGCTATGTCACCATTGCTTGTGACCAGCATCTGTTGAGAGAGGCCAGTGCCCACATTATTCTAATAATTAAGTATTTTAGATGGCTCCTTGTATTAATTTTCCATTATTGTATAACAAATTAACACAAACTTAACAGTTCAAAATAGTACCCGATATGTCTATAGATGAAGTTTGGGTGGGCTTAAATAGGTTCTCTGCTCAGAGTCTCATAAGGTTTAAATCAAGGTATCAGCCAGATTCAGCTCTCATTTGAAGCTCTGGGTTCTCTGCCAAGCTCATTCAGATTGTTAGCAGAATTCAGTCCCTTGTGGTGTAGGACTGTGGTTCCCACTTTCTTGCTGACCATCTGATGGGAGTATCTCTCAGCTCCTAGAGGTCACCTTCAGGTCCTACCCATATGGACCTCCCACAACATGGCAGCTTCCTTCTTCAAAGCCAGTAGGAGACTCTCTAGTCGGAATATATCTCTATCTCTAGTAAGAAGACTATATAGATAATTTCTATGTAGTCTTACAAGGTAATATAATCACAGGAATGACTATCTTATCACATTCACAGTTCCCATCCACATTCAAGGAAAGGCGATTGTACAAGGCACATACAACAGTGAAAAGGAATCTTGGAGGACATCTTAGAATCCTACCTACCACACCCTCTACTATATTGCTTGCTTTGATTCCTTGCCTGCCTAAACATTTAGGATCATCCAAACCACTTACGTTTAGATCAACTTCTATCTCTGATCACTTCCTAGCTAGCTCCATTCTGTAGAATGGCCACTCACAGGCATGACAATAATTACTTGGTAATATTTTGAAGAAACATCAATACAAGTGTGTTTAAAAATAGTATAGAATACTTTGGGGAAAAACAAAAGAAGCTGAGCTGATAATACAAAAGTGAGTATCACTGTATACCTTCTATGATGGTTATAAATTTTTTAATGGAAATTAAATGTTGGCAAGGATGTGGAGAATATGGAAACCATGTACACTGCTGGTGGGAATGTAAAATGTTTCAGCCACTATGGAAAACAGTTTGACAGTTTCTCAAATTACCATAAATTTAGCATAGATCTAGCAATTCTACTTCTAGGTATATATTCAAAAGAATTGAAAACTGATTCTCAAACAAATACATATATACTCATATTCATAGCAGCACTATTCAAAATGACCAGAAAGTGAAAACAACCCAAATGTTCATCAGTGGACAAATAGATAAACAAATTGTGGCATATACATACAATCAAATACTATTCATTTATAAGAAATGAAATACTAATACACGCTACAACATGGATGAACCTCAAAAATATTTGAAGTAAATAAAAAGCCAATCATGAAAGACCACACATTGTAGAATGTCATGTATATGAATTATCTAGACTAGGTAAATTCATAGAAACAGAAAGCAGATTGGTGGTTACTGGAGACCAGAGGGAGAAGAATATGGGAAGCAACTGCTTAATGAATACAAGATTTCTTTTAGGGGTCATCAAAATGTTTTGACACTAGATAGCTGTGGTGGTTGGATAACATTGTGAATGTACAAAATGTCACTGAATTGTTTACTTTAAGATGGTCAATTTTATGCTATGTGTTTTGTAACATGTAACACTGTCTTCTCCATGATGAACACCAAGAGAAATTGTGATAAGCATTTAGGCCTATATTGTTGCAAAACATAGCAAATTTTTACACCCCTTTTTCTTAGCATAAGCATGATTCAGCACATACAAAGTCCAAGAAGAACCAAGATTAAGAGAATCATAGAAGTTCCAGTATGAGTCTAAAAAATATACTCACAAAGAGAATGAAAATAGAAATAAAGAATAATTAAAATTAGAGCAATGACAATCAATGATACCTAACCGTGGCATTTCTGTTTCTCTCATAACATATCCAGCCTTCTGTAAGGTAATATCCAAATAGAGATGATCAGATCAGTGCTTACTGAAATTTATACTATTCTAATGATACTTTCTAATAGGAAAAAAATAAAATTATGTTGGCCACATGTACTTTAAAACTTTATATTGACTTTTAATCCTCTTTGTATATTAATTATGGACTTCTCTAATTAGTTGAGAAATAAGCATTTTAAAACATCAACATAGAGGTGATGCTTATCCACCAACAGTCCTGTTTCAGCAGTGTCATGTCTATGTCTACACAATAAAGTTTGGAAACAACTGCAATGACATATTCTAATACTTGTACTCCATTCCACAAAGATCTAGGTTTCTTGGGAGTCATCATTAAGGTGAAGAACAGAGAAGGCGTCCTAGCACCAGAGTTTCAGGTACCCCCAACTCACCCATACAGCAGCTCCCCTTTGTATCTGTCTTACATAGTATGCTTCCTGATGTTACCTGAAAAGGGGTTTAAAATGTGCAATTTACAAAAATGCATGGAAAATATGAAAATACACATATTGAATCTTTTTTCAATATACATATTGAATCTTTATTCAAAATGCACATAATCTTTATTCTCATAAAATTAATTAAAATACTGAGACAAATATATAAATCATAAGATATGTTGAAAGCAGTGTCTCTTTAGTTTCAATTGGATGCTTACTAGATTAAATGTCATCAGTGGAGAGTAAAGCCAACGAAAGAAGAAAAGTGTGTGGGTTTTTTTTGTACAAAATACTGAAAATATTTCAATGAAAATTATGCCTAGAAGACAAGGTAAAATTAACAATTTTATAATATTTTGCAACCCTCTGAGAACCAAAGATCAACCATGAGATATGCAGTACTTCTGCTCATCAGATCTCTAAACACATTCTCAGAAATATACTATGCACACACCAAAGGACTAGCTTTATGTTTCTCAGTCAGAAGAAGAGAAACTATAGTCACTCAATCCTGCCTCAGTTATGTAGCTTACATAGTTGACACTACTATCCCGTATCAACTCTGCTAATGATAAGCCTGAAAGAAGTTTTTCCACATATGTGGGCCTTGCAAACTCAGCCCCAAAATGCTTGTAATATCTTGAGCTGTTACTTAAATTTTGACATTTATGTGTCCTATTTCTTCAGTTAAGCTATAGTATCTTTTAAAACAGGGACTATAGCCTATGTGTCTGAGTCTTTCCCACAGCGATAGCCTGTGCCTGATTCTGAATGAATGACCATGAAACATCAGTGTATAATGTGCTGATGTCAGTGATCCTGATCACAATAGCCATCATAATGGAAAGTGCAAACAGCCAGGACTCTTGGTACCAACTGGAATAGGGACAAAGTGCTGAATATGTATGAATGCTCAACCTGACATCAGCAGGAAACCCACAAACTTAAGCAAAAAATAAATCTCTCTGAAAAAACAAACATGTGATGCTACAAGGATTAAAAACTTTATCTCTAAAAGTCCCAAAGCAGTCACAAATAATATAATAGACCAAGTACTGAAAGGGCAACTTGCTGCTGAGAGTAAAGATTTAGAACTGGAGAGGAGCTCTGGCCAGATTTAAATAATGGCAGAAGGATCAAAAATAAGAGATGGTAGAGGATCAATTGACCAGCCTGCGTGTTGATCCCTAAAGCACAGTGACACAGATGCCCAAACCTGCATTTGAGTCCATTTATTTTGAAAAGCACATTCAGTTCAAGCTTCCATGTTTTCAAGGTCATTCTGAAAAGTGTATAAGTTTATCAGGTATGCAGTTTTTAAATATGGAACATGGCCTAACTAGATGGGGTAGAGGGTTTGGTCTTCATTAATATTTGATTTCTAGTAGGTTAAAATATGGGGCTGTTACACTTTTAACTATGGTTGATCACTGAATTATACAATGTAAATGTGTTCAAGTATATATTTTTATTTAGCAACCCATTTTGCAATAAATTGCTCTTTGAGGAGTTGTCAAACACAAATTTATGTTTATTATTATATGACAAACTTTACAAAACATTTCTTCAGATATTTCCATGAAACATCTAAATATGGAATCCAAGACAATAATTAAAAAGAGCTGCATGTTGAGCCAACACCAGATTAGAATAATGATAAAAATACTTAATACTTTTAATTATTTTACTATAGGCTGAAACAATGCTAGCAAATGAATTATTTTATATAATTATCACAATAATACAATGAGGTTCATATTTACTATCTACATGTTACAGATAAGGTATGTAGATTTAAAGTGGTTAAGTAGCTTTCTAATCATCAGTCAATTAGAAAAACAATCCAAATTTAGACTCAGGTTTTCTAATTTCAGAACTCACACCCCTCAACACTGGTCCATCCTGGAAGTTGGAGAGAAATGTCTTCACTGACATGAGAACAACATATTTGCCTAATGTTTTCATTTTATTTTAAAAAACACTTTTACTTCATGTGCAATTTTAAAGGGTTGATGTATTAAATTCGATTTATAATATCTTGAGACCCTGGCTTTTTTCTTTAAGCACGATTTCTCCTCTTTTATTACAAAAAAAAAGTAGTGAGAAAACTAGATATTCATTCTACAAAAGAATGTTCAAGCCTAGTTACTTATTGAGCCTTTATTTGCATTTGGACCCTAAAATTCTCCCATCCCTTCACTCCACCTGTCCTGTATCTCTGATTTTCCTCTAAGAACCAGGACTCAATTCCTGCTCCATGACTACATTTGGAACTTCACTGCCGAGTTTCTAGTTCTGCTAGAGCTTCCAAGAATGGTGGGCTAAAGTCCCTTTCCTCAATAATCTCATTTATCATGGTTTTCTACTTGGAGCAATACTGTCTATGAAGTGCAACCTGGCTATTCCTTCTCCCATAATCATTGCCTCTCTGGATTTTCCTTCTTCCAAGACTCCTTTTCCCAATTCCCTTTAACACCCCTTCCATATTCACATCCAGAGAGTTCTCTGCAATCACCTACCTGTCCCAATTTCCATTGTTTATTTCATTTTATTATCTTTCACAATTCATACAGTAAATGTTACTTAGAACAGAGGTTGCGCTAGTGTTTCATTGGGTTTGTTTCACTTTATTTCTAGTCATTGAATGGCACAGTGACATCACATGAGGTTGGCCAGAGTTCTTTTCCATCACCATCATAAAGCTTTATGACTATAGGTGGGTTTGTCTTTTACCAGTTCACTGCCTTCCTCTAAAGATAGTCTCTCCTATCTCGTGCGTAGGACACACTAATCACTAATGTCCCACAGAATGATATTCTGAGCTGTCCTTGGAACCATTTGGCACGGAATCTTACAGAGCACCCCTACACTCTGTGCCTGGCTTCCATCCTCCTGACTCTTTGTGACTTTCAGATCTTAAAACTAAAATCAGGTGCAACGCTTAACCTCCAGAGGAATAATCTGTGGTTCTTACACTGAGATGATTGATCAACACTTTACCCCCTTTTTTCTTATGTTTGTTTCTTAATTAGATTTGTTGTTTTTCTATTCTCTCCTCTCTCTCAAGGTGCAGGTGCACACGTGTCCACTCCCCCAATGTGGCAAAGCCTTGGAAAGGTACCCTTCCCCAGCCTTCCTCCCCAGACTCTAACCTCTTTGAAATGGGCATGAAGGAGAAGTTCTCTTTGATGTTCATTTGAATGTGCTTATATCTTGATTCCTCTGTGCATTTACGTCTTTTATTCATGTGCACTTTAAATACCCCCATTAAATTAAACAATCATTGAGATAGGAAGAGCGTCTATGACTTCTGTTGGAGCTTCCTTCTATTTCCCAAGATGCGGCTCTCTGCACACTGAACTCTCCTGACTTTCTTCACCCAACTGACTTTAAAATCGGATGAAATGGTGAGCCTCACCTCCAGACTGTGCATACAACTAAAAGGAATGGGACGGTTCAAACAACAAGCATCCTCCTTGGAAGAAGAAATACTTTGAGGGCTGGGAGTGGCGTCTCACACCTGTAATCTCAACACTTTGGGAGGCCAAGGCGGGTGGATCTCCTGAGATCAGAAATTGGAAACCAGCCTGGCCAACATGGTGAAACTCCATCTGTACTAAAAATACAAAAAATTAGTTGAGCACGGTGGTGTGCACCTGCAGTCCCAGCTACTCGGGAGGCTGAGGCAGGAGAATCGCTTAAGCCAGGGAGGCAGAGGTTGCAGTGAGCCAACATTGTGCCACTGTACTCCAGCCTGGGTGACAGAGCAAAACTCTGTCTCAAAAAAAGAAAGAAAGAGAGAGAGAGAGCGCGCGAGAGCGAGAGAGAGAGAGAAAGGAAGGAAAGAGGAAGGAAGGAAGGAAGGAAGGAAGGAAGGAAGGAAGGAAAAAAGAAAGAATAATTTGAGCTAGTGGGTTTTCTCAGATTTAAGTGCCTTAAACTGTCACCTACTTCAGACACATCTCTTTTCTAGAATTTTTTTTTTTTTAATTCACCCATAGAATCATACTCAGAAATGCAGGCAGACAGTAGGAAAATCTAGACTGTAATCCTGCTTCTACCCCTTCCTAGCTCTATATCCTTGAGCAGGTTATTCCACATCTCTGAGCCCCACTTCCCTCAGGAGTTAAATAAGATAATGTAAGCCAGTGCATGGCCCATGCTAGGCTCTCAAAGCATGTTATCTATTTTTTTAAATTTATTTATACCCAAGTTTATGGATCCTTTTGCCACTCTCCAGTGCCCTAAATATAGTCAAGAAATCTTCCCAACAGTTGCTTTATGATTATAGGGCTCTTGTTCCAAACAATCTAGAAATCTGCAAAGAAACTCATGAGTAGAATATGGTCATGTTTACATATTAAGCAGCCTTTTTGGCAATTCAGCAATAAAAAAAAGTGCTCTAAAAAGGGGAAGGGAAATATGAAAAGAAAAAAATCCCTTTGACATAACGATTTCATCTTTTGTTCTGGCCTGTCTCGGGGTAAAGAAATGCCAATTCAGAAAGTCCCTGGAGCTAAGCAAATTCTCTAACATCAGCGCCTGGGCTGCGTCAGCAAAGCGAGGTCTGCTTTCAGGAAATGCGAGCCCAAGAGTCTTCCTGAAGCATTCTGCACTCTGGTACCACTGCCTTGCTGTACTTCTGAAGGCCACAGAGGGCAATGGGACCACTGCCAGGCCCTCCCCTCCTTGGCATAAAACTCGGGCAGACTTTTGGCCTGATGAGGCAGCCCTCTCTACTTCCCTTGTTCTCTGACTTCCTCACTCCCTCCTGGATATGAAACTCACTGTGGTTTCATCCACTTTATCATCTCATTTGCTTTCTGATCTGATCCCAGGCTGCCATGTGGCTGATCAAAGGCAGATGTGAGCTCTCAGCTTCACAAAGGAGCCCATGTATTGAAACAAACATGTTAATTTATTGTCTTCTCGCCGGCAGGCAGCTCCCTTCCCTTGCTCTCTCCTACATTTCCCAGTATATTCATTCACTCTCCTTGCCCCCTCCTGCTATGTACTCTTTCTTTCTCCTCTCTTGTTGTGACCTTTTCATTTTCATTTCTCTTTAAAACCTCTCCATTTTCTCACTCATATTCTATTGTAGGTTAAAATAATAAAATTGCTGTTACTGCTATTTCATCAACCTCATACTTGAAAAAAAAATTATGCCAACATTTTTTTAAACCTCATAGAAGTTCTTATTTTGGGCAGCCAAATTTGTTTTTAGTAGTAGCATATGTTATCAAGTTCCAGTTTTGTTTTCTGCTGTCCTGTCTGCCCCTCTCATTCGATATTCCCCACCTCCTTCTTCTCTCTGTCTCCTTGCCTCTTGTCAGGGTTGCCTTTCTCTTTGCCCTTTCCTTTCCTCATCTCTCTCTTTCCTTTTTATGTTGCTCCCCTCTGAGACAGTCACCCCTTTGCAGTCTCTCCAATCCCTACCATGCTGCTGCTTTCCTCTCTGCTGACTTTTTGCTGAGGTGCTACTTTCAAGGTTTTGAATTCAGTAAATCCTTGATAGTTTGCCCTAATTTGGAGAAAAGGTCAATCAGAAGTAATAAGCCCAAGAAACAGAATATTTTAGAGAAATCTGCCAGTTGAAGGATATTAAGTGAACACAATATGATTGTTGACAGAGAATAAGGAAAGCTATTCACAGAACTACCAAGAACAACTTAACTAAGTTCTCAGGGCTGTGGGTGATTCAGAGATGAACGGGCTTGATCCCTTCTCTGGAGGAGAGTAAATGATGGTACAGATAAGAAAGCACTCTTGCGTATGACCTTCATAAAGGCACAGTGTGTGAGAAGCCGCTTCATTTGACAAACATTAATCCCACACACTGTAGCTAGAGCTGGAGAACACTCAAATGTAAATCTGACATCAACCTCACCCTCAGGACACACAGATTCTAATAGAGGATCAATTTATACATAAATAATTACTACGCAAATCAAAAACCACAACAAACAAATAAAATCCATATAGTAAAGGTCAAGAGAAGATCCAGAGGATCATAATTAATTTAAGCAGGAATATAGGGATGGTGTCATGGCAGAGATGCCATTTCACCTGGATCTTGACAGATGATTTGGATTTGGTAGTTAGTAAAAGGTAAAAGCCCTACAAGGGCCAGATAAACTTAATGCCAGTTTCTGTTCATTGTGAGAGAATTGGGATCCATTGTCTGAGGAGTCTGAGGCTAAGTCCAGGCCTGCTGGGGTACCGTGCTGCGATGTTGTGACTCATTAGCAGTCTCACCCTTGGACCCAAGTGGGACACTAGAATCATGCATGTCCCACTTGTGACTCTTGTGCTAGGGAGAAAGCTCTGCACGCATGAGCACGGGTTCAGAGGTAGGAAAGTGATGGGGACGTTAAGGGGGCAGAGGAGTGGCTAGTGTGGCTGTTGAACAGGTTGTGAAGGGAGGTGACCAAGGTGAGATTAGAAAGGTCAGCAGGTGCCATATTGTGGAGGCCTTTGAACATCATGTATAGGCGTCAAATATTCAAGATTTTTAAGCAGGGGAAGACAGAACCAACTCCGTGCCAAATCTATTGAGAGGGAATATATTGGATGAAGACAGACCAACTAGGAAGCTACTGCAATCACTCAGCAAGTGACGACAGAGACTTCTTTCAATAAGTATGATGGCAGTGGAAAGATGGGATTTGATTCTAGCAATATATCTATGGTAGAATCTCTTGAGGAAGAAGAGGAGGAATTGGAAATGAAACGGATTAGCTAGGCATTATGCTGGTTACTGAATGATACCAGCAACCAAGAGGGGGTGACAAAGGACGACTGTTTAGGAGAGAAATGAATATAATTGATTTTATTCATACTCAGTTTTGGATATTGGTGAATATAGCAGCAATAGTGGAGAGAAAGCATAGAAGATGAGAGATCATTTGAATACGTTTTGGGGCAAAATTGTATAAGCCCAGGAGCTGAAAGCACATTACTTCCTTTTTAGTCAGCAAGTATTTATTAAGCACCTACTAACTATATGCCAATGAGGTGAAGCATGACCCTAAATAATAGGATATTGATGTTAAAATTTCAGCAGCCAAAAAAGCAAAAGGTGTATCTTGAGTTGAGCCTGAAAAGTTGACAAATACCTACCGTGGGTAAATTGATTTCACCAGAATTGAAACCACCTTAACGTGTCCTAGACTTTGTGAAAGAAAAAACTAACTGGGGAAAGAGTGAAGAGAAAAAGGCCCTGGAAGCCACAAAGGTTTTATAGAATCCAGCAATTCATTAACAAATAGATAAGAATCAGTTGTGCTTAGCAAATATATTATTTAAATGCAAATGATGCTGCTAATTGTCTTCACTCTTAAGTAGGCTAAAGAGGAGGTATCTTATGCTGAAGAGAGCAAGGAACCAGGGAGACCTGGTTTTGTAATTACTCTGCCACATAGTAATAATAGTCCTTGGGTAAGTTACTTTATATCTCTGTGTTCCAGTTTCCTTCTCCATAAAACAAGGAAAATAATATTCCCTTCATGGTGTTATTGTAAGGATTAAATAAAATTAATGTGCATCAAGTGCCTGAAACAATACACTTATTATTATATTTTTAAATTTGATAGTCTAACACCTCTTTCCCTGCTTTGGGTCAAGCTCTGTTACTAGGTATCTAAATGAGTAAACTATTTGCACATCCTAGCAAATTGTCTCTAGTAACAGAGCTTTGTTGGTCTGATTATAACACATTCTCTGCAGTGCTAGTCCCTGACCCTGTCCACCTAGCAGTAATTCTCCACTACAAATGCATGCTTATACAGTTTTCATTAGAGGAATAGATGGGAACAGTTGAACTGAGAGGCAAAGCAGAATGGTTCTTTGTTTTTACATCAAACAGCAATTGTCCATCAAATCTCACCCTGCTGTACCTCAGATAATCAAATCAACCTCCCACAGAAGTATTTCTAAATCCTTTTATGTAACCATTATCCCTCATCCCCAACCCCCACTTTCACCAACCAAATTTACCCCTCACACCCAATATTGTTGATATCAGCATGCAGCATCCTAACATCCATGTTGCCTCCTTTTCCTCCTGGTCACATCCAAAAGGTCCTGTCTCTTGAATCAGATTTCTTCTCACTACTCTCATTCTGTTGCCCTGTTCAAGACCCTCTACATCTAACTGGTTTCTAGTCTTTTCTGTATTCCAATCTGCCCATCACACTGTAAGAGATCTAAAGATGGCATTCTGTCACTTGCTAACTTCCATTAGCTCTGTCAGTTGCCCACAGGATAAAATCTACACTTTCTAGTTGAGCAGTGTGGCTCTTTATGTTCTCAATCTAGCTGTTCAGCCCATCCTTTGTTCCTGATTCCCAAATATGTAATATTTACTAATTCAAGTAATTGCACATATTGTTCCCTTCACATATAATATCCTTCCACAACTTGTTTCCCAGGCAAACTCCTTCTCATCCCTCATCCTTTAAAATTCAGCTTAAATGTAACTATTAGTAACAGGATGATATTGAGGATAGGTTCCTGAACCCTAGAGTTCTGCTCTTATTAGTCATCTATTACTTTGCACGGTTGCTAAGGGAACCATTACTACATAAGTTAAGACCAAGCAAAAGAACAGTTTATAACTTGGTTTTGAGTTTGAATCCCAAGCTGAAGCCCTGTGTTAGCTAACTTGAGAAGGACTGCCTTCAACTCAATTATTTCCCCTGGACAGAGTAACGAACTTTTTGGTGAGATTTCATTCTAATTTCTAGATGCCTTTCTAAAAGTCCAAGAGAAAAGGAAGAGTAAGAGTTAGGGTGAAAGATCGCTTTTCTTAAGCAGGAAGGCTGCAGGCCCTGACTTGTCTCCACGACCTATGGAAGAAGAGAAATAGGGCTATTTAATTTACTACAGGTTTAATTTTTTTATACCAGAAACCAAAGCTCCATCCTCTAGAAAACCTGTTCTAATAAATATACCTGAACATAATTAATCTATACCAGTTCTCCTTCTTGGGATCAAGTGATATGCCAAGAAGATACCAAATAATAACTCCCCCTGAAACTTTTTTCCTTTCTCCATTCCCCACCTGCACCTTCTGCCCAATAAGAATTACTTGTTCCTTTACATGTGTTCTCTTAATAATTTGTTCATCCCTCTCAGTATTAAGTACTTACCAATTTTCTATAATTATTTATTTAATATCTATTTTTCCCACTTAACTATTATTTTTAAGAAGGTAGAGTTTGTGTTTATCTTGTAGCCCTATTACATGTCCAGTGCCTAACGTAGGAAGACCACTAGCGAATATGGTGTTGTTATGCCACTTCCTCAAGGTGAACTTGGCCTGGGCTTGGTGGGCAGAGTGTGGACCACATTTTACCTCTCCTCATCGTATGGTCTGGACACCTAGTGCGTGGAACAACTGGGATAACTGTATCCAGCTATCCTAGTGGAGCACATACGAGGAATTTTAAGTATTTTTTGAATGAGTGAATAGAGCATAAAGGAATTTGCTTTGGAATGTAAAGAATATAGTGACAGTGTAAAGGCTGAGAAACTATGAGACATAAAAATTAATAGAATTTGTGGGCAGCATCATTAACAACCCATAAATTTTAAAAAGTTCTTAAATACACAAAAGCAATAAGAGGGCCTTAAATCTCAAAGAATTTTATAACTGGAAATATAGCAGCCATATGTTCCACATTTTCTAGGATAATCCATATTTCAAATCTCCTGTCTCATTGTCCCCATAAGTGTAATTGCACTTGTCAGAGCATATGTCCTAATTTGGGGCTGAGAAAATATAGTCACTAACTAGAAGGTGCATTGAATTTATTTTTGCTCAACCTTCTCATTTTATAGATAAGGAAACTTAAGTCCACAGAGACTAACCAGCTCACCTAAGGTCACACAGCAAATTAATTACACAAAATCTAGGTCTCCAGACTTCTAATCTATTGTTATTTTTGTGTTATTTCATGTTGTAAGCTAACGTGACTCCCCAAAAGCCTTCTGCTTGCATTTGAACAGATATCTTGCTCATACTATTGCATCCTTTCCTGTGCTAGGATACACTGCCCTGCCAAAATACTCCACTGCTAGCCTTTCCCTTTCTGATTTATATAGAATCTCTGATATCCTAAATTGCAGGTACCTGGGGGCAAACTCAGCCCATGTATTTCAGCTGCGTGTTTGTTTGGGCAAGATGAGGGAGGAAACAGTGAATGCCCACATCAAGGTTGCTGGTGCAGAAAAGACATAATCACTGGACAACGTTGCTTAATTACTGTATTCTAAACTTTATCCCTCAAAAGTCCAGGCATCCTGGTATCAACATCAACCAAGGTGACTTTCTGGAATGAAAGAAGAATGTGAGAACATCTGGTAGGGGATGGCTCAATAAAGAAAAAGTACAGGGAATACCCAGCAGCCAATCCAAAACTGCCATTCATAAAGAACTCATCACATAGGGAAAGGGCATATGGAGTTATTAAGAAAAAGAAGAGAAAGAGTGGGTAAGTTGAGAATAATTAATATGAGTGTATTATGGATACTGTGGTACAGTCACAATAATGAAGTGCTTAAAATCAAGGTGAACACACCAATACTACTGACTGGAGGACTTGTGCAAGTTGAAAACTTGAAAACGGAGGAAAATTGGTTTTAAAAATGATAAAGTACACACAGAAGAGAATGTGGGGCTGTTTCAAATGTTGTCCTGGAAGAACATCAGTCAAGACTTAAATCGGACTTGATACGTGACTTTGAACAAGGTCATTAGTTTCCCTGGGCCTCAGTTTCCCTTCTTGTAAAGACAAGAACTGGGCTCTATAATCTCTCAGCATCCTTCCATGATCTTCAATTGTTCATGATCCAAATCAGAATCATTGCTATCTTTTGTTTACTTGCAGATAATTTTATTCGTAATAAAATTACTAATACTGTGAAGGGTTGTGTTTCCCAGATCAATGAAAAACTTCTATTTAGTATAGGCTCCAGTCCACAGATTAGCAAATGTTTCCTGTAAAGGGCCAGATAATAAGTGTTTTAGGTTTTGTGAACCATATGGTTTCTGTCATAACTACCAATATCTGTCATTGTAGTATGAAAGTAGCCATAGACAATAGGTTAAAAAAAAATGAGTGTTGCTATGTTCCAACAAAACATTATTTATAATAACAGGTAGCAGGCTAGACTTGGCCTATAGACTTTAGTTTGCCAACTCAACACAATGAAGTTATAAAACACTCCAGAACTCTATAGGGTATAACGTGAGTAATGGAGATATACAACCTCTATGGCCCTATTGGCGGTATTGATACAGCTTGACAGGGAGAAATTGGTACCAAGAAAAGACAAAGGAGTGGCAGTGGCATAGAATTCCTACCTCCTACTTCCTCCAGACACTCTGTCTGCCTTCTGCATTCTATTTCTTTCTCCCTCTGCACACAAAAGGTTCTGATCTCAGAAAAGAGATGGCCTATCAGTCATTTAAACTCAAGTGAGTTTAAGAAGTTGCCTTTCTCGGAGTGTTATTACTAAGATTCTTAACTATCGGAGGTAGTCCAAGGAATTATGAGACGATAAGGGAGTCCTCCTAAAATTACAGCTTATTAACTCTTTGCTACTTGTGCTGCCTTTATATTGTTAATCTGTTGCTCAGATTCTTTTTTCCAGAAATATCATTCTTTTGTTTTATTTTGTTTTGTTTTTGGAAGTCTCACCCCACATCAAATCTAAGGTTTCAGGGGAAGTTACTAAAGAGAGTACACTTATAACTGATCACACGTGATCAATTCAAGGACGGGCATGTGACCCAAGCCAGGCCGATCAGAATTCTCTCCTAGGATATTTCAACTCAGGACCCAGGTAAAAAGGTGTCTCTCTCTGGTGGGGAAGCTGCAAAAATGAGTCCTCTATGTGGAGCCATGTTCCCTGCCATGTCAGTGAAGCAGATCTGAAAGAATAAAGTAGGAATGCAGTGAGAAATTGAGAGAAGAGACAGGATTTGAGAGAGATTCTCAACAATATTGTGCCTCAGGCCCTGATGCACCCCTACTTTCTCAGAATGTGGGGATGCCCTTCAGTGTCCTAACAAAGTTCACTTTTTGCCCAGAATAATTCAAATAGTATTTTTGCCACTTGTAACCAAAATATGTCTAAAAAATACAGCCCTATAACTCTAAGGTTTCTCCAAGCCCCTGCCCCCTGCCAGATCTGTACTCTTGTTTTATGTTTTTAAGCTCCTTTTCCCTTTCCTTCACTAGGATTATCCCAAATCCTGTCAACTGAGGAAAAGTTAAATTCCCTGCCACTGTATAGCATGCATCAATCACACTCTGTACTTATGCCTACATGCTAATAGGGCTTCTGTGGTGTGAGCATCTTTGTAGTTTGACAGAAAACTCTTGATCTACAGACTTTGGGTATTATAAGAAGAATTTAGTATGCCCTCCTTTTCCAATGGCCCTCAGATATAAAGAGAACAAAATAATAACTAGGCACATGATGGGTCACCAATCTCACCAAAGTGCAGGAAAGAAGTATTAATACTTCAAAGGCTTCAATAATCAAATTCTGTATCAGCCAGCTATAGGAACCCCAATGTCCTAGAAAGGTCAATCTCACCACTTTGTTTTCTTCTCATTGCTTCTTGGTTGGTTATCATTTTGATAGACAATACATGCACATGGCATAACCTTGAAAGGTTATAAAAGTGTTCATGGTGAAAAGTAAATTTCTCCCTATCCCTGCCTTTTCCTCTAGCCACCAATTGGCCTCCCAAATAGCACAGCTCTTTATCAGTTCCTTGAATGTGTTTCCAGAGACTTTGTGTGCATTCGTAAATATATGTGTACATATAAAGTTTCATACAAATGTCAGTATTAAAATGCATACTATTTTGTTCTTTGCTTTTTTATGTAAAAACATGTCTGTTCTTACCACTTGGAATGATGCATATGTAATCTAAAGAACTAAATCTTCTGGTTACATCCACCTGGGAGCAATACATAAATGGCCACAGTTGAACAGGGAACAACACTTCCTGAGGTCTCTTTTAGACATGCTTCTTTGTTTTGCCTTCACACCAACAACAGTCTGTCTAAAGGAGTAAGCTCAAGTGGGCAAAAATACAATATTGAACTTTGTAGAAGGGTGAAATATCTAGCTGCTCACTAGATCCTAGTGGTGTGAGCCTTCATTCTTGAGAGTGTCCAGACAATTGAAGCAATGTATTTCTTTATACAAGTTGTGAATTTCAATACCATGTGAAATAGAATAAGGTATGACTGCTGGGTTCCAAGTCATTTTACTAAACTAACAAAGGGACAACTAAATGATGGGTTATTGAAATACAAATTACAGAGTTTACCCCTAAACTTTTGTGGTTGGCATAACAAGAGAATATCCTATTTTAATTATAACCAAAACCAGGACTAAATGGACCATTAATTTATACTTATATAATCATGTATTTGTAGGTTCTCTTTAAAGGAATATAACTTCCTGTAGCTCAAAAGACTCATCAGACAGTCTGAATGACCAATTTTAAGTGATTTTTATCCCCTCTTTGGAAAAGACAGTTTGAAATCTTTCTCTTCTACTGGGCAAATCATTCCATAAAGGAGGACAGCTGTGACATTTATCATCATTTAAATAGATTAGAGTTTCAAAGCATGCACTGTCCTAGATCTAAGTCCATCATAAATTTTGCATAAGTTTCTTTGTCTGCTCTAAGGAAATAGTCTGACCCTGGGCCGTGCTGTACCTGTTCTTTCCTTTTAAATCCTTCCTCACTTATGCCTTTCTCTCCCCTCATTTTAATAGCCATGGTTTTACTCTGATGGGCCTTACACGAACTATAGTATTTGAAGAGTCATCTTATAGCCATGGCCAAGAAAATATTCACAGCTACCTGACCTGTGCTGACCCTATGGAACTTCTTACCAAGTCAAACCCTGGAGAATATTATGTCCTTTAATCCTCTTTTTAAATTCGTTTTTCTCTTTGCATTTATCCTTCTATCCAGGCAAAACAATACCCTCCTATTGCACTGGATTGGCCAAGATCCCTCTCTGTAGGATATCAGGGAAGTCTGCATTCCCTCCCAGGGCAGTAACTACGGTCTAAAGACATCTGTCTACTTTCCTCCCTGCAAAATTTATTTGTTATATAACAAACTCAACAGAGGTTTTCCTCAACATGGCTCGGTTGGCATTTTGGATCACAGAAATATTGAAGTCATGGTGTGCAGATTACTCCTCTGAAGACAACAACCATGAGATTCACAGCTTCCGTCCTTCCCAGCAGTGTTCGAAAGTATAATCAGCTCAGGTGCATAAATTATGTTTACAGCATTGAGTTAGGATCTCTGTGTTAACCATATAGAGATTATATGCCTTAGGTGGATGGTGTCATGTTTCTAATTTATCTTGGCATTCATTTCAACATAAACCAGGCTCTCTATTTCATGATATTTGCTTCCCAGCAGTAGGCTCCTCCTCAAGGACACTATACTTTGTGCTCAGTCAGGCTCTTTCCTTTAGATCCCTTTTGAACTAAAGAAATCATCAATCTCCCCTCTATGGGCCACCAGATCTCTTCTTTCTGTGCCATCTCAGATTTATTCCCAGGTTCCCAAATTCCATCATTAGCTGGTACTTCCCAGAATCTGCCCAGAGAAAATTTGAATAGATTTTTCTCTGTCCTGGAGATGCAGCCTCCTAAATGGCACTACTAAGCTCAGCCTCCAATCTCTGAGTTTCCCTAGCATCTCTATGATGAGCTCACTCTCCTCTTGGTTCTTTCACTAAATGCCTCCTCCAATAGACTAGCTAAAGGTCCTCCCCTCTGAATTGGCTTCTCAGAGGTTCACTTTTCTTTAGGTAGCCCCAGGTTCTCTCTAACCCCCACTGTTCCTTCACAATAACCCAGCTGGCATCAGTAGCCCACCTGGATACCAATTAACTGAGAACTGCCACAAGCATTAGCATGGTAAGGCACAATTTATCTACACCCCTTTTCCTAGAATCCCTTTCCCTGGCAACATGTATCATTTAAAATCCCACATTTACATTTTGTCTCAGCTGATCCAAGGCCGGGGGAATCAAATGACTTTGGGAAAGACTGATATTTGTTTACCTAAGTTATTCCAAAAGAAGTTTGCATAATCTTTTAAAATATCTGATGAAGCCAGGTACGGTGGCTCACACCTGTACTCCCAGCACTTTGGGAGGTTAAGGCAGGCAGATCACCTGAAGTCAGGAGTTCCAGAACAGCCTGACCAACATAGAGAAACCCTGTCTGCTAAAAATACAAAAGTAGCTGGGTGTGGTGGTATATGCCTGTAATCCCAGCTACTCAGAGGCTGAGGCAGGAGAATGGCATGAACACGGGGGCAGAGGTTGCAGTGAGCTGAGATCACACCATTGCACTCCAGCCTGGGCAACAAGAGCGAAACTCTGTCTCAAAAAAACAAAAACAAAAAACAAACAAAAAAACACTGATGAATTAGTTAATAATAAAATGTTAGTAACTCGAAACAGGCTGGAAAGGATTTTATATGCAGACAGACCTGGCTTTCAATCTTGGATTAGCTAAACTTGTTTTGGATTCTGTTTAAACTTGGGGAAGTTAGGAAACTTCTTGTCTTCAGATTCATCTACTAAATGAGCATATATACTATTTACCTCTCAGGAGTAACAGCAATAACACTGATAATGTATCCAGTAGATATTCAACAGATGTTATGTCCTATCTCTCATCTTCAGGGTATTTGTGTCATTTTAAGGGGTTACGGTGACTTCCTCAAAGAGTTTATGAAGGCTTCAGAAAGATGCTGTTTGAGGACAAACTTTGCAACAAGGCCTTGCCAAGTGTTTCTGACATTATATCATATAGGTAACGTTATTCTAGCTAAGACATGAAGATAGCTATGCTATTAAGTACTTGACTGGCCACTCTTCCCCACTATCCCTGTTATTTCCTGTCATTGTTGGTCAATAAGTTTCTGCCATTTCGTTAACTGAAGTCAATGTTTCTGATTATATGATATTTGAATAAATATTTCAAAATGTAGAATTTGGGGCTTTCTGTCTGATTGATGACCATCCATTCAGCAATCAAGCTGTATTGCAAAATGTAGAGAACTCTACTACACTGATTACTTTAATATTCCTGTAGCAATCATTGTATTTCCCTGCCTAGGACCTATACCATCTCCTCTGGCAATAGATTTTATTCTCTTCAGCATTAAAGTGAGTATGTGAACCAAGCTGAGCCAATAATATTAATGATGAGGTGCACAAAATTCTACCCCAAAATATGGCACCCTGGATATTGAGAAAACAGCAGAAGCAGAAAGGCCACTCTCAATGTCCTCTCATCCTTCTTTCCTGAAACAGGCCATAAAACCCAGAAAGGTCACTTTCTGACTTTCTCCCTCCCTTCTTCCCTGAACACCCTCTTGTGACAGGTGCCCACCCTGTACCTGAAGGAAAGTAAGGTCCTTATCTCTGAAGACACAGAGACACCAAGAAGAAACTGGAGGGAGCAAGATGGCTGAATAGGAACAGCTCCAGTCTCCAATTCCCAGCGCGAGCGACACAGAAGACCGGTGATTTCTGCATTTTCAACTGAGGTACTGGGGTCATCTCACTAGGGAGTGCCAGACAATCGGTGCTGGTCAGTTACTGCAGCCCAACCAGCGACAGCTGAAGCAGGGCGAGGCATCGCCTTACCTGGGAAGCGCAAGGGGGAAGGGAATCGCTTTTCCTAGCCAGGGGAACTGAGACACACAACACCTGGAAAATCGGGTAACTCCCACCCCAATACTGCGCTTTAAGCAAATGGGCACACCAGGAGAATATATCCCACACCTGGCCGGGAGGGTCCCAC
>NW_016803325.1:148008-155965 GCF_001698545.2 Rhinopithecus bieti
TGGGAGTTATACCTGATATAAATGATGAATTGATGGGTGCTGACGAGTTGATGGGTGCAGCACACCAACATGGCACAAGTATACATATGTAACAAACCTGCACGTTATGCACATGTACCCTAGAACTTAAAGTATAATAAAAATAAATAAATAAATAAAAAATAAAATGAAATAAAATAAAATCTTCAAAAAAAAAGAAACTAGAAAGGCCTTGCTATATCCCTGCCAATTTATTACCACTAGAGCTAATGCTTTTGTCCTCTAATAAAAATTAACAGTTTTCTCTGTTTCTTTGGGTCTTCTTTTCTGAAGTTTCCCATGTAATGTACAACAAAGAAATGTGTATGCTCTTCTCTTATTAATCTATCTTTTATTACACCAGTCTTAGCCATGAGCATTACAGCTTCTGCAATAGGTAAGAAATATTTTCCCTACGTTGTCCAACTGTCTGACAGCTGAGATTGGCCTGGGATAGATGCATAACCATGCAGATTTCTGCTTCAGGACATTTCTGGATTAAAGGAGCAGAAATCATATTTTTCCTCTCTGATGGCAGAATTGCTGGGCAATGAGTTCAGGGCTGTAAGTAGCCATGTTTCCTGTCATATGGGGAAAAAAACCTTGTCTGTATTAAGGAAAAATGAACTCAATGTGTGAGAAAAGCTGAGAAGTGACACAGAGGTAGAGACAAAGGCCATGGATCCAATTGTCCTTGAGGCCTATGTCACCTTTTCTGTGATATGCTCTATGAGTAATAAATTCTCCTTCACCTTCAAAAGAATCTTGTTATTTTTAAGGAAAAATGTTCCTTTTGGTAAAATTTTCATCTTCTTAGCTCAGCTCTTTAAGAAAATTCACAAGCCTCACCAAAATAAATAGATTGCCCTATACCGTGAGAATTCACTCATAACCTTGAGGAAGAGATGACTTTCATCTTTCCTGTTAGTCTACTTTTCTATCACCTCTCCTTTCTTCTGCTATCTTACTTCATTTGTTTACTCCTTCTGACATCTCTTCTTTTTCTTTAGGGGCTTTCATTTTTATTCTCAAACAATCTTAATTTCATTGAATCGTGTTGATGCTTCAACATAACATGCCATCTGGTCAAGACATGCTAGGCTTTGCTGCAATAACATCACCATCTCAGAGGAAACAACAAGGCTTCATTTAGTGCTCATATTAGGTGTACCGCAGGGCAGGTGACTCTCCAGAACAAATATCTCTATGTGGCAATTTAAAATCCCATCTAATGCATACATCCTCCATGGCTAGGGGAGGATGTATGCATTAGATGTATAATTGTACCCTTTATATTCTTTGTACAACCATACTATCATTGTACATCTAATGCATACATCCTCCATGGCTAGCACAAGAGGGAAATAGAAGGATGGAGATTTGCACACAAGCTCTGCCCAACACTGATACCTGTCACATTTGCAGAAATTTTACAGACAAAAGTACCTCCATGGTCAAGGATTCCCTCTGGGGAAAAAGAAGAGAATTGGATATAGGTGAGCTTTGGAGGTTTTTACCACACTTCTCACTTCTTTGTTTTACCACTAGAATTCTTAAGCAACTAGGCCATAATCAACGTTAACTTTAACCACTCAATTCTTAACTCCTTGAAAATTTGCTTGACTAGACTGCAGGTTGGTTGTAGCTCTGCTGAAAGCTGGGGCCCTGCCCTTGTGTCTTTTTCTCTGGGATCTAAGCTAAAGAAGCAGCTCCCACATTTCTATTTAGATATTTCATTCCTCACCTTTGCTCTCCTGCCTTTAATTAGCCAAATTATATCTTGCGTCCAAACCCAAAATCTATGAGGGTGGGAAGCATACTCCTCCCACAGAAGGCCCATGAAGTCACATGGCAATGGGTGAGGACTCTCCTAGGAGGAAACCGATTTGAATAATAGTGTGCAATAATGTTGTCTGCCCCAGAACTCTGCTGGCACTCCTCTCTTGACCCTTTATTGTTCTGCCAACCTTCTCTTATTTAGGGCCCATCCTTTTAAATTGTCTCAACCATAATATCCATGAAAACAACATATAATTTACATCTCTGATACTATTTGTTTTCTCAAGATTTGATTTAAAATATTAAATAATTTGCTGGAAATCTAAATTGTCTAAATTGCAATTCTCATCACCATCCCATAGACAGACCTTAAATATATTTCCTCAGGTAAGCACTTTTCCATCATATCAGGGCTCAGTACACAATACCCTGAAGTATGGTGCCTTAACATACTGAGTACTATGAACTGAAGATGATTGAAGGGTCTCAGAAGCAAGGTCATTCTGCCCTTCTCCTGCCCTTCTGTCTCCTGGCCTCTCCTCCAAAGTGAAACATAGAAACCAGAAATCCTCTTTCCCAAGGCAGGTCATAGAAACTGCAATTCTACTCCCCCAAAGAAAGCCACAAAACCTGGAGGTCACTCTATCTCCCCTGAAAGTGGATCATAAGACCTTCATTCCAGAAAGATCCTACCCCATACCCAGGGAAAAGGAACACCACACAGAAAGGCCAAAAGAAATCTAAACAAACAGGCTTTGCTAAGTTCACCCCAGTTTTATTATCACTAGACAATAGCTTTCATCAGACAAAACACAGTTTTCCCTGGGTTTTGGGGTCTTCATTTCTGAAGGCTCCCATGTCATACAAAACTTTGTAAAATAAATTTGTTATGCTTTTCACTTGCTAGCCTGTTTTTTGTTATGGGAATATCAGGCATGACCCTTGCGATGGGTGAGGAACTTTTTGCCCCTACAATAAATTCTCATTTCTGTCTGAGGTAGCATTATTTTCCTGAGCCATTCCTTGCCGTATAACCTCAGTGTCACTCTTAAATCTTACTTCTTTATCTCTCCCTGCATCTTGTGAATCCTCAAGTGTTATCCAATATTTCTTACTAATGTTTTGTTCTTCCCCGTTATCTAGATCTACTAGATGACCCAGGTACTTATCACCTAGATTATTCCAGTATTCTTCCTATTTAGATAACTTATAACCCAAAAATTTCATTCCTAAGTATATACCCTTAAGAATTCTCACTCACACGCAAAAAAAAAAAAAAAAAAAAAATTTTTCACTTAAGCATTGATTGGAAGAGCCAAAAACAGGAAAACATGTGTGTGTGCATCAATAAGAGAACTGATAATGAATTCTGGCATATGTATAGAGTGAAATAGTATACAACATTAAAAAATGAATAAACTAAATATCTATATATTAACATGGATGATTCTCACAATCAAATATGAGCTAAGACCAGATGCAGTGGCTCAAGCCTTTAATTCCAGCATTTGGGGAGGCCAAGGTGGGCAGATCACCTGAGGTCAGGAGTTTGAGACCAGCCTGGCCAACATGGCAAAACCCCACCTCTACTTAAAATACAAAAATTAGCTGCACATGATGGCAGGCACCTGTAATTCCAGCAACTTGGGAGGTTGAGGCAGGAGAATCACTTGAAACCAGGAGGTGGAGGTTGTACTGTGCTAAGTTCACACCAGTGCCACTGCACTCCAGCCTAGGCAACAAAGCAAGCCTCCATCCCAATTTAAAAAAAAAAAAAAAAGTTAAAACAGCAACATTGATCCCATTACAAGATGGCTGAATAGGCATTGATACCATTACAAGATGGCTGAATAGGAACAGCTCTGGTCTGCAGCTCCCAGTGTGATCAACTCAGAAGATGGGTGATTTCTGCATTTCCAACTGAGGTACCTGCTTCATCTCATTGGGACTGGTTGGACAGTGGGTGCAGCCCACAGAGGGTGAGCTGAAGCAGGGCGTGGCGTTGCCTCACCCGGGAAGCACAAGGGGTTGGAGGATTTCCCTTTCGTAGCCAACGGGAGACGAGACAGATTGTACTTGGAAAATCAGGACACTTTCACCCAAATCCTGCACTTTTCCCACAGTCTTAGCAACTGGCAGACCAGAAGATTTTCTCCCATGCCTGGCTCTGTGGGTTCAATGCCCACAGAGCCTTGCTCACTGCTTGCACAGCAGTCTGAGATTGACCTGCAAGGCCGTAACCTGGCAGGAGGAGAGGCATCCACCACTGCTGAGACTTGAGTAGGTAAACAAAGTGGCCAGGAAGCTTGAACTGGGCAGAGCCCTACTGCCTCTATAGACTCCACTTCTGTGGGCAGGGCCTAGTTGAACAAAAGGCAGCAGAAACTTCTGCAGACTTAAATGTCCCTGCCCGACAGCTCTAAAGAAAGCAGTGGTTCTCCCAGCATGGTGTTTGAGCTCTGAGAACAGAGAGACTGCCTCCTCAAGTTGGTCCCTGATCCCCATGTAGCCTAACTGGCAGACACTTCCCAGAGGGGGCCAACAGACACCTCATATAGGCGGCTGCCCCTCTGGGATGAAGCTTCCAGAGGAAAGACCAGGCAGCAATATTTCCTGTTCTGCAATATTTGCTGTTCTGCAGCCTCCGCTGGTGATACCCAGGCAAACAGGGTCTGTAATGGACCTCCAGCAAACTCCAACAGACCTGCAGCTGAGGGTCCTGATTGTTAGAAGGAAAACTAACAAACATAAGGGAATAGCATCAACATCAACAAAGAGGACATCCACACCAAAACCCCATCTGTAGGTCACCAACATCAAAGACCAAAGGTAGATAAAACCACAAAGATGGGGAGAAACCAGAGCAGAAAAGCTGAAAATTCTAAAAGCCAGAGCACCTTGTCTCCTCCAAAGAATTGCAGCTCCTCACCAGCAATGGAACAAAGCTGAATGGAGAATGACTTTGATGAGTTGACAGAAGTAGGCTTCAGAAGGTCGATAATAACAAACTTCTTCAAGCTAAAGGAGCATGTTCTAACCTATTGTAAGGAAGCTAAAACCCTTGAAAAAAGGTTAGATGAATGGCTAGCTAGAATAAACAGTGTAGAGAAGACCTTAAATGGCCTAATGGAGCTGAAAACCATGGCATGAGAACTTTGTGATGCATGCACAAGTTTCAATAGCTGATTCGATCAAGTGGAAGAAGGGTATCAATGATCGAAGATCATATTAATGAAATAAAGTAAGAAGACAAGTTTAGAGAAAAAAAAGTAAAAAGAAATGAACAAAGCCTCCAAGAAATATGGAACCATGTGAGAAAGCCAAATCTACATTTGATTGGTGTACCTGAAAGTGACGGGGAGAATGGAACCAAGTTGGAAAACACTCTTCAGGATATTATGCAGGAGAACTTCCTCAACCTAGCAAGGCACGCCAACATTCAAATTCAGGAAATACAGAGAACACCACAAAGATACTTCTTGAGAAGAGCTACCCCAAGACACATAATTGTCATTCATCGAGGTTGAAATGAAGGAAAAAATGTTAAGGGCGGCCAGAGAGAAAGGTCAGGCTACCCACAAAGGGAAGCCCATCAGACTAACAGCAGATCTCTTGGCAGAAACCCCACAAGCCAGAAGAGAGTGGGGGCCAATATTCAACATTCTTAAAGAAAATAATTTTCAACCCAGAATCTCATATCAAGCCAAACTAAGCTTTGTAAGTGAAGGAGAAATAAAATCCTTTACAGACAAGCAAAAGCTGAGAGATTTTCTCACCACCAGGCCTGCCTTACAAGAACTCCTGAAGGAAGCACTAAACATGGAAAGGAACAAGCAGTACCAGCCACTGCAAAAACATGCCAAATTGCAAATGCCAATTGCTATGAAGAAACTGCATCAATTAATGGGCAAAATAACCAGCTAACATCATAATGACAGGATCAAATTCACACATAACAATATTAACTTTAAATGCAAATAGGCTAAATGCCCCAATTAAAAGACACAGGCTGACAGATTGGATAGAGTCAAGACCCATCAGTGCACTGTATTCAGGAAACCCATCTCATGTGCAGAGACACACATAGTCTCAAAATAAGTGATGGAGGAATATTTACCAAGCAAACGGAAAGGAAAAAAAAGTAGGGGTTGCAATCCTAGTCTCTGATAAAGCACACTTTAAAACAACCAAGATCAAAAAAGACAAAGAAGGGCATTACATAATGGTAAAGGGATCAATTCAACAGGAAGAGCTAACTATCCTAAATATATATGCACCCAATACAGGAGCACCCAGATTCATAAAGCAAGTTCTTAGAGACCTACAAAGAGAATTAGACTCCCACACATTAATAATGGGAGACTTTAACACCCCACTGTAAATATTAGACAGATCAACGAGACAGAAGGTTAACAAGGATATCCAGGACTTGAACTCAACTCTGCACCAAGCAGACCTAATAGACATCTACAGAACTCTCCACCCCAAATCATCAGAATATATATTCTTCTCAGCACCACATTGCACTTATTCTAAAATTGACTATGTAATTGGAAGTAAAGCACTCCTCAGCAAATGTAAAACAAGAGAAATCATAACAAACTGTCTCTCAGACCACAGTTCAATCAAATTCGAACTCAGGACTCATAAACTCACTCAAAACTGCACAACTACATGGAAACTGAACAACTTGCTCCTGAATGACTACTGGGTAAATAAAGACATGAAGGCAGAAATAAAGATGTTCTTTGAAACCAATGAGAACAAAGACACAACATAGCAGAATCTCTGGGACACATTTAAAGCAGTGTGTAGAGGTAAATTTATAGCACTAACTGCCCACAAGAGAAAGCAGGAAAGATCTAAAATCGACACCCTAACATCCCAATTAAAGGAACTAGAGAAGCAAGAGCAAAGAAATTCAAAAGCTAGCAGAAGGCAAGAAATAACTAAGATCGAAGCCAAACTAAAGGAGATAGAGACACAAAAATCCTTTCAAAAAACCAATGAATCCAGGAGCTAGTTTTTTGAAAAGATCAACAAATTGATAGACTGCTAGCAAGACTAATAAAGAAGAAAAGAAAGAAGAATCAAAGAGACACAATAAAAAATGATAAAGGGGATATCACCACTGATCCCACAGAAACACAAACTACCATCAGACAATACTATAAACACCTCTATGCAAATCAACTAGAAAATCTAGAAGAAATGGATAAATTCCTGGACACATACACCCTCCCAAGACTAAACCAGGAAGAAGCTGAATCTCTGATTATACCAATAACAGGCTCTGAAATTGAGGCAATAATTAATAGCCTACCTACCAAAAAATGTCCAGGCCCAGATGGATTCACAGCCGAATTCTACCAGAGGTACAAAGAGGAGCTGGTACCATTCCTTCTGAAACTATTCCAATAGATAGAAAAAGAGGGAATCCTCCCTAATTCATTTTATGAGGCCAACATCATCCCGATACCAAAGCCTGGCAGAGACACAACGAAAAAAGAGAATTTTGGACCCATACCCCTGATGAACATTGACGCAAAAATCTTCAGTAAACTACTGGCAAACCAAATCCAGCAGCACATCAAAAAGGTTATTCACCACGATCAAGTTAGCTTCATCCCTGGGATGCTAGGCTGGTCCAACATACGCAAATAAATAAACATAATCTATCACATAAACAGAACCAACTACAAAACCACATGATTATCTCAATAGGTGCAGAAAAGGCAAATTTCAACAAAATTCAGCACCCCTTCATGCTAAAAACTCACAATAAACTAGGTATTGATGAAATGTATCTCAAAATAATAACAGCTCTTTATGACAAATCCACAGCCAAAATTATACTGAATGGGCAAAAACTGGAAGCATTTCCTTTAAAAACTGACACAAGACAAGGATGCCCTCTCTCACTACTCCTATTCCACATAGTGTCGGAAGTTCTGGCCAGGGAAATCAGGCAAGAGAAGGAAATAAAGGGTATTCAATTAGAAAAAGAGGAAGTCAAATTGTCCCTGTTTACAGATGACATGATTGTCTATTTAGAAAACCCCATCGTCTCAGCCCAAAATCTTCTTAAGCTGATTAGCAACTTCAGCAAAGTCTCAGGATACAAAATTAATGTGCAAAAATCACAAGCATTCTTATACAC
>NW_016803325.1:156110-186746 GCF_001698545.2 Rhinopithecus bieti
ATTCAACTTACAAGGGATGTGAAGGACCTCTTCAAGGAGAACTACAAACCACTGCTGAATGAAATAAAAGAGGACACAAACAAATGGAAGAACATTCCATGCTCATGGATAGGAAGAATCATTATTGTGAAAATGGCCATATTGTCCAAGGTAATTTATAGATTTAATGCCATCCCCATCAAGCTACCAATGACTTTCTTCACAGAATTGGAAAAAACTAATTCAAAGTTCATGTGGAACCAAAAAAGAGCTCACATAGCCAAGACAGTCCTAAGCCAAAAGAACAAAGCTGGAGGCATCATGCCACCTGACTATATTACAAGCTATATTACAAGCCTACAGTAACCAAAACAGCATGGTACTGGTACCATAACAGAGATATAGACCAATGAAACAGAACAGAGGCCTCGGAAATAATACCACACATCTACAACAATCTGATCTTTGACAAACCTGACAAAAACAAGAAATGGGGAAAGGATTCCCTGTTTGCTAAATGGTGTTGCTAAATGGTGTTGCTAAATGGTGTTCCCTATTTGCTAAATGGTGTTGGGAAAACTGGCTAGCCATATGTAGAAAGCTGAAACTGGATCCCTTCCTTACACCTTATACAAAAATTAATTCAAGATGGATTAAAGACATAAATGTTGGACCAAAAACCATAAAAACCCTAGAAGATAACCTAGGTAATACCATTCAGGACATAGGCATGGGCAAGGGCTTCATGACTAAAACACCAAAATCAATGGCAACAAAAGCCAAAATAGACAAATGGGATCTAATTAAACTAAAGAGCTTCTGCAAGGCAAAAGAAACTACCATCAGAGTGAACAGGCAACCTACAGAATGGGAGAAAATTTTTACAGTCTACCCATCTGACTAATATCCAGAATCTACAAAGAACTTAAACAAATTTACAAGAATAAAGGGGTAATATCCAGAATCTACAAATAACTTAAACACATTTACAAGAAAAAAATGAACAACCCCATCAAAAAGTAGGCAAAGGATATGAACAGACCGTTTGCAAAAGAAGACATTTATGCAGCCAACAGACATGAAAAAATGTTCATCATCACTGGTCATCAGAGAAATGCAAATCAAAACCACAATGAGATACTATCTCATACCAGTTAGGATGGCGATCATTAAAAAGTCAGGAAACAGAAAATGCTAGAGAGGATGTGGAGAAATAGGAATGCTTTTACACTGTTGATGGGAGTGTAAGTTAATTCAATCATTGCAGAAGATAGTGTGGTGATTTCTTAAGCAACTAGAAGTAGAAATACCATTTGACCCAGCGATCCCATTACTGGGTATATACCCAAATGATTATAAATCATGCTCCTATAAGGACACATGCACACATATTATTATTGCGGCACTATTCACAATAGCAAAGACTTGGAACCAACCCAAATGTCCATCAATGATAGACTGGATAAAGAAAATGTGGCACATAAACACCACAGAATACTATGCAGCCATAAAAAAGGATGAGTTTATGTCCTTTGCAGGGACATGGATGAAACCGGAAACCATCATTCTCAGCAAACTATCATAAGGACAGAAAACCAAACACCGTATGTCCTCACTCATAGGTGGGAATAGCACAATGAGAACACTTGCCCACAGAGTGGGGAACGTCATACACCAGGGCCTGGTTCAGGGTCAGAAACTGGGGGAGGCATAGCATTAGGAGAAATACCTAATATAAATGAAGAGTTGATTGGTACAGCAAGATGACACGGCACATGTATACATATGTAACAAACCTGCAGGTTGTGCACATGTACCCTAGAACTTGAAGTATAATAATACAAGAAAAACCTTGCCAAAAAACCCCAGCAATATTACTATATTTAACACGATATTCTTTTGACAAATATTTTTAAACATGCAAACGATAATATCATTGTTTAGTAAAACAATTTAGTAAAAAGTTTTTATTTATTTATTTTTTGAGATACGATCTCACACTGTTACTCAAGCTACAGTACAATGGCATGATCACAGCTCACTGCAGCCTCCACCTCCCCAGGCTCAGGTGATCCTCCCATCTCAGCCTCCCAAGTAGCTAGGACTACAGGTGCATGCCACCATACCTGGCTACGTTTTGTATCTTTTGTAGAGAGGAGGTCTCACTATGTTGCCCAGGCTGGTCTCAAACTTTTGGGCTCAAGCAGTCCTCCTGTCTCAGTCTTCCAAAGTGCTCAGATTACAGGCATGAGCCACTGCATCCAGACTGTAAAAGTATTTTTGAAAAGTGTGTAATTCATAAATACCACAATTGTGATAATAGTTACTCAGCAGGGGACAAGCAGTGGGGAGAAAGAAGGACACTATGCCTAGAGAGGGGTACACAGAATATTTCAATTGTATTTATAATGTTTTATTTCTTCAGGTGGGTTGTGGATACACAGTTTTTCATGTGTTTATTTTGTATTCTTTATGATTTTAACCTGCCAAAAATACTTGGCTATATACTATATATTTTTAAAATGTCTCCTACCTAATCTCTCCATTCTAGACTCTGCTCACCTCAAACCATCTCGCACATTCACTAGACTAATCTTTCTAAAATACCATTTTGCTTTGTATTCTATTTTCAAGCCTCTGGCAATTCTATGTCACCTATAAAATAAACTTCACACGTTTTAGTGTGTCATTCAAAGCCCCAAATAACTTGGAATCATCCCTGTCTCCATCTTTCTTAGTTCTTTCCCTGAAATATCCTCTTTTCCTGCCTGCTTACTTAAGTCTTGATCTTCCCTTTAGTATCTGGTCCACCCATTCATTTTTTTTTTTTTTTTTTTAAAGATGGAGTTTCACTCTTGTTGCCCAGGCCACCATGCACTGGTGAGATCTTGGCTCACCGCAACCTCTGCCTCCTGGGTTCAGGTGATTCTCCTGCCTCAGGCTCCCGAATAGCTGGGATTACAGGCATGTGCCACCACGCCCAGATAATTTTGTATTTTTAGTAGAGGCAGGGTTTCTCTATGTTGGTGAGGCTGGTCTTGAACTCCCGACCTCTGGTGACCCACCCACCTCGGCCTCCCAAAGTGCTGGGATTACACGGGGGAGCCGCCATGCCCAGCCTCACTCATCTTTTTCTCTTCAAGCCTCCATTGAGGGTGGAATAAATGGCCCTGTTTTGTAACTACAGCTATTCCCCTACATATATTCTTGGGCCTCTTTCCTCCTATATCCTCAGGGAACATGTTCTATCAATTTGCCTGCTTTCTTTTAACTTGCTTTGTCTTCTGCACTCCTTTGTCTCCTATAAAACCCTCTTTGTCAAGTCTTTCCTCCCCAGTCAAACCTGAGGGTTGAATATCCACCAGTTTGCATTTTCCCTATATTTTTTAGGCACTGTCAAGAATAGTGAAGAGTCCAAGATTTTACCCAGCTTGTAAGCCAGGAAGTTAGCCTGCCACAGTTTCACAAATATTGGCAAAAGGCAAGAGATTCACAGGTTAGAGACAAAGTATTCTATTCCATCACCACAAAAGCAGTAACCAGAACATCAGCATTTTCTTATACTGGTTCCCAAAGTCCTACTTCCTGTAAGATGATGCACAAGGTCATGTGAGACCTGCACACCCAGTGGGTTACATGACACGAGAGAAATCCTGAGCCTAAGGAACCCAAAGGTTTTATAATGGTCAGTAAGCATCCTTGCCCTTTCCTTTGGAGGGACATATTATCTTTCTCTTCCAAGGCTGTTGGCCATACAAACTTCCTTAAAAAGATATATCTGAGAAAAGACAATCAGTGCCTCTGCTCGAGAGATATGCAGAAATTTTATACCCGTGGAGAACTATTTTCCAAAAGTTACTAGTCCTCTTGCCCTAACTACATCGTAAAATCTTTAAGAACAGGATTTGGCAAACATTTTATTAAAGAGCCAAATGGCAAATACTTTATGCCTGTAGACTACACAGTTTCTGCCATTGTATCTCAAAAGAAGCCATAAACAATTGTAAAGTAATGAGTGTGACTATATTCCAATATACCTTTAGTTACAAAAACAGGAGGCTGGCCCATAGGTCATTGTATATTGACCCCTGCTTAAGAACATCAGAACAGATCTTATGTATGTGCCACACACTATTGTAGATGCAGATGATAACTCAGTGAATAAAACAGATGAAACTGAAACTGGAGAGTTCCCCGACCCCATTGGCAGGAAGTGGAACAGGGGTGTGGCTTGTCTGTTCCACCACTGTACATGTTCAAACCCCTTACAGGAGGGGGAGCATGCAGACGGGCAAGTGCAAGAGCCAGGTTGAGTCTAGGGGTGGGTGCCTGTGACTCCCTAAGCCCCAGTGGGCATGCTACAGTGCTCTTTTAGCTCTGCCATCCGCAGACGGCTTAAGTGTTAACCAGCTCACTGCCCTCTTGGTACCTGGGTTCTTGTCCGGAGTCCAGGAAGAATCAGGTTGCATGCAGACTTGAAGGATGAATGTGGGGGTTTTATTGAGGGGTGGAGGTGGCTCTCAGCAGGATGGATGGGGAACTGGAAAGGGGATGGAGTGGGAAGATACTCTTCCCCTGGAGTTTTGCCATCCACTGGCTGGTCTCCTCTCCAACCATCCCCAGCCTCTTCTTTCCTTCTCTGCCGTGTCATTCTGCTGCTCTTCTGCTCTTCTGTTTGTCTACTCATGTGGCCTGGGGTTTGGTATTTATATGGGTACAGGATAGGGGTGTGTGGCAGGCCAAAATGCAACTTTTGGGCACAAAAACAGAAATGCCTGTTCCCATTTAGGGCCGCAGGTTTCCAGGCTTGCGGTTGGGGCCTTTGCCAGGGAACCATCCTCTTATATCGAGTATATCCCTGTCTCCTGTCTATACCAAAACCACCTCATCGACCATATATTCTACTAGAAGAACACAGCAAGAAACAATAAATTAGTAAAACATTATAAGATGATAAGTGCTATGGGGAAAAATTAAGCAGAAAAGGAGGATGATATTGAGGGAAGTAAATTTTAGACAACAGGTCAGGAAAGGCATCAACTGGAAGGTGACATAAAAGAAAAGATCAAGGGGGTGGTGATATCTGGTGATATCTATGAGAAGAGCATTCCAGGCAAAGAGAGCACATGCAAATATCCTGGGAAGATAGAACGGGGTGGTTAGAGGAACAGTAAGAAGTCTACAGTGCTAAGGCAGAGCGAGCGAGGAGGATGGTAAGAGATGAGCTTGGAGAGGTAACTGGAGGATTGAACAAAGGAGCAACCTGTGCTGACTTGTATTTTTAAATGCAAATCTGTTGCTCTGGGAATAGTTTGAACTAGGGCAAGGGTGGATACAGGAAGATAATTCAGGATGACTCTAAACTAATCAAGGCAGACACAATTGCTCAGACCACAATAATAGCAGTCACATTCTGAATACATTTGAACATAGAGACAATAGAATTTTCTGGTAGGTTAGATGTGGTGTGGGAGAGAAAGAGTGGAGTCAAGGACTATAGTAAAGTGTTTAGCCTGAGCTACTAGAAGACTGAAGTAGCCACTAAGTGAAATTAGAACACTAAGAGAGGAGCAGATTTAGGGACAGATCAGGAGTTCTGCCTCAGAATTTTAACTGGGTACTCCATACATGTGTTGAGGATAACAAGCTATCTACTTAACAAAGCTGCCTAAGGCCAGCCCTGCAGCCCAGAAGTGTGTATCAGGAAACTCTAAATGCTAATAGCCAGCATCCTCCTCTCCTATCTACAGAGTCTGGCCCATGGCCTTTGTAGATGGGTCAGCTGGAACATTAATTCAGATTGCTTCTCTGGCCAAATAGACACAGAATGATGACAAGGGTCCTTTGTCCAGACTTCATCTGATGAAGGACAAATCCAGCAAATGAAGAAGAGGTTGTCTGTCTATCAAAATGCATATTCATTAAACTCTTTATCAATTGTCAGCCCAAGAGGGAGAATGACAGATTTTTAACAAGATAATTTGAGGAACATTCCCCAAACATATTGAAGTAAATTGTCCCTCTTGTATCTGGACTGGTGCCAGCAGTCACTGTCCACATCTTGAATTCTCCCCCAGGCTTCTTCACAGGGTCAACTGCGGAGTCCTCATGCACTGTTTAAAAATCAATGTACAAAGCTCATTCAGGGAATGAAGGTTTCTCACTCTGAAAGTGAAAGAATCACAACCCTACAGCTGTGCTCCCTTCAGCACCAGCTCTCATACTCCACTAGCTGAAAAAACTCAGAATAAAAGGCAGCTTTACTGTCTTTTTTTAAGCAAAAGCAAAGCCCTGCCTCGTATATGTAAACAAAAGAGTGAACATACACCTAATTTCACTCTGTTATGCAATCTTAAGCATTTTTATACATATCTTCAGTATTTCTCACATAGGAGCAGCAGGAATAACACTGGAAATCATTCCTACATGCAGAATCCTTTCCTCTCTCAGGTCTCAAGGTTAAAGGAGGTCAGTGTGGCTAGTTACTACAGTGAAGCTCTGTTTCAGTCAAAAGATCGAATGCCTCTGAAATATTTGAAGAGGGACAGTGTCTTCATCTGGAGTGAGGGGAATAAAACCTCCTTGACATACAAGGAAGACATTTGCCCAGAGTTTGACAGAAGTATAATGGTACTCAACCCAGGAGAGAACTAAGTTGACAGTTTTAGAATTGAAGACAGAGATAGAATGGACAGAAGAGAAAGGAAAGTTCAGTAAGTGCTGAAGGAACAAAGATAGACTTGTTTCTTGAGAATAGAAACCTTCAGAGCTCTGCCATAGGATGTCCGCATAGAATGTGGGTGATTGGTCCAGACAGAGAGGTAATATGTGTACCTTAGAAACATTCAGATTGAAATTTGAAGTTTATTGTTATCCATTGCAATATGTTTTGCTGCAAGTAACAGAATTTCTGATTAAAAGTGACAGTAATAAGGATTCATTATCTTAAAAATCAAGAAATCCGGGGTTAGGGGGATTTAAGGGTTGGTACAGCAGATTCACAATATCAACAAGAACCTTGGTTTAAGTGGCTTTTCTGCTCCATTGACATTCATGTGTTGTTGATTTCTCACCTCATTATTACAAGATAGCTTCAGCAACTCTTGTACCCCAACCTCACAAAATAGTATCTCAAAAAGGAAGAAAGTGGATTGGAGCATAAAGGGTATAAGCTCACATGGCTCTGTATTTTGATGGTGGTAGTAAAGAAGGAGGGATAATTTCAGTTTCCCAGAAGACTTCTTCATGTATCCTGTTGACTAAATCTAGGTTATCTGTGAGAGGAAATAGGATTGTTCTATTTGACTTACGTTAATCAAGATCTCATCCCCTTGGGGTGAGTACATTGCTGCAATAATAAAATTGAGGTCTTATTGGCAAGAAAAGGAATATATTTGTTCCTTAGAACCAAGAGTGTCTCTTACATTTAGTCTCTCACATTTCCCATAGTGTATCTTAAAAATTACTTCCAGGAGGTAAAATCTTTTTTTTTTTTTTTTTTTTTTTTTGAGGCGGAGTCTCGCTCTGTCGCCCAGGCTGGAGTGCAATGGCCGGATCTCAGCTCACTGCAAGCTCCGCCTCCCGGATTTACGCCATTCTCCTGCCTCAGCCTCCCGAGTAGCTGGGACTACAGGCGCCTGCCACCTCGTCCGGCTAGTTTTGTATTTTAGTAGAGACGGGGTTTCACCGTGTTAGCCAGGATGGTCTCAATCTCCTGACCTCGTGACCCGCCCGTCTCGGCCTCCCAAAGTGCTGGGATTACAGGCTTGAGCCACCGCGCTCAGCCCAGGAGGTAAAATCTTTTACAGGAGGAAAAATTTGAAGAACTGAGACTCAGATGTCTAAGAAAAAAAAAAAAAAATATAGAGTGAAATAAAACTTCCATCTCTGGTAAGATGGCCTAGTAGTTGAGATGAAACACCCAAGAGAAATAGCAACTTTAAAAACTGGATAAATTATTAAAATCATTTTTTTCAAACTATCTGAGAGCTAGCAAAACAATAATCAATTAAAAGGCCACAAACTAGAAGCTTATGAGTCCTGGCTCTTCAGAGAAACAGAACCAATAGGAGACATAAATACAGACACATATTTAAGAAATTAGCTTATACTATTATGGAGGCTGACAAGTCCCAGATCCTTCAGTCAACAGGATGAAGACCCTAGGGAGCTGGTTGTGTTAGTCAATTTTTACACTGTTATAAAGAACTTCCCAAGACTGGGTAATTTTGAAAGGAGAGAGGTTTCGTTGACTCACAGTTCCACATGGCTGGGGAAGCATCAGAAAACTTACAATCATGGAGGAAGGGGAAGCAGGCACATCTTACATGGCAGCAGATGAAAGAGAGAGTGTTTGGGAATGCAGGAAAAACTACCACTAATAAAACCATCAGATCTTGTGAGAACTCACTCACTATCATGAGAACAGCATGGGGAAAACCACCCCATAATCCAATCATTTCCCATCTGGTCCCTTCCCTGACACATGGGGATTACAATTCGAGATGAGATTTGGGTGGGACACAAAGACAAACCATATCATTGATAGCATAGTTCCATCTAAGTCTGAAGGCCTGAAAACTAGGAGCACTGATGGTATAGTTCCAGTCTGAATGCCAGCAGGCTGGAAACCCAGATATTTCAGTTCATGTCAGAAGGTAGGGAAAAAAAAATACAATGTTTTAGTTCAAAGGCAGTCAGGCAGTAAGAGTTTCCCTTATTGCCAGTGGTGGGGGGTCAGCCTTTTCATATTCAGGCCCTCAACTGATTCAGTGAGACTCTCCCACATTAGGAAAAGCAAATTGCTTTATTCAATCTACCAATTCAAATGTTAATCTCATCTCAAAACACCTTCATGGACACATCCAAAATAATATTTGACCAAATGTCTGGGTGCCTCATGACCTAGTCAAGTTTATACATGAAATTAACCATCATAAGAAGCAAAAGGTAACTAAAAGAGACAAAGCTAGCAGTTAGGACAACTGTACTTTAGGAATGTCTGCCAATTGGAAATAAGTAGCTGCAAGACTCAGAAACTAGGCAGATGCACATTTGAAGTTTAGAAACTTCCATGAGGATCCTGGTAAAGTCACCACCTTTGGATTGGTAATGTGAAGTGCAAGGCCCTAGGAGTAAGGAGTAAATTAGAAATAACCTGACTTCTTGAGGTCTTCAAATCACCTTATTTCAAACTTCAGTAAGAACACCTGGGACTAGTATCCCTACGATATGACAGAAACAAATACTAATATTTTTTAGAGGAAGATAATGTAACTTTAGCCACTAATTACTCAATATAATATATTTAATTTTACAAATTTAAAAAATTTATACCTTTTATGTTTTCACCTACTGGTCCAGAAAATATCTAAATGCATGAAGAGGTACAGCAATATGATTGATAAGCAAGAACAATGGGTGATAAAAACCAATCCACTGAGCTCTAGAGAGCAAAGGTATCATATAAAATTTAACTATGCTCAATGTGTTCAAGAAAATATTGAAAATGTTGGGAGATAATCAGAAATTATTTTTTAAAGAGTCAAAGGTAAACTCTTAAACAAAGAAAAACTAATTGAAATTGTAAAAATTAATAGATTGGTTTAATAGCAAATCTGATACAACTGATTAGAGAATTAATCAACTGGAAGTTAGCTCAGAAGAAAATATCCTGAATGAAGTAAGAGACAGAAGAAGATGGGAAATATAGGAGACATTATGCAAAATAGAGGAAATACAGAGAAAAAATATTGATTGAGTATAATTAAAATCCCAAAAGAAAGGAGAGAATATGCAAAAGCAATATTTGAAATGACAATGGCTAAGAATTTTCCAAAACAAATGAGAAATATTAAACCACAGATGCATGAAGCAATATAAATAGTAAGTAGAATAAATAAGAAGAAAATGACACCTACACACAGCATGGTAAAATTGCTAAAACCCAAAGATAAAGATAAATTCTTAAAAGTAGCTAGAGAAAAATGACAAAATACTTTCAAAAAGTAACAATAATATAAAATCTGACTCCTCAATGGAAAAAAAAAATGTCTTCAAATTTCTGAAAAAAAATTGCAAAGAAAGAATTACATAACAAGTAAAAAGAAAATGAAATAAAGACATGCATTAGTCCATTCTCACACTGCTATAAAGAACTGCCTGTGACTAGGTGATTTAGAAAGGAAAGGCAGTTCTGCATGACTGGGGAGGTCTCAGGAAACTTACAACCAGGGCGGATGGCAAAGGGGAAGCAAGGCACCTTCTTCACAAGGCAACAGTGGGGGTGAATGAATGCAGGAAGAACTACCAATCACTTCTAAAACCATCAGATCTTGTGAGAACTCACTCACTATTATAAGAACAGTATGGGGAAACTGCCCCATGATTCAACTACCTCTGCCTAGTTTCTCCCTTTACATGTGGGATTTATGGGGATTACAATTCAAGATGAGACTTTGAGTGGGGACACAGACAAAGCATACCAGACATGTTCACATAAGTAAAAACTAAGAGAACTGTCAACGTTACTTCTTCACTAAAGGAAATACTAAAAGAAAGGAATATTGAATATATGGACAAATCTGCTTATTGGCCAAAATATGAGTAATGCCTGTGAGCTTTACTCATAGAGAATGAAAATACTTGAAACCAAAGCCTATAGGTTGGAAAGGAGAACAAAGGTAAAACAGAGCTTGTAAGTTCTTGCATTTTGCAGAAAGAGATGAAAGTCCTGATTTGCATTAGACATCAATAAATTGAGAAAATGTGTAATATGTAAGATAACCACTAAAAAATGGTAAGAAATTACATATCACCTACTAAATGAGATAAAATTCAATAATAAAAACAATCAGTTCAAAAGGGACTTTTTTTGTCATTCATCATGTAAACAAAATGAAGGAGATAAAGTATACGATCATCTCAAAAAACTAAGCAAAAAGTGTTCGATAGCTTTTAGTATCGATTTATCAGGAAAAAAACCTCATCCACCTGGTGTCAGTCAAGGAAAATACCAAGGCAAGTCTCAATCATTTTAGGAGGTTTCTTTGCCAAAGTTAAGGTTGCATGCCCAGGAGACAGGTCTATGGGTTTCTCCAAAGATGATTTTGAGGGCTTCAGTACTTAAAGGGAAAAGGGTGAGAAATACACAATTTTCATGTGAGAAGGCGACAGGGGAAAATAGTCATTCATGCCTTTATCTGGCTCAGTGAATCTGCATTTTTACACAAGAGAACCAGACAATAGGCCAGAAGAAACAATCAGATATGCCTTTGGCTCAGGAAGGCAGAGGGAGGACTTTGAGTTCTGTGAAGATAAGCTATCAATTTACCTTGCCATGGTGGACTTTAACAGAAATGCTTTAGGGTAAAGATCTTGGGGCCCAGAAGGAATTTCCTTTTGGGCAAAACCTGAGGGAGGTACGTCGTTTTTCATCTTTGTAGCCATCTTATTTAGGAAGCAAAATGGGAGGCAGGTTTGCATGACCCATTTCCCAGCTTGCCTTTTCCCTTTTGTTGCTGGAAAGCGGTCCCGATCCAGCCCCAAGACAGGGTTCTTGGATCTCGCGCAAGAAAGAATTTGAGGCAAGTCCAGAGACTAAAGTGAAAGCAAGTTTATCATGAAAGTAAACGAATAAAAGAATGGTTACTCCACAGATAGAGCAGCCCCAAGGGTTGCTGGTTGCCATTTTTATGGTTATTTCTTGATTATATGCCAAATAAGGGGTGGATTATTCATGAGCTTTCTGGGAAGGGGGTGAGCAATTCCTGGAATTGGGGGTTTCTCCCCTTTTTAAACCATATAGGGTAAATTCCTGACATTGCCATGGCGTTTGTAAACTGTCAAGGTGCTGGTGGGAGTGTCTTTTAGCATGCTAATGCATTATAATTAGCATATGATGAACAGTGAGGACAACCAGAGGTTACTCGTGTGGCCATCTTGGTTCTGGGTTTCAGCCAGCTTCTTTTCTGCAGCCTGTTTTATCAGCAAGGTCTTTATGACCTGTATCTTGTGCCGACCTCCTATTTCATCCTGTGACTTAGAATGCCTAACCTCCTGGGAATGCAGCTCAGTAGGTCTCAGCCCTATTTTACCCAACCTCTATACAAAGTAGAGTTGCTCTTGTTTAAAAGTCTCTGACACTTCGGCTCTGTGATTCTGGGGTCCTAAGATTTATTTTCTTTTCACACTGGAAATAGAAAGAACTTTTTAAAGTTTTGTTGAAGTAAAATAAACATACACATTTTGGAAGCCAGTGATTTTATAAGTTTTAACATGTGTATATCCCTGTGAAACTATCACCACAATTCAGATAATATGCATATCCATCATCACCAAGAAACTCCTTGAGTTCCTTTGTAATTCCTCTTTTCTGCCCCATCTCAGATCCACCCCAAGCCCCAGTAAAATATTGTTTTGCTTTTGGTTATTATCATTTTGTTTGCATTTTTTAGAATTACACAAATGGAATCATATAGACTGTACTATTTTTTTGTCTGGCTTGTTTCACTCAGCCTAATTATTTTGAGGGTCATTCATAATGTTTTATATATTGTGGGTATTCAGTCAAGATGGTGGGAGAAACTGTAAAATTATAGGAAATAAACACAAACCCTCTTGGAAGGCCTGGAGGTTTGCATAAAGTGTTTGGCTGAAGGCAGCTGAATTAACTTAATAGCTAAGGGTGCAGATACAAAGGAATGTAGAGTAGTTTATCTAAATAGCTTGTTTAGTCATGTGGTCCTAAGACCAACCTTTGAGGCAGGTGCATAATTGCACTCTACTTGGGGCGGGGGGCGGGGGTGNGCTTTTATTTCTCTTGGGTATACACCTAAGAGTAAAATGGCTGGGCCACATGGTAAGTAATGTTTAACTTTTTATGAAATTGCCAAACTGTTTTTCTAAAGTAGTTCCACCATTTTACATTCTCACCAGCAGTGTATGAGAATTCCATTTTCTTCACATTTTTACCAACACTTAGATTATTTTAAATTTTTTTATTTTAGCCTTTCTAATAGGTATGTAGTGGTTTTAATTTCCCTAATGACTAAAAATGTTAAAAAATTTTATATGCACTTATTTGCCACTCTTTTAATTTCTTTGGTACAACAACTTTAAATCTGTGCACATTTTAAAATTTCATTTTTCATATCTTATTACTGAGTTTTGAGAGGTTTTAAAAATATATAGTCTGGGTACCATTCCTTTGTCAGATGAATGATGTGTAAATATTTTATACCAGTCTGTATTTGTCTTTTAATTTTCTTACTTGTATACATCAAAGAGTATAAATTTTTAATTTTGATGAAGTTTAAGTTACTCTTTTTTCTTTTAGTGATTGTGCATTGGTATCAAATCTAAGAAATTCTTGCTTAACACAAGATCACAAAGATTTTATATTTTCTCTTAAAACATTTATGTTTTAGATTTTCTGCTTATGTCTATGATTCATTTATAATAAGTTTATATTTTTGGACATGAATATCCAATTGTTCCAGCACCATCAGTTGAAAAAACTATCCTTCCTCCAGTGAATTGCCTTTTTACCTAAGTCTTTGTCAAAAATGAGTTGTCCATATATGTGTGAGTCTATTTATAGATTCAGTATTGTTTTCCATTGATCGTTTTGTCTCTTTTGATGCCAACACTGCATTGTTTTGATTACTGTAGCTCTATAATAAATCTGAATTTAGCCCTCCAAGCTTGTTCTTTTTTGGAGTTGTTTTGGCCACTCCAAGTCTTATATATTTCTCTATTAAATTTCAAGTCAGCTTGTCAGTTTGTATGAAAAATTCAGTCAAATGCAGAATAAGTATTTAAGTGGCTACTTCATATATTTAATTAAAGTGTCTGTACATGTAATGAGTAAAAAAATCTATTATCTAATTAACTCACTCTGTAGCTTTCATGCATTCATCTTATTCTGCACAAAATTCAAATGAGTGTTTCATCAAGTTTACAATATACTAGAGTATACTGATAAGTGCTATTTATTGAGCAAATACTGTGTTCTGGGGACTATACCAACCTTTTTTCTATATTATTTAATTTAATCCTCACAACAACCAGGGAGAAAAGTTCTATGATTCCTTTCTGTTTACCAGATTAAGACATTCAGACTCAGAAAGGTGACATAAATTTGCCCAAGATCACACACTCCACTCTTGATTTGATGCCACATCTGACTCACTGACTGTTAAGTTGCACCTCCTCTGGAGCACTAGAGATTTAATCAGATAATTATATTCATGCCTTATCTGCTTTTGCTGGTCTATAAACCCCACAAAGACAGAAATGCCAGTGCTCACAGAGCACCTTGAACATAATTATAAGGTAGTCATCCAATAGATTGTTTTGAAAGTGAGTGAATGTATGAACAAATGAATAAATGGATGAGAAAAGAGGAAAATAAATGTTAATCAGGTTGAGGCATTTAGGATTTGCATTTGGTAAATGGTGATGCATATTTCTGTAAGGTTTTTTGTAGTGTTTTGTGATGGCTTATAAAAAGTTAAAGTCTGGACTGCAAGGGAGTTAGTCAAAGAAGTTGCCCATGTAGAAATGAAATCTGTCAGTACCAGTTAAAGAACAGTCTGGTAAGCCTTGCAACGCAGCTATGACCTCTCAACGAACATTGAAGAATAAGTGTCTGCACAAGAAAACACAATGATTTAGGAAATAATTTTCATGAACTAAAAATCTTAATTACTTAACTAAATATCACTATTTTATTTGAATGCCTTTAGAGTTTTGAGTGCTAAAGAAACCTTGATTCTGCCTTTCAGTTTCAACACAAAGAAAAGGAGACTCAGAGAGATAATGGCCCTATCTAATGTTACACAGTTTGCTGTTAACAGAAATCCAAATACACTAATTCCCAGTCCAATACTCACTCTTTTACAACACATAGTCTCTATGTATATCCAATCATAGATAATCTCACACATTTTATGACATGTAGACTAAAAAGGGATTTCTGCAGGCAGGATTAATGTCTTCCCAGTCTCTAGAGAGAAGAATGGTAAAGTCAAATAAGCAGGGATCTAGGAAGCTTCAAGAACAAGCTGAAAACATGTTTCCCTCCTGTTAGCCTTGCTGACAGTTCCAGCGAATGCCAAATTTCCATAGTATTTGCAAGAGAAGCTGAGACTTTCTCTTTAGCCTGGATGGATTCTAATTTAGAATATTCTTCTATGGCAACTTATTGCCATATTATTTGACTTTATATTTGCGCAATATTTACAACTAGGTACCCGTAATATGAAATAATATTCATTATCTTTAATTTTCCCTATGTCCTTGAAAATTAGATGCAATTATCATTCTTGTCTAAAAGATGAAGGTAAAAAAAAATAACTCAGAATGTACAAGAACACACCTGAGGTGACACGACTGATAAGATATAGGGCCAGATATCAAACCCAGGTCCTGGTGATGTCAAACTCTTTGTTCTTGCCACACAGTGCAAAAAGACCAACGGAGCAGAATGATGCATCCTAATCAGCACATACTATCACCAAGCTGGGCAGTAAGTGTTCTGGTTTGCTAGGCAGTAAGAGGATCCTTTGTAGGAGAAATCTACGGTTAGAAAATCACTCTTTCATAGATAGGGGAGGGGTATAAAAGCAGATGAAAGAGCATCAGAAAAAAATCATAATTAAAAATAATTGATAACTTGTACAACCGCTTTACAAAGTATATTCTTGTTTAATTCTTACAATAGCACTAAGAAGTGTGTACTATATTCATTGTAGTTAAAAGTAAACAATAGGAGGCTTTTAGACTTAGTGACTTACTTAAAGACACAGCTAGGAAATAGTGAGTCTTATTTCCAAGCCAACTTTCTTAACCTGGAGGTTAAAAATCACCTTAAAACGGAAAGGAACAGAGAAACAAAAGAAAGTACCAGGCAATTGGACATGTAACAGGATAAGGTGAACACCATGTTAAAATTTGCAGTTTTTACTTAAAAAGGAATCGTTATTATTAAAGACTAGTTTCAAAAAAACTAGTCTTTAAAACACCTTCTACAAGTTCTATAAAGCTAAAGTCGGAATTTTCTTTCTTGTTGTGAGACTTAATAATATATAAGTTTCCAGTTATAAAAAATTACATTGTTTGTCTCTATGCAGAACAGTTTGCTTGGCATGAAATTGAGCAGTACGATTGCGTTTACTACTAATAATTAGAAAACCAGGATGGGCGCGGTGGCTCATGCCTATAATCCCAGGATTTTGTGAGGCCGGGGTGGGCAAATCACGAGGTCAAGAGATTGAGACCATCCTGGCCAACATGGTGAAAACCAGTCTCTACTAAAAATACAAAAATTAGCTGGGCATGGTGGTGCACACCTGTAGTCCCAGCTACTCTGGAGGCTGAGGAAGGATAGCTTGAATCCGGGAGGTGGAGGTTACAGTGAGCGGAGATCACACCACTGCACTCCAGCCTGGCAACAGAGTGAGACTCCATTTAAAAAAAAAAAAAGAAAGAAAAAAGGGGGAAAACCAATAGTTATGTAATTCACCACAAATGATAATGGAACATGAAAAATATATATCCATTATTTAGTCTCTAGCTCCAAATCAGATTAGTAACAAGAGAAAGATATAAGCCATGATGAATCTCATTCTCTGACCTGCATAGGAACTTGGGGGCTTTCAGTCCCACCCTTGCCCTGTCCCTTTCAAGTTCATGAGCTGCCTAAAGCCTTTGTTCAAAGAAAGCAGCCTCATGGGTTACTAAGTATATTTAGCTAAGATCGTGAGTGTCTACTAAACACCTTGGCCTGTCTTCCCAAATTAAACATCTCACCATGAAAAACCTAGGAACTTAGGAGGTACCTTCAGACACACGGGCTTTAAAAGAGACAGGTAAGATTTGATTCCATCCCTACCACTGAGTTGTTTCTGACATTAGAGAATATAGTAAGAACTTCAGGTCATCCCTTGGTATCCAGTCTCACCTTTTCTACAAAATAGAATTTTTAGTTTGACACATTGCCACCCGGAATACGGATAATGTAATATTCCTAGCTTTCCTTGCGACTAATTCCTTTATATGTCCTATATGACTAATTCTGCCCAGTTTAAATGAAAATGTCTTATGAGCAGTTTCTCATAACTTCCTGAAGAGTACACCTTCTAGGTATACTCTTTGCCCCTTGTTACTCATCCTTTCCTCAATCCTGTTGCCTAAAACACAGATCCCTCCAGAAACAATGAGACTAATGGTCACACCCAGTAGATGTCAGAATGGTGAACTAGTAAGAATCTTGGTCTCTGTGGACTTGGAACAGAGCCCCACTCTGCCATCCAAACCCTGGACTAACATGTCTCCATATTTACATGATAGAGAAATAAGCTTCCAAATTGCTTGCTGTTTTAAGGTTTTCTTCTATTTGCATTCAAACCTAATCTGAACTAACTCAGTCAAATTATATAAAATAATAATAATAGTATGTATATAGCTCAGAGGTTTATTTTGAGGATTACATGAGAAAATGTGTGCAAATACAAACCCTGGATAATAAGAATTAAATGTTAATCATTATTGTTAATATTATAACTGTATTTCTTGCCTATTGAAGACAATTTTCTTGTCAGGCCTTGTCTAGGAATTATGATTTTTGTGGCATTTCCTCAGACTAAGACATGATTAGAAAAGATGTAAATGGTCTATCGAATTGCTGCGGTCTTCATGGCCAAGGCTATTTCTTTCTCCATACTAACAGAATTTTGTATAAAGAATAAAGGATTAGGGTTAGACTGCCCAAAATTAGACTACCAGCTTTTCTTTCTAACTCATCTTTTCCTGTATCTATTATCAGTCATAAGTGCTCTTGTCAATTAGAATATTATTGTATGATATTGTTCAGTTTTCAAGAATGCAGTCTGTTTTAAATTGTGCTTAAATACATTTTACTTTAGGATTGTCACTTCCTGGCACCTTAAAGCTGTTAGCAAATTATCTCCAAATCAAAACATAAAATGGATTATTTCTGGGAAAGGTTCTGAATAAGTGTATGTTGACTCTCTCGCCTTTCTTACTAAATAATTTAGAATATAATTTTTCTGCCTACTCATTACAGAGGTACAATGTTAAGTGCAAAATGAGTAGTGCTGAATCACGGGAGAGAGAAATTGCTGAGAATTGCACAAGCCAAGGAAGTTGTCACCGAAGGGACAGAACTTGACAAAAGAGTAAGATTTAGATTTAAAAAAGAAAAATGGAGCATTATAGTTAAGGGTACTAGTATGTACAAATGGAGAGAGACAAGAGAGTAATCCAACCTCGCTGAAGCAGCATTTTTATAGAAACGCAGGCTCGGGTATCGAAAAGGTACACTGAGATTGGAATGTGAGAGGCCTAGAATGCTAAGCGAAGAAATTCGGACTTTCGAGTCGATAGACAGCAACAATGGGTGTTGAGCAAAAATGTGAATGAACAAAATAATGGACTAACTTGTGGCAGTAAACTAGATTAATTTGAAGTGAAAAAGATAAAATGACTTAGGAGACTTTTAAAAAACAGCTTTATTCGATATAATTCACATAACATAAAATTCACCAACTTAAAGTCTACAATTTGATGATTTTTAGTATATTCAGATATTGTGCAACCATCATCACAATCTAAATTTAGAATATTTTTGTTTCTCCCTGAAAGAAATCTTGTACTCATTAGCAGCCAATCTCACTTTTCACTACTTCATCAGCCCTTGTAACCAATAATCAAGAGACTTAATGTCTCTATAAATTTGCATATTCTAGACATTTCATATAAATGGAATCACATGACATATAGTCCCTTATGACTGGCTTCTTTCACTTAGCATAATGTTTCTGAGAGTCACTTATGTTGTAGCATGTATCAATATTTTATTTCTTTTTATTTCCTAATAATAACCCATAACATGCATATACCACAATTTATCAATTCATCAATTGATTGACATTTTGATTCCACTTTTAGACAACTATAAATAATGCTGCCATGAACATTTTTGCTCAAGTTTTCATATGGATATATGTTTTTATTTCCTTTGAGTATATACATAGGATATTGCTGGGTCATATGATAACTTTCTTTAGCATTCTGAGGAATGGTGAAACTGTGTTCCAAAGTAGCTACACCATACTGAATTTCTACCAGCAAAGTATGAGGGTTTTAATTTCTCCACATCCTTGAAAACACTTGCAATTGTCTGCTTTTCTGAATATAGCCATCCTCACAGGTAGGTGTGAAGTGGTATCTCATTGCATTTCCCTAATGATTAATAATATTGAGCATCCATAAATGTGCTTATTGTCCCTCTGTACATCTTCTTTGGAGAAATGTCTATTCAGATCCTTGTGTTATCTTTTTACTACTGAATTGTAAGAGTTATTTACAACTTAGTTATGTATTCTAGATGTAAGTCCCTTATCAGGTATCTGATTTGCAAATATTTACTCTCATTCTGTGGATTGCATTTTTATTTTCTTGAAGTGAAAAGTAAAATTTTAACTATTTTTTCTTCTGTTTCTTTTGCTTTTACTGTCTATCTCAAGCTTTTTTCTTTTGCTTTTACTGTCTATCTCATACTATCTATGCTTACCTTTCTTCTAGGAGTTTTATAATTTTAGCTCTTACATTTAGGTCTACAATCTTTTTTTGAGTTAACTTTGTTACATACATGGTATAAGGTAGGGATACAACTTTCTGTTTTCACATGTGGATATCCAGTTGCCCTATCACCATTTGTTAAAATAGTAGATTTTCACATACAATCTAAGTGTGTAATAATAAGATCCTGACAATAGTAATGGGAACCACTAGGAAAGCTTTATAAAGTATATAGACTAGTGGTCAAGCAATGGTGAGGTGGGAGATGTGTATGACCAGGTAACAAGTTGAGTAGTGTGACTGTCATTAATATGAATAGGAAAGTCGGGGAGGAAGAAGATTTTAGAATAAGATGAGCCTGATTTTCGACATGTGAGTTCGTGTTGCCCAAGTAAAAATGCATAAAACATCTGAGAAGATGCCAAATGGTAATGTAATGCTGAGAGTATCCTTCGTGGACATGCTAATTAAGTACTTTTCCAGAGGAAAAATTTAGAGATTAAACAATACCAAGAGCAACAATTTTATTAAGAGAAAAATAAGAGGCAGAATAAAATATATTTTAAGTAACTTATTATGCAATTTGCCCATTCACCCCTTCAACAAATTTTATGGTATCCCTAACATGTACCAGGAACTACACCAAGTACCCAGTGCCAAAAGAAACAACAATTGACATGGCCTTTGTCTTCATGACACTTTCCATCTAGAGCAGCAAGATAGACAACTCACTGAACAATTGCAGGGCAATGATAAATGTGTGATGAAGAAAGACCAACGTGCAACAGAAAGCACTCACCCCCATCCAAGGTTGTCTTTAAAAGTGTTGGATGAATTTTTGCCGAACTTGAAACCTAAAGATTTAACAGAAAAAAGCCAAAGAAAAAAGCAGGAGGTGCGGGGAAAGCATTCCAGGTAGAGGAAATAGAACATGTAAAGAATGGAACATAGAGAATTTGCTCATTGGAAAAACTGCCAAAAGATGTCTGTTCTGGCCAGAGGCTCAACCCCAGAAGATAGGTGGTAGGAGGTGAGGTGAGACAGAGAAGCAGCTAAATCATGAAAGGCCTGCTCAACTGTCCTCACGCCTCCTGAACTTGCTCTCTTCTTTCATTAGAAAGTTCTATCACTCAGCCTTTATCTTTTCTCACTCACCGGAACCAGTGCTCAGCTTCAACCTCAGGCTCTGCCTCCTTTAACACCTGGACACCTACCCTTGGACATGTCCCCCTGCTTGGGTCACTGTCCTAACCTAATCCATTTGTTTCCCTGTTAATACTGAAGAGTAGCATGAGAACCATGAGAACCATTGCTAGAGTTGGACTAATTCATTCAGTCCAGGGGCTGGCCAGCTCCCCATAGCAGCTTATCTGTTGAAGTGCTGTACCTGTAACCACTCCCAGGGGTTTCCTCAGCTTCTCCTGAAATGGTGATACCAATGCATGACAAATCCTTTCTCTCTGTGCTGGCAGAGATACCCACCTCTCTTTGTCCTGCATTGGATATAGTTTTAAAGGATAGACTGGCATAGGGAAAAGAGCTTCCATTTTGAATCTGACAAGGCTGAATTCTAATACCAGCTTTGCCACTCATTGGCTATGTGGGCATGCATGACTGACTTAATCTGAGTCCTGGTTTTCTGACTTGCAAAATCAGGATAATGCTTATTCAGGAGTTAGCATTTTAAATGAGAAAGATATGCAAAGGGTGTGGCATGTAGTAAGTATTTAATTAATGCTGGTTTGTTTTCTTTCTTTATATGGCAAAGAGTTTCCCTTCTATGCCTCATATTTCTGCCTGGGCTCTCCAGTGTTTCCTCTTCCCTAGGACTTGGATCCCTAAATTACCCACCATTCATATTTTACTCCCTATTGTGTCTTGCCCTTTAACCACACACACACACACAAGCTTTTCCAGTCTTGAAAATATCTCACTCTAATGTCCACCTCCTTTTCTCTTTTCTGTCTTTCTCTCACTACATCTAACTCTCTCTTTCCCTCTTCTCTCCTACTTTTCTCTCCCTTCTTTCTCTTTGTGTCTGTCTCTCTCGCTCTCTCCCTTTTCCCTCCTAATTTTCTCTCTCTTTCTCTCTCTCTCTGCCCTCCTCCTCTGTCACATTTCCAGCTTTTCAAATGAATTTTCTATACTCCTATTTCCTTGCCACCCTCTTGCCTTTTCATTGCCTACTATCAAGTGTTTACTCCTTTTCCTGTTCTGAAACCTCTCTTTGGGAACTCCTTTTCCTGTTCTGAAACCTCACTGCCAAAAACAGATGGCTTTTTCTCTTGGTATCACACACACACAACACACACACACACATTACAAGATATGCCTTGACGTGAAGACAAATCACCGGAACAAAATCCTCTGTTTGGTTTAATATCTCGCTGAGTGGTTGTTGTCTACTCTGAGGATATGCATGTGTTTCATGTCCAGTTTAACGAACTGACTCAGAGATCAGAGATCTTGGGCTGCCTATAAGAAAAATGGTCCAACCCTTGATAGAAGGACTGATAGAAAATTCTATAAATGAGTAATAATTATAGAGCATGAATCAAAACAAATGCAAACCAAACAAAAATACAAACTGAAATAAAATTTGCCTTGGACACATGATTTAAGAAAGAGAATAAAATAGGTGATTTATTTAAAAGTTGAAATTGAAAAATAGAGGTTCTTGACAAAGTTCAAGTTAGAAATGTCAGATTTTCAGCAATATATTTTAAATTTATTTTATGTAAAATAATTCAAGTTGAGTTATTTGTTTTGAAAACTTGCCTCATGCCTTCACATTCTATTTTATCTGGGAAATAGATGTAAAAATCGCTCATTGCTACCTGCATAGAAGTAGCTATGGACTTCATGGGGATGGATGCCCCTTATGTCCTCTATGTTTGAAGCAGAGGGGTAATGGATTTCTGCACTGTGCCTTATGGAAAGGGAAGGAGGCCTGGGGAAAAGGGGAGGTTCAGGGAGAGGAAAAAGGAGGCAGAAAGAGGTGGAGTGAAGAGGAGACAGATGGTTCTGGGTGGGTTCTGAGTGAGGGAACTGGAGGTAAACTGCTCGTCATGTCCTGCTGAGCACTTAGACAGTGGCTTCAGAATCAATTATCCCCACCCTACAAAGTTCTCATTTGCTGGATAAGAGGTTTGGGGCCTTCCTGCTGATGCCCAGGGGAAGATTTAGTCAGAGCTAAGACATACTCTGGATTCTGGTTACCAGTTTGGAGGGAAGGGAGAGGTCAGAAGTGCCGACATTTAAATCTGAGTGTAAGTAGAACAGCAACCAGACAGTGAGATCAACAAAGGTTGTAAATCCAAAATAAAGAACATGACAGGAAAGTGAGAGTATTTAAGCTGTGGTCAGCATTAGAAAGAGCCATGAAATTTGTTTAGGAGAGCAATGGAATAAAGTAGAGAAAGCAAGGAACTGGGAATCTGAAGACCTAGCTTTCAAACTAGACTGTACCATGGGCTGCGTGTTTGATCTTGAAGAAGTCACTTCGTTTTTAAGTTTCTCTCTCTCTCTCTTTCTCTCTCTCTCTCTCTTTCTGTCTTTCTCTCAAGTTCTTAACTTCTCCAAGCCAGAAAGTCTTCATCTGTAAAATGGATGAAATAACAGAACCTTTCCCATTAGAATGTTTTAAGAATTAAATGGGACAACCCACACACAGTCCCTAGCACACAGCAAGCATTCAATAAATATTGACTGTTATTCCTGTTGTCACTCATCTTATTGTTTCTATCTCATAGAGATTCTGTGCAGTCCCGTTAGATGAGATAATATGTATAAGCTGGGGCGTGGCTCCACTGTTGATATCTCACCTTTTTAGAAGTTTATCTTAACCACCTGATCTAATCACCCTCATCCCTCACTTGATGTCTGAGAAACATCAATCTGAAACCCATGACAAGCTGCTGGCAGCCCAACATTGATGTTACTCTAGTGAATTTTCTGAAAAGAGAAGGTGGTGCTCATCCAAGGGAGATGAAAGTGATGGAAACACTGAGGGCCATCCAGCTACCTCAGCTGGACTCTAGTAACATACCCTCCTAGCTGTCCAGTTAAGATCAACTCAGTGTGGCCAAGAGGAAAGTCTGCCAGGTTCAAGCATTAATAAAACAAAATGTACAAATTCACACATGCAGAAGAGAAAAGAATGAAGAGAATTAAACCCTAAATTTGGTAATGATTATATATGGCTTAGGGAAAATTTTTATTTTACTCTTTATATTTTTTCTGATTCCCAAATGTCCTGCAATGCACTGGTGTTGGTGAGATAATAAAAAAAAAGTTATAAAAGACAAAATTTAAAGGCTGACTCTGATGTTATAAAGAGAAGAGACATGAGTCTGTACTATTTGGGGAAAGTACAGATGAGGAAATTTGAAGCTGTACCCAAAGTAGTTTTTTCATTGTATCCTTTCTCTGTGTTTCCACAGTCACTTATCTTCCTGTTCTGGATTTGTATCACTAGATTATTGTAAACAATCTTGCAATGTATATCCTCACTTCCAAACTTTACTCAAGACAGCCTTTCCCCCACAGAAACAGCACATCCTGCTGCAAACACCGTCTTTGCCTGTCAATCTCCTGTTTAGTCACTTATAATGATGTCCTGTCACATCAGATTTCACTCAGAAGTTGTCTAGTATTCAGTAGCTTTTCTTAATTATTCCTTTGCAATATTTTCTTCTCCACTCCTACTTCTCACTAAAACTTAATGAGGCCTCTGTGTTTCAGTGCTTCTCAAAGTGCAGTCTCCAGATCAACAGTGTAAGTATCACTTGGGAACTTGTTAGAAATGCCTAGGCTTGAGTGCCACCCTAGACCTACTCAATCAGAAACTCCATGTTTTAACATCCAGGTATTTCTGGTACATGTGAATGTTGGAGGAGCTCTGAGCTAAACCAAACTGCTGAATTTCTTCAAACCTTGTTTCTTCATTTACACCTGGTTATCTTTATTCATGGTTTGGAGGCTTGTAATGTGTCCACTTGGGTAGGATTAACTCCGTTTCCCAGAATTTCCTAACCTGTAGGTTTCTGCATAGATTGGGCCATGAGAGCTTGTAGTACAAGATTGGGAGAGCAGAAGTGCCGCAGAAGTCATTTATTTCGTAGCTCACACATGGTGGCACTTACCTGCTGACTCACGTCCTGGTTATGGAGCAGAAGCTGGGTGTGCTGCTGTTCTACAATCCTCTAAACTCTCCTTTACCTTATCTGACCCCTGGGCCAGGCAGACATTCAGCTTCATAACAAGGCACCATCTTCTCCTGTGGATACTCAAGGTCACAGGCAGTAAGAACCACAAGCTTTTATGGGTCCCAACTTGTCTTTGTTCTCTCTACTTTATACACGTATTCTCTTCACCACTGAATGTCCCATGGACTTCAATCTCCATATCAGATGCAAAGACAACAGCCTTACAGCCTGAGCTGCAGGTGAGGCAGATGTCTCCTCCCATGCACAAAAAGTGAAGGGCAGAGGCATAGGGAGTGGTTCCTTTGCCCGCCACCACAGGCCTCTGCCCCCATTTATCCCCCAATTTCTCCTCCACATTATTGCATGCTCATGGAAACTCAGCTCAAATCCAAACTCCAGGAAGCCTTCCAGATGAACCCTATTCCAATTCTGTTCTGTCTTTTCTAATTCTGAAAGGCATGCTGCCCTCCTTTGCATTCTGTCTGGTAATTATTCTCAAGCTGTTTCACATATCTTTGTTTGTCTCCATATCTAGATTATGAGCAACTTTCAGCTATATTATATTCGTTACAGTTTGTAATGAACAATCTTCTCTTCCCAGGCTTCACATTTCTTCCTGGACTTTCGCCTTCACTCCTAATGTTTCATATCAAAGCTGATGACTTTCAAACATCTATCTTCTATACTAATCTATTCCCTGAATTTCAAGCCACAAATCCAATTGCCTGCCAGTCATCTACATATAGATGTCCCTCAGGAACCTCATTTTTATTAACATGTCCAAAACTAAGCTTGTCAGTAGCCAATATCAGTGTTCTCGTATTTCCAACTCAGGAGAACTGCACACGCATCCATCCAGCTGGCCAAATCCAAGCTATGACCTGACTGTTATCCTGGAGGCCTCACTCTTCTTTTTTCCCTAAACCCAATCCTATTATTAAATCATCTAAAATTTCCTTCTTGGGCCTATTCACCTTTTTCCTTATATCACAGACAATATGCATAGTGACTAAAACCATGGACTGAAGAAAAAGGCTTAGGTAGACTTAAATTCCAGTTTTACTGGTTACTGCTTAGTAAGCCTCGATTTCTTTATCTGTAAAATGGTAAAATAATAGTACCTATCTCAAATGATTGTTGTGTCTATAAATACAGACAATTCTCATGAAGCCATATATAGCCCCATCACATGGCAAATAATCAATAAATATTAGCTATTATGATTCTTTCTGCTATTACTCTAAGCCAGATCACTCTCTCTTTTCTCTTTCCTCGATTATATAACAGTTTCCTAATTGGTCTCCTTGCTCTGAAACTTCCTCTTCTCTCTGAATTACAAATGTAGAATCTAATAAAGTGTCATAAGCATCCTCTGAAATAACATTAATTGTTCCTCCAAATGCCACATATATTTTAGAATGGTATTTTAAGTATATGAATGTTTTAGATGGTATCAACCTGATTAACAATTTGCCAAGAGCTAGTGACTTTGACATGAGACCCAAATTCTGCCTTTTGGAATTTGAAGTTTGAGAGGCACCAATTCACACAGACTTCCAGGAATAAACTTGAGGATCCTCATAATTCCATAACGTAGGTAAGCAGTACTGCTACTAAGTTATAAAACAGGTCCATTTTTCTGAGGCAGCCTATGGATGTCTGTGACCTTTCTACTTTTCTCTATCACCTAGACTGGAATGTCCTAGGATTGCATCAAGAAGATTCACCATATTCTTGCGAAGAGATATGCCTTCCCATAGCAATAAGTGACTGTGACTGAGACAGACAAACTTAACAGCTGCACAGCAGATGGCTCTCCGTTGTGTTTTAGGTGACTGCTTCTATCGAGTATTATAAAATTGGATGAAATTCTGCCAATTTCCTCTCACAATTATAGAAGTGTGGAGTGAGGAAGTAAAAAGATTTAGTATTCATTAGAGTGAACATCCTTAATAAAATCTTCACTTTCCATTTAAAAAAGAGCTACATGTTTTCTTATAGCACCAGAACACTTTATTTGTACCTCTAATGAGGTCTGTCCTAAATTAAAATGATTTATATATGTTGCTTACCTTCCCCACTAGACTGTGAGCAACTTGAAGACAATTGCATGTCTGATTCATCTTTGTATTCCAGCACCTAGCACACTTTTTTGCCTACAGTGTGTGCTCGGTGAATACTGAATTAATGAACAACCAGATGAATAAATATGCCATTAAAAATTTTCATAATTAAATCACACTTTATAATGAAGTGGAGCAAGTCACTATTTAAAGGTACTCTGTGGAAAATTGTTATATGTAATGCCAAATCTTCTCATTGTTTATCATATATTTCAGATATTAAGTTTACTTAATATAATACAATAAAAAATGCACAGATTGAGCATCTGTTACCTTTCATTGATTGCTAAAGTACTGAAATACAAAGAACGAGACATGGTCCCCCTGGTAAATTTTATTTTCTGCTCTTTCATTTTTTTGACTTTTGTGACAGAATCTTGGTCTGTCACCCAGGCTGGAATGCAGTGGTATGATCACGGTTCACTGCAGCTTCCAATTCCTGGGCTCAAGCAATCCTTCTGCCTCAGTCTCTTGAGTAGCTGGGACTACAAGCGCACACCATGAAGCCTGTCTATTATTTTTCTTTCTGTAGAGATGGGGTCTTGCTATGTTGCCCAGGCTAGTCTTGAACTCTTGGTCTCAAGCAGTCCTCCCACCTTGCCCTCCCAAAGTGCTGGGCTTACAGGTATGAGCCACTGCACCCTGCCTGCCTTTTATAACATGGTTTACTGACTTTCTTTCCATGGAGTGGCAGGGTCCATGTGCCCATCCCCCTACACACGTGCAAATATGAGCAAGAGTTTGTGGCTACTCTATATAACATGCTATGTGACTTCTGAGGCTAGATTACATAAGGAATTCAGCTTCTGTCTGGCTCTCTCAATCAGGACATTCCCGCACTTGGAAGCCAGCTGCCATGCTGTGGGAAAGCCTGTTCATGTGGACAGTGGAGAGGCCACATTAGAGAGGTCCATATGAAGAGGAGCTGGGGTTCTCAGTGAATGGACAGATGCAACCATCAGGTAGCTAAGTGAATAAGCCTTTATATCAGGGCTTCTCTACCTTGGCATGATTGACATTCTGGGAGGGGCAATTCTTTGGGTAGCAGAGGGGGTGTGTGGTGGCGGAGTGGGGTGGTCACTGTGCATTTCAGGACGTTTAGCAGTATACCTGGCCTTTACTTACCAGATGTCAGTAGCACCCTTCCCCCAGATTGTGACAACCAAAAGTTATTCCAGACATTGCCAAATATTCCCTAGAGATGAGATAAAAATCACACCCACTTGAGATCCACTCTAGCTTTAGATGATTCCAGCACAAATCCTTGAGCTGCCACAGCTAAGCTGGAGTGGGCAATAAGCAAGCTATCCCTACTGAGCCCTACTCAAGCTGGAGAATTTCAAGCTGAATAGATATCATTGTTTTTATAAGTCATTAAGACGGTTTGTTGCAAAACATTACATAATAAGAAGTGTTTCTGACTTCAAGAGATGGTTTTTCCCTTTCAGGGTAGAAAGGAACTATATAACCAAATAATCACCATTTGACATCAGACCCTTATAAAATCTACTATAAAGTTTTACTTGTGAGGTACACCCTAAATATATGTATGTGTGTAAAATTATGTGTACATACATAGAGGGACAGCACTCTGATATTGAAGCCCTGGTCTGTGGTCATACTGAGCCATTAGAGTGTCTATGTTAGCCTAATTTTAGTATATGTAATTATATTGTCTTCCTAATTTGCTCATGCACTTTCAACTGGAAGTGGTCAACACCGGATTCTTAAATAACTCCACATCATTAAGGCTGCCTACAGTAACACACAGCTTGTTTTCCTGTAAGCTACATTAGATGACTCAGTCCCAGAGTATTTGGAACAATTGTGAGATAATGTTCTGAATAGAGCTGTGGCACGGTCATGTTTGGTCTGCTTGGCACATTTAGTTTATCTTCATAATCAAGGAAAAAGTCTAGATACAAAAATGTGTATATGCAGTAGCTCACATAGAATATGTATGCTAAATTCCAAAATTTAGATTTTTTTAAGAATTTAAAATTATGATAGGACATTCTGTGTACCTAGAATTTATTTTATTACATAATTACAATGAATAATTAAATCTCATCAAGGATGGAAGCTACATTTCATTTACAATAAAGGATATGACAATTATGCATACTCTTGGGCCCTGCGCAGTATATGCTGTGCAGTTAATTCTTACAGAAGTCCAGCAACTGAAGTTCAAAGAGATTAAATGGCTTGTCCATAGAGCTGGTATGATTTTAAGTCTTATCTGACTCCTAAACTTGTCTTTCCACAGCACCTGCTCCCTTTATCTTTGTATACTCACTATTCAACACAGTATACAGTATATAAGCAGATAGTCAAATGAGTTTATAGTTATTGATTACAAATAGCTTTGAATCACAAATCACAAACTGTTAATCACACATTAACAGTTCTGGATGGAAAGGAAACAATGGTTTATTAGGTTGATCACTATGATGGTCAATCCATGTTTGTTGATTGCCACACAATAGATAAGTTACCAAACAAGCAATCATTCTAGGTGCTAAGCCAACTGAACTGGCTTCAGTCTGTGCTGTATGACTGATTGCCTAGCAATCAGCCACTGAATGACAAAACCCATTTCCTATGTAGATGCAGCCTTAAAATGGCCTGCTGTACCAAGTCATTATTTTCCTTTTTATGAAGGCAATGTTGTTTCAGGAAGGGGAAATAGAAGTCAGCATAAGCTCTTTCTCATAAGGAAAGCAATAAACTAGTTGAGAGAGGCAGGCTGAATCTGATGAATCTATGCATAGAATATGCTGATGTATAAGACTGATTTAAAAACAATCCCACTTGAATTGTGTAGTGTTATTAACACAGGATGACACTCACAAAAGCTAAATAAATAAATGAATGACTGAATAACTGATATATAAATAAATAATGAAAATGGCATCCTAAACTAGTCATAGGCAATGTCAACCGACATCCAATAATATAATTGCCAAATGAACTTGTCAGGAAAATATGTACACGTAGGCCAATTGCAAACAATAACTACTAGTATTTCAAATTGGTTAATGATAACTGGTTGTTTAAATTAAACCTTCTTTTTCCTCTGAACTGCCTTCTGCTTCACTTAAATTGTTATCAACTTTAGTTTCAGACTTAAGAACCAGTATGTAAAGATGGATGACAGCGAGAGAGAGAAATGGTAACCTGAAGACGTGCTTGTACAGATGCCCTCTCAATGTTTCATACTCTCAGGCCCTTCCTGGTATTTTATGGCCCTGATTACATAGTTTGGGGCTACACAAACCAGAATCTTTTCACCCTAGCAGGAAGCAGTAGCTAGACCTCTTCTCTCTTCCTGAATAGAAAAAGGTGAAGAAAAGAGAAAGGTTCAATAGTTCTCAACTGTGGGTAGAATAGCCCTCTTGGGGCTTTTTGGAAATATATGAGGGCTTTGGAGTTGCTACAATGGTAGGAAACACCAATGACATTGAAAGAATGGTCACCAGGGAAGGAAAACATTCCTGCAACATACGTCACAGCTTTCCAAAAGGAAGAATTACCCGCACAAAATAACAATAGCACTGAGAAATGTTAGCCAATTCCCTTTCAGAACATCACAAGCCACTTGCTTAATATCAAGGAAAACTAAACTTCAGCCATGATTTCAACAAATATGCCAGAATTTGGCTGAAAAACATTCTCTAATTGGAAGCAAAGAAGATTCTTTATGGCAAAAAAAAAAAAAAAAA
>NW_016803325.1:191195-211500 GCF_001698545.2 Rhinopithecus bieti
GTCAGGACTGTGGGAACTCCGTCCGAGAGCTGTACGGGTGACTCTGGGGGCCCCTTTTGTCGGGGGGCCAACAGACCTCTCCCTACCCACCTTCTTCCCTTGAAGCTAGGTGACCAAAATAAACTTGCAGTTTTGCTCCTACCCTTGCCTAGTCGCTGGTTCTTTTGTACCCGCTCTGGTGGTCTTAGAAAAACAAAACAAGAAAGAAAGAAGGAAGGAAGGAAGGAAGGAAGGAAGGAAGGAAGGAAGGAAGGAAGGAAGGAAGGAAAAAAAGAGAGAGAAAAGAGAGAGAAAGAAAGAGAGAAAGAAAGAGAGAAAGAAATGAAAAGTCCTTATTGTTATTCCAACAATAACCTCTAAACTCTTCTCAACATTAGGAACAGCACCTTTGAGTCCCTGCAGGCTTCAGAAATTTCAAAAGAAACAAACACTACAATTCCGTTTTATCCAAGAACCATCCCCTGCTCAGACAATAAACTTGGTTGAACACACAGTAGATTAACAAAGGAATCCAAGTAGGGCGCAGGGTGCAAAGCTCACTTGAAGCTGCTGTAAAATGTCCCCTTCCTCCTACCTTCAGTCATGGGGGAGACTCTGGTTCTTGCACATTTCTGGAAAACAATGAATGCTGTTCACTATGCAGGTGGGCTGAGGATTTTAGCAGATGGCAATAGGATGGCTGTAAAAGAGAAAAGAGCTCTTGCAGATGGTATAGTTACTCCTTTCTGTGTGTGTGTGTGTGTGTGTTTTTTTTCTTTTGGGAGGGGAAAGTGAGAGAAATAGTTGCAAGACAATGCAATAATGCTGCAATGTCCAAAATATTTATTCTCATATATTTTCTGAAATCACTACATTATTACCTTTCATCAACATATTGCAGAGGAGAAATAAAGTGGGAAATGGAGAGAGGACAGGAAGAAACATCCTTCAACATCTACAACTTTAAATTCACCATCTTCTAGAGTTACCCGTTGTGGACTTGAAGCTTGTGAATGCAATACATTTCCCCATATTTTTCTTCTCCAAGTGAAATAAGCTAATTACTCTAACTTCTTCTCATAGGCCATTTTTTTTCCAGCACTGTGCAATTATTTTTGGTGTTTGACTTCCAGCTATATACATTCTGCTCATCCTGTGATTCTGAGATACTACAAGTTGGTCACAATATTCTGAAAATGGCTTGCTAGGTAGCAGCTGCCTTCACTAGTGATCTCCAGTTAGATGACAACACCACATCTCCTGGCAGTCTTATCCAAAAAAAGGAGGTAGTTAATAAAGCACTCTGATGTAGGTAGCTTCTGACATAGCGTAGGCACAGGTTTTTCACTATAATGAGCAGCCACGATCATTAATTGAGCCACAGATCTGTGAGTCTTCCAATCCTATTTCTTCAGCTGTTACTGACATTGAAAAGATGGCAAGTAGCAAGTTCTCTGCAAAATATTGTCTCCCACAGGTCTGATCCTGGGAAGTCAATCCTCAATGATTGATATCTGCTGCTTTTTCCTACCCTGGCTTTGGGTGAGTGTCCTCAGAGCATTTCCTCTGTCTCTGTACTTTGATATTAGAAAGCGTAGTAAATGATACAGGCCTGTGAGTGAAGTTGATGCCCTTTAATTATTATTCAGATGATTCACTCACATTTTCATTTGTGTATCATCAATTTAGTAATTATATAAGAACCTACAGTGAGTCAATCTTGGGATGGTTACTAGTTACAAGGCAACTAGATCAAGGTCTGGCCATAAAGGAACTCAGGTGGAAGAAGATAGATAAGGAAGTCAACAATTACTATGATAAGTTGGTGAGGTGATAGATATTTTAATTAGCTTGATTAAATTTTTCTAAATTCTATACATAGATCAAAACATCACATTATATCTCATAAATATATATATATATAGTTACCATTTCTCACTTAAAAGTAAATTTTAGAAAAGGTAGTACAATGCAATATAATAAGTACATTATTTAAAAAATGTATAGGGTCTTGTGAGACCACTGTTTCAGCCTGAAGGGTTAGGATCAGAAAAGCTCATAGAGCAGGTAACAAACAGAACCATGAACAATAATTAGGAATGGTCTCATCAGGGATCCAAAAATAGGAAGAGCAAACCATGGAGATGATGAAGCCCCAGAAAACCACAGGAATATAAGAGCACCAGGTAGGTAGGAAATCTGTGGATACAGGTGTAGTGTGGCAAGCATAAAGCTGGAGAAAGAGAGAAAGGCTGAAAGTTAGGACTAAACTAGAAACTAATTGAGAGCCAGCACAGAAACTACCACCCAAGTCCAATTTACTCAGTGGTCTTAGTTTAGAAAACTTGTATTCAGAATAGGACACTATGGTGCAATGAAGCCAACTTTACCTTCCCCACAATCTAGCTGTGTGTCTCCCTGCATTATAGTGACACAGTGTGATGACGACTGCTATGTGGTAGACAAGGGGCTTAGTTTTCAATAAAATGTTTCATTTCCTCAATCAACTAGAGAACAAACCCAGGGATTTGGGTGACTCCTTGTGGAAGGCGTTTGTTGCTTTGGCCACCCAGCATCTATTTCCCATCTTCTCTGGAACTATCACCTTCGACTTTTTTTGGAGAACTACCCTCCACCCACTTCAAGTGCATGTGTGGTCCCATTCCTACTTCCAGAGGTGAAGTCTGTTACTCAGTTTAGTACATCAGCACACCACAGGGACTGGTCAGTGACTGGTTCTGAGATAGGCGCATGGCTCAAGCTGGTCCAATCAGGATGAATCCTAGGGTTTATTCAAGAGCTGCCAGGAAGATTTGCTCTCTCAGGTCCAGTGGACCCAAACACGGCAACATTGAAGGGTCAGAGTTACTGCCAGCTATCTACCTACTTTGGGAAATTTGAAATAAAGTCAACACAATAGAAAGACAAAACAGGACCAGGCATGATGGTTCACGCCCTGTAATTCCAGCACTTTGGGAGGCTGAAATGGGCAAATCACTTGAGGTCGTGAGTTTGAGACCAGCCTGGCCAACATGGTGAAACCCTGTCTCTACTAAAAATACAAAAATTAGCTGGGTGTGGTGGTGGGTGCCTGTATTCCCAGCTACTTGGGAGACTGAGGCAGAAGAATCACTTGAACCCAAGAGGCAGAGGTTGCAGTGAGCCAAGATGGCGCCACTGCACTCCAGCCTGGGTGACAGAGCAAGACTGTATCTCAAAATAAATAAATAAATAAATAAATAAAATTAAAAATGCCAGGGGATAAAGAAAAATGAAGCATCCTGGATGAAGCCACAACTGAATCCCAGATTACCCTAGAAATGTGTGTCAAGAAAATTCACATTTTATTAAAGCCACTTTGAGTTATATTTTCTGTTATTTGACACTAAAAAATCTGTACTGATATAATGCTAAAATTCTTTTTCAAAAATTGCCTTTTAAAAAACATAGTGTCTTAAGGGATAGAATATACTAAATATTGAACAGGTGAAGACTAATGGATCAGAATCCATAAAGCCTGTATTCTAGGTTAGATTTGTCAAATTACTATAGTTTTGGGCAAAGCACTTCATCTTTTTTACCCTCAACTTTTCTACATATAAAATACAGAATACAGATAATAATTCTAACCTCCTTTCTATATCACAGCCTTGCTTGAGATGAAAATGAAATAAAATTATTTTTAAAAAGTCATCAAATCCAAACTGCTAAATGAATGAAATGGCTACTAAAGTATTAACTTTTTTTTTTTTTTTTTTTTTTTTTTTTTTATTTTTTTTTTTTTTTTTTTTTTTTTAGTAAACGCTCAAAGATGTTGATTTTGTATTAGGAATCAGTTCTATTTTTCCCAGTAGTCTAAAATAGGTCTAAAGATGTTGATATCTAACCAGGACGTGCTAAAAAGCATAAGGTTCCTAAAGCTAAATAGAAGTCAGCATTACCCCAGGTCAGGAGCCAGCTAAGCTTTAAAATGTGCCGTGCCCATGCTAACACATTTCATGTTAATTGGCATTATGTTGACACTCATTTGGGCCAAGAAAGAAAATACTAGAAAGCTATGTCTAGTATCTACTTTGACCCCAAGAGGTCCCCAAAACACCAGCGAATAAACAAAATAAAACCAATCTAATTAACTTTCCCTTCCAAATTACCACACTTCACATTTCACGAGCTTGCTGTGGTGACCTACATGACATGAAAAATTTTGTTGACTTACACTGAACTGACAAAGTTTTGCCTCAGTTCTCAATCTTCAATATATGCTATGTCATGAAGGACTACAAAAAGACCATACTCATTTGCCCATTCTCTTTCTGAACAACTATCATACAACTGATCACCTAGTTTCATCAATTCTATTACTAGGAATCTCACAGATCCCCAACTGCTCAGCAAGTCATTCAGGCCACCTTACAGTCTTCCTACACACTGGCATTATCTCTAACCCCACCCGTTCATCCCTCTTCACCACCCTGGATAAAAGGTCAACATCCTAGTTTTGGCGTAATTCCTGGACATGACAAGGAATAGTCACAGCTTCTTGGACTTCATTTACATTTTTATAACTCTGGGACTATGCTCATTTAGCTTCTTCTGCTGGAATACATTTTCTGCTAATCCACCCCATTGCCCTCCTCTGCCTACTAAGTCCTACTAAGTCTTTTTTTTTAATAACAGAGATTTTAAAAAATGAAATTTTTATTGGGCCCTGACAGGTAACAATATGATTAAGTAAAAGTGATTTTATAAGAAAATCATATTACTATCCAAGCCTATCTTTTACATTTCCACCTCTGGTAGAACCAAGGGACAAAGAAATATTTATCTATTTTAAAAAGCAATCAGATCAAGATTAATGAATGACAAGAAGTAACTAATTGTGCCTGCATGCTGAGAACACAAAAGGGATGGGCGGGGACTTCAGAGACCTGAAGATTCCATATCCTTTCTAAAGGGACAGAGATCTAGACTATTGTTGCTTTCAAGTAAGCAGGTTTAATGCGTTAACAGAGCTTTCCATTTTTTAGAGAAGTCATCCGTATTGCCCTGTGAAATCTCCTGAGAAGGTTGGATAAACGTGTTGTCGGCTATATCCATCCCAAGGGTACAAATTTGTAAATCTCAGCCTCATGACCTTGTTCAAATATTGGATTCTTTGCAATGGCTTCTCTTACTCCCTTAGCCCAGTAGAGTGACCCCCCTACTCTCATTCATGTGATGATTAAGAGATTTTAATCTGCCACTATCTTGAAGTGTCAGTGACAAGGTGGACTTAATGTGAAGCACAATCATATATCAGTGAGGCAAAGTGTGGACTGTAGCCTGTGCTTCGGTGCCCTGTACCCCATATCCTTTGGTTGAACAATTCTTTTTCTAGTAACTTATATGCCTAACACACTGTTTATAAGGATGTATTTTTTTTAAAAAAATACCACTTCATATAATAAACATAATATTTTAATGTGTAGATCTCATCCAAATTCCTCTAGGAGACCCTACCCACTCCGTGACACAGTTATAGTAAGAAAAAATGATGATGCTTTTACAAAACACTGTAATGATTTCTGCTCAAAATAGGCTGATATAGAATGCCCTCTCTTTGTTGTGGGCAAGATCATTTTGGTGATAATTTTTAGTCAAGCAGCTCTAAGGCAAATACTTACCCACTCTTAACTAGAAAGGCCTGTAGCCAGATGAAGATGCTGCAAATCTGTTTTTAAGCCATCTTTTAAATAATATCACAGTGTTTTAACTGTGAAAAAAGTATATTTCTGGGATGTTTATTTTAATATTTATTTATTTTGTGTTTCCTCTGGTGCAAGCCCCAGACGGGGGTGAAAAAATAACTGAAATGTGGAAAACCACACTAAGAAAGATAAGATCCTACAATCTGGCAGTGGACCAAAGGATAAGATAGAGATGGCCAGAACCCAGTAAGAGGTTGTGAACACCAGGCTTGAAGAGCTGATGTATCTAATATCCACTTTCAAGTTTCCTTTCTCTGCCATATATTTTACTTATATCATCCTCACATCTTCATTAAGATTCTGTTAATTGACAGCCTTTCACTGATAGATAGGAGTGAGTTGTCACCGCATCAAGAAGCTGTGATGTGGAGACAACTGGGATGAAGCCAGACAGAGGGCTGGCATGAGCAGAGCACAGCCACACCCAGGATGGCATTTGTTACGGGTTGAATTGTATTGCCCCCCAAAAAGAAAGTGGAAGTCTTAATCTATACTAACTATGAATGCAACCTTATTCCAAAACAGTGTCTTTACAGGTGAATAAGTTAGAATTAAGTCCTAATAAATTAGTATCTCCTATTGAGCCTTAATACAATGTGAGTCATGTTCCTATAAAAAGGGAAATTTGGACCCTGTGACAGACATTCACCGAAGGAAGACGATGTGAGGATACAGGCAGAATGACATGTACAAATCAATGAACACCTGAGACTGTCAGAAGCTACGTGAGAGGCATGGAAAAGATTCTCCCTCACAGCCCTCAGAAAAAGCCAATCTGCCCAACATCTTGATTTTGGACTTGTGGCCTCCAGACCTGTAAAACAATAAATATTCCTTGTGCTTTAAGCCACACAGAGTGTAGTACTTTGTTATGGCAGCCTCAGGAAACTGATGTAGTATTTCTCCAGTGAACCTCAGAGAGAGCTGAGCACAGAATGGATTCTTGCAGTCACACAGGAGGGATTCTCAGATTATCATAATTTATATATTAAAGGTAAGGATGAAAAATTTAGCAACACTCAGATAGCAGATGACTCCATCCACATTGCTTTCAGGGTGGAGCACTCCAGCTCCCTCATTATATCACAGGAGTCCATTCTGGAAACCAGCTAGAATTAAACTCCTTCACAGCACAGAATACAGTACAACACAACATAAATGCCTCGATCAGTTTCACCATCTCCTTAGTACCTTGAAGACTACTGGCAGTTAAAATTAAGTAAATATCCTAAGAGTTACACCTACTTCAAGGCCTTTCTATATTTAGGACTTACAAAAACACCCAGTTCCTCTGATCCCAAGAGTTACCAAAGGTACCTGCCTTCAAAGATCTCAGGAAAATAATCTCTTAACAATCTTGGAAGAGTGTTGTTAAGAAAGGTAAGAGGTGGTTCAAGGTGCTTAGTGGTCTAGAGATACTATTGAACACATTTTCCTGAAGCCCACTTTTTTCAGTTGACAATATATCATGAACTTTTGTTTGTGTCAGTAAATATTTCTCTACAAGATGATTTTTACTACGTGCAAAGATTCCATCTTCAGAAAGACATTCCATAATTCATTTAACTAATCCTCTATTTCTGAGCCAAGTCAATGGAAAATCAAAATAGTGTGCTGAGCCCAGAGGCATGTATGCCTGCGGAACGAGCTGTATGATCGATCATCTGTTTCATATTCTTCTGTAAGTCTCTTACATGGCACTTCCTTTATCTGAGAGAGCGCCTTATGGAATTCCATTCTCCAGCATGTGGTTGTTTCTAGGACACTGAACGAATGAAAATCTCTGTCACCCTATCAAGTTTCTAAACATATCATCCATTCATTCATTAAGCAAACATTTACTTTGTACTTAACATGTCAGACACTACTCTGGGCCTGGTGATATTGTAATGACAGATAAGGTACCTGCCATCCTGAACTTTAAAATCTAACTGGAACACACAAATAAACAAGATAAAATCAAGTAGCTGTTATGAAGGAAGTAAAACAGGCAGTGGGAAAGGGATTGATAGGCATATATTTTAGATAGAAAAAGAAGTAGTATGTTAATTGAAACCTGAAAAAGAGCTGTCCAGGTCAAGAGCCAGGAAAAAGATATCAATCACATGCAGTGGAAACAGGTAGAGTAAATGTATGATGTGGGAAAAAGTGTGATATGTCCAATCAATAGAAGTTGATTAGATTATCTAGATAATTGTGACACAATAGGTGACAGAGAGAAGAGTTCAAGAAGGCAAATGTTGGATCCAGGAGACCCTTGCAGGGCATGGTAAGGCAGTAAGACAGCAAACTGCTAGTTCAGATTTTAATCAGGGGGTGTTACATACCAGCTCTGTTTTAAGAAGATTGCTCTGGCTTTGGGGTGAAGCATGCATTACAAAGAAGCAAGAGAGGCAGCAGAGAGAGTGAGACTAGTTAGCAGGGTACTGCTATTGCCTTGTTGAGAGGGTTGTTGGTAGTTTTGTTGGTAGTTTAGACTGAGTAGCAATAGATAAAAGGGAACTGGTTAAAAATATGTTTTGATGATAGTGTAGGCAGGACATACTGATGGAGAAAATATGGATGGGTGAGTTAAAAGAAGTAATCGAGGATGACATCTTATGAAAATTTTCAAACTTACAGAAAAGAGAATTGAATAATGAAGACTTATATACTCATCATGTTGACTGTACAATTAAAATTTTACTATATTTTATCAAATAGCTATTCATTTATTCATCCCACTATCCATGTGTCAATCCACATTATTTTTTAATGCTCTTTGAGTGAAAGAAAGACCACATTATCCCCATTTCCCTACTACAGTATGCATATTATTAACTAGAATCAGTGTTTTGTTTTGGTTATTTCTTTTCTATAGGAAATTTTCATAGACTTAAACACAAAACAAAACAAAAAACGCTCAAGTTAAAGAGTTTTGAGAAATGCATGCAAATATGTAACCCTAACTCAGGGTTTTAAAACCTCAACATTATCTGAACCCTAAATAATTCTTTGTTGTGAAGGGCTATCTTTGGGCAAGGTAGAATGTTTAGCAGCATTCCTGGCCTCTAAATTGTCTCTACACTTTACCAAAAATAACCTGGGTGGAGGGAGGGGTGTGGGCAAAATTGATAACCACTGCCCTAACTCTAATCAAGATATAAAACGTTATCATCATCTAGAAAGTTTTCTCATGTGCTTTCCCAGCAAATCCCCACACCTCTTTCCCGAGGCTACCAATATTCTAAATTCTTTGCCACATTGATTAGTTTTGCATATTCTACAACTTTATATAAGTGTAGTCATACTATATATGCTCTTTTGTGGTAGGCATTTCTTACTAAATTTTACTACATTTTTGAGATTCACTCATGTTGTGTATATGAGTGGTTTTTCCTTTCTGTGTTAAGCAGCATTACATATGTGACTATACTTGGGTTTGTTTAGCCATTTGGTTGCTGATGGATTAATTTAGCTGTTTCCACTTTTACCTATTATGAATAAACTTGATATGAACATTCTTGTATAATTATTTCATGGACATGTTTTTATTTCTCTTTGGTAGAAGTAGAATTCCTGAGTCATAGTATAGGTATCTGTTGTTAGAAAATTGCCAGACATTTTTACAAGGTAATAATACCATGTTACATTCCAACCAACAATGTATGAGCTTTCCAGTTGTTCCATATCCTTGCCAACACTTGGTGTTGTCAATAATTTTAATTTTAGCCATTTTGTTGGGTGTTTAGCATATCTCATTGTGATTTTAATTTGCATTCCCTGATGATTCTAATGTTGAGTGTTTTTTCATGTATTTATTGGTCATCTATATAATTTTCCTTGTGAAGTCTCCATTTACCTATTCGTAACATGGGGTTATAGTTTTATTATTGAGTAGCCTAATTTCTTTATATATACTGAATATAAATCCTTTGTCAGATGTATGTTTTATGAACATTTTATGCAGATCTATGGTTTGCCTATCAATTTTACTAATAGTGTCTTTTGATAAGCAGAAATACTTAATTTTGATAATACCAAATTGCCAATGATCTCTTTTATGGTTACAATTTTCTGTGTCCTTTCTAGGAAACTTTTGCTTTGTCTCAAAGTCCTAAGGACATTCTACTGTGCTGTCTCCTAGAATCTTTAGTCTTTTAGTCTTTATGTTTAGGTCTAAGATTTATCTCAAGTTATTGTTGTGAGGTGCAGATCAAGGTTTATTTTATTTTCTGTATAGACATCTAGTTTTTATAGCACATTTTGTTGAAAATATTTTCTTTGCCCTACTATAATATGGCATTGGTGACTGTAGAAAATCAAACAAAATTGTATCAGTATGGGTCTAATTCTGGACTTCTTAATCTCTTCCATTGACCTACTCTTCCTAATACCATGTTTTCTTGATTACTGTAGCTCAATAGCAAATCTTAAAGCCTGGTTAGGTCCCCAAAATTTGTTCTACTTCAAGATTGGTTTTGATATTCTAGCTCTTGTGCATTTCCATAAGAATGTTAGATCAGCCTATTAATTTCTTTTTAAAATTCCTGGTAGTATTGTTATTTAGATAGCATTGAATCTATAAATTATTTGGAAGAGAATTAGCATATTAACAGTGGTATATATTCTAATAAATATAATATGGTATATCTCTCAATCCATTTCTCTAATTTTCTTTTAGTGATTTTGATATAGAAATCCTACATGGTTTTGCTAAACTTATTCCTATGTTATGCTTTTGCTCTATTAAAATTTGAATTTATTTTTAATTGTTTTCTTTTTTATGCAGTTAAATATGGGAAATGCAGTTGATTCTTATATATTGAGCTTGTATCTTAAGACATTGCTAAATTCACATATTAGCTCTAGCTGTTTTTTTTGAAGGTCGATCATACTTTTCTACCTTGACAATCATGTCATCTGAATAAAGACATATTTACTTCATTTTTTATATGTATGTATTTTATTTGCTTGTCTTTTGCTATTGCACTGGCTAAGAGTTCTGACAAAATGTTGATAGAAGTAGTGAAAGTGGACGTCCTTGCCTTGCTTGTGGTTTTGGGAGAAAGCATTTAATATTTCACCATTAGGAATATGTCAACTACTGGCTACTTGTTCTTCATAGATGACTTTTTTTATTTTTTATTTTTCTAGACGGAGTCTCACTCTATCACCAGGCTGGAGTGCTGTGGTGCTGTTTCAGTTCACTTCAATCTCTGCCTCCCAGGTTCAAGCGATTCCCCTGCCTCAGCCTGCTGAATAGCTGAGACCACAGGCGTGTACCACCACACCTGGGGAATTTTTTGTATTTTAGTAGAGAGGGGGTTTCACCATGTTGTCCAGGATGGTCTTGATCTCCTGGACTCATGATCCACCTCTCAAAGTGCTGGGATTACACGCATGAGCCACTGCACCTGGCCTGTAGATGACTTTTATCAAAATAAGGAAAACCCTACTATTCCTAGAGTGCTAAGAGCTTTTATCAATAAATGGATGTGAATTTTTGTAAAATAACTTTTCCTGTCAAGATGATCATATGTCTTTTCTCCTTCATTCTATTAGTATGATGAACTACATTAAATTTTTAATATTAAACCAAACTTACATTCTAGAGATAAGCTCTATTTGGTGTTAACCATTTCATGTGTTTTTGTATTTTATTTCCTAATATTTTGTTAAGAATGTTTTCTTCTATGTTCATGAGGTTCATTTGACTGTAATTCTATTTTTTTGTAATATATTTGTCAGATTTTCAAATCAGTGCTTTTCATAGCTTCTTTTTTGAAATTTTGGCGAGTGGTTGAATTACACTTTAACATATAGAGATCAGTTAAGGGACAAAGAAGACAAGAAAAAAATGAGAAAGGGCATTCTGTAAGGGGAGAAGGAAAATAGGAGTTTATTGATTCAAGGAATCCAAAAGACTTTCATATTGAATACTGCTGACAGTTCAATAAAATGTGAAGAGAGAAGTGACAATGAATTTGGCAACATGGAGGTAATTGGTGACACTAATATGAAACTTGGGGGTAGAGATGGGGTAGAATGAAGGTAGATTAGAGTAGACTGAAGAGAGAACCGGAAATAAGGAAAATAAGGGGGCTAGTATAGTCAATTTACTGTAGCATTTCTTTTCTGTGAAGAGTAGCAGATAAATAGGGCAGAAGCTGGAGAAGATCAGAAGTCAAGAAACAATGAAAAAGGAATATTTGTTTGGTTTCCAAGGCAGGTAAATAGGACAAAAGAGAAGGAGGAGAAATTAACCTAAAATATTTGTGATAGTGGAGACAGCTATTGAATAGGGATCAGACCAGGATTCTGTTTCCAGCTTTAAAAATAACTAACTACATGAACTACGGCAGGTCATTTCCAGTTCCCTGAGCTTTTGTTTCCTTATGTGTAAATTGATGTCTTTCAGACTAGATATTTTAAAAGGTAGTATAAATATTCCTCAACTTCTGTGACTTCTCTGACAAGTCTCATCATGAAACCAGTCTTTAATGTGTCATTCTTGTGTCTTAAAATTTATGGTAATTTTGTTTTATTGACTGTGCCTGTTATTTGAGTAGCTTACTTGCATCATGTAAGCAGTATTAAAATGGAAGGCCAAGTGTACTTGATTACTCTACACAAGCAGCTATATTGAGAGTGAGAATCTCAGTTATGTGAAAACAAGTTATAAAGAAGATAAATCAAGCCAGCATGAGAAAGTTCCAAGAAGAGAGAGTGAATAGAGAGCAAGGGGAATATCCTAAACAGAGGAAATGCAGTCACAGATGCTTTATCAGATACCCTATAGTCTCCACAACAAGTTAGAAGAGAAATACTAGGGGTTCTTTAAGGTTAATGACAATCATCCAATCACATCATGGTAGATGAAACACATTTGATCAACTATAATAAATAACTACAGCATATCAAATTATTTTGCTTAAGACAAATGTATTGGATTCAGCATTTTACTAAATCCATGAATTGATATTTAAGTAATTAAACTTTTTTCTTCCAAAAGAAGTGATTAATTGTGTTGATGATGTAGTGTCAAGTCAACAGGATAAGTTAATTTGCAGAGGAAAAACAAATTAAATTGAGTTTTCTGCTAAGAATATTTACATTTAAATGCATTCTGAAATCCCATCACCATGGATGGGTTGAGTTTCTAAAAATTACTAGACACTAGGCAAAAAAAAAAAAAACCCTAAAGAAAGAAAGAGAAAATGATACCTGCACTTAAGTAGCCGTTAGTTGAACTGAAGATATTGAATAACATAACTTCATGTCTGGTTTGGGAAAGACTAGAAAATTACTAGTTATGCAGAAGAAATGGAATATTACAGAGCAAGGGTAGTCAGAGAAGGCTTATAGAGGATGTGTTAAAAGTAGAATTGAGAATTTGGTTTCAATTGACAAAATCCAATATGAATATATTGTGCATAAACTAGAATTTGTAGAAGACACAAGTGATCAAAAGGAGAATGGAGATGACAAAATTGACAGGTACACAAATATCTTTAGAACCCTTTCCCTTCTTGTTCTCATCCTATTTCCATTGATTTCTCAGCTTAAGGTCTTTCAATTCTTCTCTAGTGGAGGATCAGAGGAATCATTGACATAAATCTTTTCAGCAGGTAGAGTAGGGTGGAACAAAGGTAGACAGAGTACATTGAAAATAGAAAATCACAAAAGGGTGCACCAAACCAACAAAAGTGTGTGAAGAGGCAAGAAAGCATACCTCAAATTTCATTACATGGCAGAACCCCCTTCCTTCACCATCCAGCTATCTGAAGGAGAAACAGAATGATAGAACCCACACTTAAAAAACAGAAAAAAAGAAGTCATTAAATACAACACAGAAGGCACAGTTAGTGAGACAGAAAAAAAATACCAATTTTAATGTATATTTACAGTAGCCAAGGTCAAAAGAAAGATCACCAAATATAGGTCTAGTTATAAGAAGCATCAAAAAATTGCAGAAAAGTTCAGGGATAAAATAGTCTTTTATAGCAGATCGGAGGCAATTAAAGTCAAATTGAAAAGAGATTAAGAAATAAGTGAATTAAGAGAAAATAGAACTTCATCTTCCAGCAATGATGGAACAATTAGTACCTGACCAGCCCTACCATCATTAAACAGTGGTGTGCTGGTAATGTTTAACAATCAGTTCATCAATTAAAAAAAAAAGGTCTTGATTTGTAACATTTGCCTTTTTTCATGATATACATATTCCCCGTTGGGTTGATTTCGACCTACCAATGATTTAAAAACTGTCTGGCAATATTCCTAACATTTTTAAAGTTGCTTCTCACAAGCTGAAATGAGTTGGCTCCAGCACATCATAAATTGCTACAAAACTAAGGAAAATATTAAAAGAAATTATTTTTAGCCCTTGGAAAAAAGGGAAGCTCACAAGGTGAGAACCATGTGTACCACCTACTACCTCACCCTGCTTTCCACCTGTGGACAATTTCCAAAACAAGTGGAGCTGGAGCTGGTGTCCAGTATATACAGCACTCTGCCTGAGCTAAGTTACACATCAATTTGGAGATGCAGAAGAGGATGGAATCTGAAGGGCACCATAATCAATAGGAGGTACCTGTGCAGAAGGGAGATTTAGAACCTAATGTGGGCCTCCCCACCCATGAGTCCTTGGCTAAGGGCTGAACTGCTATTGTGCAAGAAAAGACTACAGGAGTCTTACAAGAAAGTAATTGCTATGGGGCTGAGAGCAGAACAGGTATCTTAGAAGTCAAGCAGAAGTAGGAGACTAATATTAGAGTTCTAGACCAGCCAGATCTAGACTGACTTGGCATTCTGTTAACACCTCATTAGTACTCAGCAGACAGCTGACACTTCAGAAAGGACATACACTAGCCATTAGCCATAAGGAATGATGTCTTTCAAATGCTAAAAGAAAAAGATAAAAAACAATAATCAGCCCAGAATTCTGTATCCAGCCAGCAAATATTTCCTTTCAAGATGGGAATAAAATGAAGACATTTTATTTTAAACGAAACTCTGAGATAATCTGTTGCCTACAGACTAGCATTCAAGAAATGCTAAAGAATAGTCTACAGATTAAATGGAAGTGATACTAGATGAGAACCCATATCTATAGAAAAATGAAAAAATGAAAAAAGTATGTGAGTAAATGTGAGAAAATTTTCTTTTCTTAATTTTTTTAAACAACTTACTGATTAAAGCAAAAAGCAACAATTTTATAAGGTGTAGCTCTAACACACATACAACTAAAATATTAGGGCAAGGGGTGTATATTCATTCTAACAACTTCTATTTAATATCCTTCTAGGGGCTGAAGCAGTAACATGCAAGAAAAAATTAAAAGGAGTAAATACTGGAAGAAAAGGAGTAAATCTGTTTTATTTGTAGACAGCATGACTAGTTACATGGGAAATCATAAGAACTCTACACATAAAAATACCTAGACTCAATAAATAAAATTTGCATGGTCACAGGATACAAGGTCAATGAACAAAAATTAATTTCATTTCTATGTACTAGAAAAAACAACTAGAAATTAAAATTTCAAAAGACAGTATGTGTAATAGCATCATAAAATATGAAATTCTTTTTTTCCCATAAGCTATTGGGGTACAAGTGGTATTTGGTTACATTAGTAAGTTCTTTAGTGGTGATTTGTGAGATTTTGGTGCACCCATCACCTGAGTTGCATACACAAAACCACATTTGTAGTCTTTTATCCCTTGCCCCTCTCCCACTCTTCCCCTCATGTCCCCAAAGTCTAGTCCATCATTCTTATGCCTTTGTGTCCTCATAGCTTAGCTCCCACATATCAGTGAAAATGTACAATGTTTGGTTTTCCATTCCTGAGTTACTTCACTTAGAATAATAGTCTCCAACCTCATACAGGTCACTGCAAATGCTGTTAATTCATTCCTTTTTATGGCTGAGTAGTATTCCTTCATATATATATATATGTTTTGTAGTTTTCCTTTTAGAGGTCTTTTGACTCCCTGGTTAGGTATAATCTAAGTTATTGTTTGTTTGTTTATTTTTCAACTATTGTAAAAGGGGTTGAGTTCTTGATGTGATTCTCTGCTTGGTTGCTGTTGGTGTATAGAAAAGCTACTGATTTGTGTTCATCAGTCTTGTATCTGGAAACTTTACTGAATTCTTTTATCAGTTCTATGAGCTTTCTGGAGAAGTCTTTAGGGTTTTCAAGGTAAATGACCACATTGTCAGCCAACAGTAAGAGTCTGAATTTCTCTTTAACAATTTGGATGCCCTTTATTTTCTTCTCTTGTCTGATTGCTCTGGCTAGGACTTCCAGTACTATGTTGAAGACGAGTAGTGAGAGCGGGCATCCTTGTCTTGTTCCAGTTCTTAGAGGGAATGCTTTCAACTTTTCCCCATTCAGTATTATGTTGGCTGTGGGTTTGTCATAGATGGCTTTTATTACATTAAGGTATGTCCCTTGTGTGCCGATTTCGCTAAGAGGAAGAGATGCTGGATTTTGTCAAATGCTTTTTCTGCATCTATTGAGATGATCACATAATTTTTTGTTTTTAATTCTGTTTATGTGGTGTATCATATTCATTAACTTGTGTATGTTAAACCATCACTGAAACCCACCTTATCATGGTGGATTATCTTTTTGATATGTTATTGGATTCGGTTAGCTAGTATTTTGTTAAGGTTTTGCAACTAATTTATGAGAGATTTTGGTGTACAATTTTCTTTTTTGGTTATGTCCTGTCCTAGTTTGGTATTAGGGCAATACTGGCTTCATGGACCAATTTAGGGAGAGTTCCTTCCTTCTCAGGGTTTTGGAATAGTGTCAAAAGGATTGGTATCAATTCTTCCTTGAATGTCTAGTAAAATTCTGCTGTGAATTCGTCTGGTCCTTGACTTTTATTTGTTGGTAATTTGTTTTTGTTTTTGTTTTTTGAGACGGAATCTTGCTCTGTCACCCAGGCTGGAGTGCAGTGGCGTGATCTTGGCTCACTGCAAGCTCCGCCTCCCTGCTGCATGCCATTCTCCTGCCTCAGCCTCCCAAGTAGCTTGGACTACAGGCACCCGCCACTGCACCTGGCTAATTTTTTGTATTTTTTAGTAGAGACGGGGTTTCACCATGGTCTCAATCTCCTGACCTTGTGATCTGCCCGCCTCAGCCTCCCAAAGTGCTGGGATTGCAGGCATGAGCCACCATGCCCAGCCATTTGTTGGTAATTTTTAAATTACCATTTCAATGTCACTGCTTGTTACTGGTCTATTCAGGATATCTAATTCTTCCTGATTTAAGCTAGGAGGGTTGTATTTTTCCAGGAATTTATCCACTTCTTCTAGGTTTTCTAGTTTATGTGCACAAAGGTGTTCACAGTAGCCTTGAATGATCTTTCGTGTTTCAGAGGTGTCAGTTGTAATATCTCCTGTTTCGTTTCTTAGTGAGGTTATTTGGATATTCTCTCTTCTTTTCTTGCTTAATCTTGCAAATGGTCTATCAATTTTATTTATCTTTTCAAGGAATCAGCTTTTGGTTTCATTTATCTTTTGTATTTTTTTTGTTTGTTTTAATTTCACTTAGTCCTGCTCTGATCTTGGTTATTCCCTTTCTTCCACTGGGTTTGAGTTTAGTTTGTTCTTGTTTCTCTAATTCCTTGAGGTGCGACCTTAGAATGCCAGTTTGCACTCTTTCAGACTTTTTGATGTAGGTGTTCAGGGCTATGAACTTTCCTCTTAGCACCGCCTTTGCTGTATCCCAGAGGTTTGGATACGTTGTGTCATTATTGTCATTAAGTTCGAATAATTTTTAAATTTCCATCTTCATTTTATTCCAATGTTCATTCATAAGCAGGTTATTTAATGTCCATGTATTTGTGTGGTTTTGAAGGTTCCTACTGGAGTTGATTTCCAGTTTTTTTCCACTGTGTTCTGAGATAGTGCTTGCTATAATTTCAATTTTCTTAAATTTATTAAGGCTTGTTTTGTGATTTATCATATGATCTATTCTGGAGAAAGTTCCATGTGCTGTTGAATAGAGTATGTATTATGTGATTGTTTGATGAAATGTTTGGTATATACCTGTTAAGTCCGTTTGTTCCAGGATATAGTTTAAATCCATTTTTTCTCTGTTGACTTTCTGTCTTGATGACCTGTCCAGTGCTATCAGTGGAGTATTAAAGTCCCCTGCTAGTATTGTGTTGCTCTCTATCTCATTTCTTAGGTCCATTAGCAATTGTTTTATAAACTTGGGAGCTCCAGTGTTAGGTGCATATATGTTTAGGACTGTAACATTTTCCTATTAGACAAGGCCTTTTATTAGTATATAATATCACTTTTTATCTCTTTTAACTGCTGTTGCTTTAAAGTTTGTTTTGTCTGATATAAGAATAGTTACTCCTGTTCGCTTTTGGTGTCCCTTTGCATGAAACGTCTTTTTCCACCACTTTACTTTCAGTTTATGTGTGTTCTTATGTGTTAGGTGAGTCTCCTGAAGGCAGCAGGTAGTTGGCTGGTGAGTTCTTATCCATTCTGTGGTTCTGTAAGAGAGAGCATTTAGGCCATTTACATTCAATGTTAGTATTGAAATGTGAGGTACCATTAGATTCACCATGTTCTTTGTTGCCTGCATACTTTGATTTTTTTGTTTTCTGTTTTTGCTTTTTAACTTGTATTTTTATTTTATAAGTCCTGTGTGATATGCTTTAAATAGGTTCTGTTGTGATGTATTTCCAGGATTTGTTTCAAGCTATTGAGTTCCTTTTAACAGTTCTTATAGTGGTGGTTGGTAATGGCGAATTCTCTCAGCATTTCTTTGTCTGAAAAATACTGTATCTTTCCTTCATAATGCTTAGTTTTGCTGGATACAAAATTCTTGGCTGATAACTGTTTTGTTTGAGGAAGGTGAAGATAAGTCACCAATCCCTTCTGGCTTGTAGGGTTTCTGCTGAGAAATCTGCTGGTAATCTGATAGGTTTTATTCGTCTGTCTCACAGCTCTTAAGATTCTTTCCTTTGTCTTAACTTTGGATAACCTGATGACAATGTGTGTAGGCGATGATCTTTTTGCAATGAATTTCCCAGGTGTTCTTTGTGTTTCTTGTATTTGGATGTCTAGGTCTCTAGTAAGGCCAGGGAAGCTTTCATTGATTATTCCCCCAAATAAGCTTTCCAAACTTAGAATTCTCTTCCTCCTCAAGAACACTGATTATTCTTAGGTTTGGGCATTTAACATAGTCCCAGACTTCTTGGAGACTTTGCTCATATTTTCTTATTCTTTTTTCTTTGTCTTTGTTGGGTTGGGTTAATTTGAAGACCTGTCTTCGAGCTCTGAATTTCTTTCTTCTACCTTTTCAATTCTATCGCTGAGACTTTCGGGAGCATTTCACATTTCTAAAAGTGCGTCCAGAGTTTCCTGAATTTTTGATTGTTTTTTCCTTAAGTTATCTATTTTCTTGAATATTTCTCCCTTCACTTCTTGTATCATTATTTGGATTTCCTAGTACGGGGCTTCACCTTTCTCCAGTGTCTCCCTGATTAGCTTAATAACTAACCTCCTGAATTCTTTTTCAGGTAAATCAGGGATTTTTTTCTTGGTTTGGATCCATTGCTGGTAAATTAGTGTGATTTTTCGAGAATCATATTACCAGGGATGGTATTGTCATATTATCAGGGATGGTATTGTCATATTACCAGGGATGGTTTTCTGGTTCCTTCTCGTTTGTGTAGGTTCTGTCAGAGGGAAGGTCTAGGGCTGAAGGCTATTGTTCAGATTCTTTTGCCTCACAGTACGTTCCCTTGATGTAGTACTCTCCCCCTTTTCCTATGGACGTGGCTTCCTGGGAGCTGAACAGTGATTTTTGTCTCTCCTCTGGGTCTAGCCACCAGCGAGTTCACCCAGCTCTAGGCTGGTCCTGTGATGTGAATCATCTATGGTCTCTCAGCAGTGGGTACCAGCACCTGTTCTGGTGGAGGTGGTGAGGGGTGCTATGGACCCCATGAGGGTCCTTAGCTTTGGTGGTTTAATGTTCTATTTTTGTGCAGGTTGGCCTCCTGCCAGAAGATGGCACTTTCCAGAGAGCATCAGTTGTAGTAATATGGAAAGGGACTGGCAGTGGGCCAGGCCCTAGAACTCCCAAGATTATATGTCTTTTGTCTTCTACTACCAGGATGGGTAGGGAAGGACCATTAGGTAGGGGCAGGGCTAGGCGTATCTGATCTCAGATTCTCCTTGGGTGGGTCTTGCTGTAGCTGTTACGGGTGATGGGGGTGAGATGCCCAGGTCACTGCAGTTGTGTGCCTAGGAGCATTATGGCTGCCTCTGCTGAGTCATGCAGGTTGTCAGGGAAGTGGGGGAAAGCCGGCAGTCACAGGCCTCACCCAGCTCCTATGCAAAGTGAAGGGTCAATATCACTCCAACCAAACCCTACCCAGCAGCCCTGAATCTGTTTCCAGGTGGAGGGTGAAACAGGCTTAAAAACTTACCCCAGGCTACCGGTCTCCCAGCTGCAAAAGAAAAGAGCCGCGTTCTTCCCATCCGCCTGGGGAGTCTGCACAGCTGATTTTCATTCCTGCCCTACCGGGGCGGCGGCTCCCCCCGCCCACCCCCCGCCCCACCCC